>NC_043008.1:63295074-63300074 GCF_006345805.1 Octopus sinensis
AAGAAAGATTGCAGCTGATATAGTGTCTTACAAGATCAGTAAACTTTTCCGTTGCATTGGCTGCATCTCTTTGATCAGGTCCTTGTTTCTAGAGTTGCTAGTGAGACTACAAAAGAAACTCTTAAGTCCCAACATAGCTTTCATTGTAAGATCTGAGTCAGGTGCTTTCAATTCCTCTTTAATCAGTGCATGATTATTTTTCTGGTTAATGATGCACTAATTAAGCAGTAACTTGCTTAAAATTCTGTTTTTGTATATGTCTTAATGTTCAGGCCAAGCCATATCATCACCATCATCATCATCATCATCATCATCATCATTTAACGTCCGCTTTCTATGCTAGCATGGGTTGGATGATTTGACTGAGGTCTGGTGAACCAGATGGCTGCACCAGGCTCCAGTCTGATCTGGCAGAGTTTGTACAGCTGGATGCCCTTCCTAACCCCAACCACTCCGAGAGTGTAGTGGGTGCTTTTATGTGCCACATACATATACACACATATACATATATATAATTACTAAATGAATAAATATTCGAAAATATTTCTATAGATATTATTAATTATTATCATTAGTAAAAAGAATAACAGCAATAATATAGGTGGCCAACAAGCAAAGGCCAATAAATGGCAAATCAAAAATCCTCCAAGAAAACCACCAATGATTGGGAAAATAACAAGCACAACAGAAATTAACTTACCATCTCGGCAGAAATCTGTAGAATGAGGAAATAGATATCCCTGATATATATATATATATATATATATATATATATATATATATATACATATACATACATACATACAGACATACATATATATATATATGTCATGGCACTTTGTCGGTTATGGAAACGAGGGTTCCAGTTGATCCGATCAATGGAACAGCCTGCTCATGAAATTAACATGTAAGTGGCGGAGCACTCCACAGACATGTGTACCCTTAACGTAATTCTCAAGGAGATTCAGCATGACACAGACTGTGACATGCCTGGCCATTTGAAATATGGGTACAACAGAAACGGGAAGAAAGAGTGAGGGTAAGTTGTGGCAAAAGACTACAGCAGGGTTCGCCACCATCCCCTGCTGGAGTTTCATGGAGCTTTAGGTGTTTTTACTCAATAAACACTCACAATGCCTGGTCTGGAATCGAAACACTGATACCACGACCGCGAGTCTGCTGCCTTAACAATTGTGCTATTACACCTCCTATATATATATATATATTATATATATATATATATAGATAGATAGATAGATAGATAGATAGATAGATACATACTACATACATACATACATACATACATACATACATACATACATACATACTACATTACATACATAATACATACATACATACATATATATATGCAAAAGCTAAAATGACGTTAGAATTACATAAGTAATTCTGACATCTTTTTAGCTTGTTTTTCCATTCCTAATTTTTACATATGTATTTGTAACATCGTTTCAGCTTTTTTTTTTTTCCTTTTCCTTAATTTTTGCTACCGATGAATACTTTACAACAAACCAGATTCTTAAAATGAATCCATTGTCTTTCTGTATGAAATAATCATATAGCAACATAAATAAAAATAATGTCAATTCATATTAATATCTAATAATCTCGTCCATTTACGAAAAATATGACTGGGTTTGTTGAACTTTGTTTTATAAGTTAAATTGTATACTTAATATACTTATATAAATACTTAATATACTTATATAAATTGTATACTTAATATACTTATATAAATACTTAATATACTTATATAAATTTTCATATCTATGTTAATTTGCACCAGTAAATTTAAGTAGAATATGAAGAAACAACATTAGAAATCTCTTGGAAACTACTCCAATTAATGGACGAATTTGCATTCAACCCTTTTAAAAAATATATATATCTATGGATGTATATATATATATTTATGTATATACACTATATATTATATATATATTATATATATATATAATATGTATATATATATATATTCATATGTATGTATGTATGTAGTATATACATATATAATACATATATATATATATATATATATATATATATATATATATATGCATGTATATATATACATACATTTATATATGCATATATACATATATATATATATATATATATATATATATATATATATATAATATTATTAGAGACAAAACCACTATTTTGCAAACAAACAAGGAAAGACTTAATCAATACATAAAATTTTAATAAAAAGTCAAAAAAACCGCCACTTCTCTAATAATATTATATAAATTTACTATAAAATTGGATTAATCCTAATCTGATTTTTCCCTGTAAATTGGATTTATTCCCTAATATTTATTATTATATATATATATATATATATACATGTATATACTTATATGCATATATACATGTATGATATATATTTATACATACATATATATATATATATATATATAATATCTATATATATATTATATATATATGTATAAAGAATTGCAGCATGGAAGGTATTTATAAACCATTTAAGAAACACACAAAAGCCGTTAGATTCACTTCCACATTTAAATTTAATTTGCCAAAATATTTTCATTGCGTTGAGACCACGACCTGTTCACTGACAAAATTCCATGCTGCATGGAATTTTGTCAGTGAACAGGTCATGGTCTCAACGCAACGAAAATATTTTGGCAAATTAAATTTAAATGTGGAAGTGAATCTAACGGATTTTGTGTGTTTCTTAAATGGTATATAAACACCTTCCATGCTGCAATTGTTTTTGTTCCAGTACACGATCTCAGATTAGGTCACTTGCTTATGCAAATACATCTCTGTAATATATATATATATATATATATATATATATGATATATACACATGCACACACACACCTATAGATAGATAGATTCAGTAAGGTATATAATACCACTTGCTAAAATCAAAGCAAAAGCTTATATTGTCCCTGTAACAGTGTGAACTTGCTAGCCACCTTATTATTACCTTATTAATATCATCATCTTTTAAGAACTATATATATATATATAGTTAATCCAAACAAGAAAACACAAAAAAACACAACAACGTGAGGACGTGGAACAAATATAGTATTATTGGACGTTCAGGAAAGAATGAAAGAAGGAGGGTTTAACGTTTCGAGCGGAGTTCTTTGTCGGAAACGTAGGAAAAGGAAAGATCCAGAAAAGGGAAGACAGAGGAAAAAAAATCGCCAACGGTACACACGAGGTCACATATATACACATATATGTGTATTATATTTATATATACATATAAATCTGCCTCTGTGTGTGTGTGTGTGTGTGTGTGTGTGTGTGCATGCACACTCACAACACACACATATGCACACATGCACAATACACAAGAATAAGCACCATAAACAGTTAGTATTTTTAATAAGATTTATATTGTAAGGAAACTTTTGGAATTATCAGAAAACAATGATCCATTCCTTGCCTACAATCAATCAAATATCTTCATTCTCGGACAATGCCAATAATGCTTAATAAGCAGTTTCTTGAAATCTGGTACCACTGAGTGAAAATACAAAATTTGGCACAAAACATATGCTGTCTCATTTACTAACTCAGAATGTTCGTTTGAAATGAAATTAAAAATGGAAGATAGTTTTATGAGGTGACAGAATGGAGCCAACTCTCAGCTAGATTTAATTTGGAGATTTATTTTACTGGAGTATTCAATATTCTACTTTAAAATTTGATAAAAAAAAACAAGGGAATATTTAAAAAATTTTCTATTATGTCAAATTATTTTTGGTTCTTTGATAAAGCAGGAATTAGATTCGAAGAGAAATATTACATAAGTTAAGCGGTGTTTTACTTTCAAGTGTGTTATAAATTCCTTAGATAGTGCATGGTCTTACGTCATTTGAAATTCTCAGTCGCCAACATAACACAACTCAAAGTAATATTTGTTTTGTAAACGTAAGTGCTAAACATTCTGATTTGATTTGTAAGCATTATGAAACATCATTTTGTGTTTTAGTTTCCCAATCTAACACTGGATGATTCCATTATTTTGTTATCACCGCTCTTTCCTTTTTTTATTATTCGAATTACCTCTATGTATTTAATCATGTTCTCATTGTTGACGCCATCATCCTCAGCATCCTCATCATCATCGTCATCATTATCATAATAGTCTCTCTTGCTATCAATGCTGTCATCATCTTCGTCAATACTGCTACTGCTATATCTGTCACTACCATTGTCATCATTACCATTGCTACCCCCTCCATTGCTGTCACTGTTATTGTCATCATCATCATCATCATCATCATCACCATCATCATCATCACCATCACCATCACCATCATCATCATCACCATCACCACCACCATCACCACCACCATCACCACCACCACCACCATCACCATCATCATCATCACCACCACAACCACCACCACCATCACTATCACCATCAGCATCATCATCATCATCATCATCATCACCACCACCACCATCACCATCATCATCATCGCCACCACCACCACCACTGCCACCACCACCATCACCATCATCATCATCATCATCATCATCACCACCACCACCATCACCATCACCATCATCATCATCATCATCATCACCACCACCACCACCACCACCACCATCATCATCATCATCATCATCATCATCATCACCACCACCACCACCCACATCATCATCATTTTAATGTCTATTACTCAAAGCTTCCATGGGTCAGACAAAATTGTTGCACTCATAGTTTCTCTGAGTGAATATTCTTCCCCCGACACCAACCCTCACCTCTATCCATGTAAGGTATTAATTCCCCTAGATATTTGAATTCCCCCTAGATATATGAACAGCATAGGAGCTTGCTTAGCCCTGCCTAAAGGAGATCCAAAACTGAATCTACACTTTTGTTTCTTGTCAGATGACTGTCTGATTCCTTTGGGTTTTATCTCCATGTTGGGAAATTAATGAGAAACATTTGACCTCCTAGTAACTTTGCTGGTCACTGAA
>NC_043008.1:63305074-63310074 GCF_006345805.1 Octopus sinensis
TATATACATATGCATTTAAATATATATATAGATATAGATATACATACACAAATACATACATAATACATAAATACATACATATATATACACATTCTACATCTATCTATCTATCTATCTATCTATCTATCTATCTATCTATCTATCTATCTATCTATATATATATATATATATATATATATATATACACACACATGTATATGTACACAAATACATTAACATATATTCTTTAAATATTAACTCTTATAAAACATCTAATCTTCTTGTTTACACTGTTATTATAACAATCTCCAAACCCCAATCTACACAAGAAGGAAAAAGAACTTGTAATAAAGTTTTCCTTCCATACTTCCCTCACTCTAAAAATGCTCTTCAATCTGTTTCTACTTTAAATCTGATGAGAATATTCAAAGAGTATTTCTCTTTCTTTTTTAATAACGATAATCTCTTAACCTTAAATCTCTAAGTACTTGCGGTATATAACAACCGTTCTTACAATAAAACCAAAATGAATGTTTTAGAACAGTACAAGAATATGCAGTCAAATCTGTTTCGGGGAGTGCCATTTTAAAATGTTTCTTTCATATTATCGATTTTATACTTCACCTAACTATCTCTTTTGCAGATAAAAAGGTGTTTTCAAAAGTGTTATAAATCATACAGTTATTGATTCTATGGTGTGTGAGAAAATTTGCAACAACACAGCTATCAAGTGAAAAGAAATCTAACTGGAAACATTCAGTAATCAATTTTGGCACGCTTTTTAAAGTGTCACCACTCTTTTAGAGTGTGTTTCCCATTCTTCATACAACCATAGTTAAGGATTTTTTGTTTACCGTTTGTATTTGGAATATAAAGTTCACTTCATCCTCCACCCTCTACAGAGCTTCGTGCTTGACGACTGCATGTTGCCAACCAGCACACAAAAATTTACTGAAAAATGTTTTATAGGTGCAGGTGTGGCTGTCTGGTAAGAAACTTGCTTTTCAACCATATGGTTGTAGGTTCAGTCTCACTGCATGGCACCTTGTACAAATGCCTTCTACTATAGCTTCAGGCCAACCAAATTCTTGTGAGTGGATTTGGTAGATGGAAACTGAAAGCAGCCTATCATATATATATATATATACACACGCATACACAGACACACACATATATATATATGTATGTGTGTATATATATATATATGTATATATGTATATACATATATATATATATATATATGTATGTGTGTATATATATATATATGTATATATATATATATATATTATATATATATATATATTATATATATATATATATATGTATATACATATATATATGTACATATATACTGTTGTGTCTGAGGAGAGTCATTCTCTTTTGGTGCCTAATAATTTAACACACTCACTGGTAAAATTTCCACTTATTTCTTTTTTCTTTTTTCTTTTTTATTTTTCTACGTAGAAATTTTACCGGTAAGTGTATTAAATTATAAGGCACCAAAAGCATCAAAAGAGGACAACTCTACCCAGACACAACAGAATATGCTTCAACACAGGAACTCACATAAAGAACCTTGCAAACCAAATCCAAAAACGAAATATATATATATATATATAACAATCTATCAGTCACCATGATAGATCGTTAGCCACTACACGCATATTTTTCTCTCCTTGTTTTTTTCTGCATCCCTTTCTGTAGAAGAGCGTAGGCTTGAAACATAAAAAACTTTTTTCTATTCCTGAGCGTTATACTAATGCATCTGTTCGTTTTGAACACTACCTGTCTTCGTCTTTTGTTTTTTTCGTAAACTCTCCCGATATATAAATCCTCATTATCATCATCATTGTTTAATGTCGACTTTCCATACTGGCACACACAAACACACACATATACATATACATATATGTGTGTACGTGCATGTATATATGTATGTATATATGCCTCCTTCATTGCTTGTTTTTTTTCCTGCATACTTTCACTTGCAGATATTGACATTAGACATAACATCAGCATCAAAACGAAGACTCTACAAAAATTTGCCAAGGTCAAAGACACCACCCTGCTCCCTGTAACGTATATTAAATCATTTGAAATAAACTACATCGACCAAGAATCAAAGCCAGTTTACAAGTTACCCAAGTAGTTTTCAATAAGAATAGTCTATCGTAGAATGTCATTAACCCTTTGAGCCGATAACACAGGTTTACTGGTGGATGGCATATTTTTCTCTATACAGTAGCACAGCTCTGCTGGTGGAGTGCATCTGCACTAAAGTGCAACAATTTATTTTTATATTATTTACATTATTTACATTTGACGGATATTTTTTCTCATCTTGTTTGTTGTTAACACAACGTTTCGGCTGATTTACCCTCCAGCCTTCATCAGGTGTCTTGAGTTCGATTCCAGGCAGTGATTTGAATAATAATAATAATGATAATAATGATGATGATGATGATGATGAGGAGGAGGAGGAGGAGAAGAAGAAGAAGAGAAGAAGATCGAAAAATACCTTATGAATGAGAACCTAGGTTTGAAATTTCCTTGAGACACCTGATGAAGCCTGAAGGGTATATCAGCCAAAATGTTGTGTTAACAACAAACAAGATGAGGACAAATATCTGTCAAATGTAAATAATGTAAATAATGTACATAATTCCTCATCTCTTAAATATAGAACTGATTTATTTTTATTCTGTCAGAATGCTCATTCACCCTGCAACTATAGGATGATAAAATTAAACATCTGC
The DNA here is from genome assembly GCF_006345805.1 of Octopus sinensis. Lineage (NCBI taxonomy): Eukaryota > Metazoa > Mollusca > Cephalopoda > Octopoda > Octopodidae > Octopus > Octopus sinensis. The sequence continues at coordinate 63,307,810 of NC_043008.1, forward strand.
TGCCTTTCTAAGTTGAATGTGGCTTGTTTTGATGTCGGTTCAGGAGGTCAGGGCTCAAAGAGTTAAACGTTTTCCATTTATCTTGTTAGCATCAATAGAAAGGTACCTATTCAAGGTGGTGCATTAAGGGAAATGTAAGAACATCTGACCAGGTGCCTTGTGGTATTTGTTCTAGCTCTTTGCATTCTGAGTTCAAATCCTGCCTACTTGGATAGCAGATTAATTCTGTCATGGTTTAACTCCATTCTCTGGCACATTGGGTAATTTTAGCAGAGTTCACTCTTACACACATGGAGAACAGATCTCTGGTTTAAGGATACCTTCCTCCTCCCTTCCATTCCATCAATCTCAGATACCCTCTAATGGGTCATGAACATTGCCTTTTCTACTAACTAAACTATTAAAAACAAAAACAGGAAAAAAAAAGAAACCAAACAAAAAAACATCAAAAACAAACGAAGCAGATTCCAAAACAGCTTTTCCCTTTGATATGGTATTTTACACATTATGGTCGAAACATTGCATCATATATTTGAGTTTAGATTTTCAATAGCAGTTGATAGACACTTCAAATCATCATTGATTGCATTTTATTAATTTGCACATGCATTCAATATTTGGTAATTAATATTATACTTATCAGATTTGATAGGTTCTAATCTATAGACCTATATAAACAATACGGTGTGTAACATGAAAGGTGAATCATATTGGAATCAAACCATGAATTTATTGTGGACTGGAAGTTTATATTTCAATTTTATTTTGTTTGCATTGATTTTTGAGGTAACATCAGAAGACCTTTTTCAATTAATTGTATTATTTATACGTGGGAAGTAATTAGTGATATTGACATAATAGTGTGATATGATACTCATAAACACAGAGAAGACCCCCTCTTTATTCATTCTTTTCTCCTTCTGTTAAATGTTTCACTACCAGCATTGTCGAAAATCAAAATTATTTACTAATCAATTCATTGCATTAGTCACCCTTTTCTTTACATATTTCACCATGATGGCTGTGTGGTTAAGATGTTATGCTTGCAACTGTGTAGTTTCACTTTCAATTACCCTGCACATCACTGAGGACAAATGTCTTCTATTACATCAGATCATTACCTAATATATTCTGAGTAAAATTTGTTAGATGGAAACTGGAGGGAATAATACTAAAGTTACCCTTCCAGCTGTCCTTGAATGGTAGACAAAATGGAGGTTTTATCAAGTAGACGTTGCTATTAATACTAATTGTAAACTTATAAATCCAGCAAAAACAGAAATTGATCAATTGAGTTAAAAGACCTCATGGAATTTATATACACATGATCAGAGACAAACAAGAGTCCAGCACAGTCATCAGCTGGTTCAGAAGCATAAATAATAAGATAAGGTAAGGGTAAAGACCCCCTTTGATTATGAACGACCATGGGATTGCACCTAGAAAGTTCCCTTCTGAGGCACGAATCCAGGCAAGGTTGTTTATGGAAGACTGGCAATCACCCATGCATAGCAGCCTCCTCTTTCCACACCACCGATGTTGTTCAAGGGAAAGGCACAGGTTGATACAGCTTGGCACCAGTGACTGAGCTGGAGCAATGTGAAATAAAGTGTTTGCTCAAGAACACAACACAGTCTGGTCTGAGAATCGAACTCACTACCTCACGATTGTGTGTCAAACACTCTAACAACTGAGCCATGCACCTTCATAAATAATAAATTAAGGGAGAAAATACCCTCAATTCCATCCATAGCAAATACAAGCAATTGACACTTGAGCACCCCTTGAGTACATCGGGTGGAGTAAAAGCTGTTGCAAGCATTCAGGGTAAGTTTACAATTTGAGGATTACTTTTTCTCTTTGTAAAAAAACAAGAGAATACAAAAATGGAGTTACGGGAAAGAACAAAAAGATATAAATCTTCTGATGATTCATCAATTTAATTCTACAAGGGTAATCCCAAAAGTAAGGTCTCCAAAAATATTTAGATATCCCAGAAATGTTTATTGTCAGTGATTTTTACATCATTGGATATCAAGTGATGTTGGGGCCACAAATACAGACACACAAACATATACACACATACATCAAAGATACATACATATGTATATATACACAATGGGCTTCTTTCAGTTTCCGTCTACCAAATCCACTCACAAGAGTTTGGTCTGCCCAACGGTATAGAAGTAGACACTTGCCCGAGGTGCCACACAGTAGGACTGAACCTGAAACCATGTGGTTGGTAAGAAAGCTACTTACCACACA
>NC_043008.1:63315074-63422574 GCF_006345805.1 Octopus sinensis
AGCTAAGGCAATTAGAAGCATGAAGACAGGGAAAGCCCCAGGCCCATCAGGAATCACTGCAGAGATGCTCAAAATGTCTGGTAGTGTCGGCTATAGCCTAGTCACCCATATAGTTAATCAGGTGATACACAAAGGGGTCATACCCAATGACTGGTGTAGCAGTATAATAGTCAACTGCTACAAAGGTAAAGGTGATGCCCTAGATACAAATAACTACAGAGGTATCAAGCTGTTGGACCAGGTGATGAAGGTTACGGAGAGGGTCATAGCCCAACTAATTAGAGAGAGAGTTAGTTTAGATGAGATGCAGTTTGGGTTTGTGCCAGGGAAAAGTACTACTGATGCTATATTCCTGGTAAGGCAGCTGCAGGAGAAATACCTAGCCAAAGATAAGCCCCTGTACCTGGCTTTTGTTGACATGGAGAAAGCCTTCGACAGGGTCCCCCGATCCCTTATCTGGTGGGCAATGAGAAAACTAGGGATAGATGAATGGTTAGTGAGAGCTGTGCGGGCCATGTATAGGGACGCCGCTAGTAGGGTGAGGGTTGGAAATGAGTACAGTGAAGAATTCCGGGTAGAGGTAGGGGTCCACCAAGGCTCAGTACTCAGCCCCCTCCTATTTATCTTAGTCCTCCAGGCAATAACGGAGGAATTCAAGACAGGATGCCCTTGCTCTAATGCTGAGTCGCTATCAGAACTGGAGGAGAAGTTTCAGGTGTGGAAACAAGGATTAGAATCGAAGGGCCTCAGAGTCAATCTAGCTAAAACCAAAGTCGTAATCAGTAGGAAGGTAGACAAATCACAAACACCTTCAGGTAGATGGCCCTGCTCGATCTGTAGAAAAGGTGTAGGTAGAAACTCTATAAGATGCACCAAGTGTAAGCTATGGACACATAAGAGATGCAGCAATGTCAAAGGAAGGCTAACTAGGAAGATGGTTTTTGTATGTGGCAGATGCTCAGGAACAATAAACACTGAAAATGCTCTGAGACCAACTTCCGTCACTTTCCAGGGAGAAAAACTAGAAATAGTTGATAGTTTCCGTTACCTAGGAGACCAAGTCAGCAGCGGGGGTGGGTGTGCTGAAAGTGTAACTGCTAGAGTAAGAATAGCTTGGGCAAAGTTCAGAGAGCTCTTACCTCTGCTGGTGACAAAAGGCCTCTCGCACAGAGTGAAAGGCAGACTGTATGATGCGTGTGTACGAACAGCCATGCTACATGGCAGTGAAACATGGGCCGTGACTGCTGAGGATATGCGTAAGCTCACTAGAAATGAAGCCAGTATGCTCCGATGGATGTGTAATGCCGGTACTCACACTCGGCAGAGTGTAAGTACCTTGAGAGAAAAGCTGGACCTACGAAGCATCAGTTGTGGTGTGCAAGAGAGACGTTTGCGCTGGTATGGTCATGTGGCGAGAATGGATGAAGATAGTTGTGAGAAAAAGTGCCACACCCTAGCGGTTGAGGGAACCTGTGGAAGAGGCAGACCCAGGAAAACCTGGGACGAGGTGGTGAAGCACGACCTTCGAACTTTAGGTCTCACTGAGGAAATGACTAGAGACCGAGACCTCTGGAAGTGTGCTGTGCGCGAGAAGACCCGGCAGGACAAGTGAGTCCACAACCCGTGGCCTTCTACATGGGATGGAGCCAGCCTACGTATGCATACCTTCCCTTCTTGGGACACAAAACTCTACTTGTGAAGACGTGTTGAGGCAAGTGAGGATCAGAATCGAAATCGATCAATGGAAATTGCGGATGTGCTACCAGTGCCGGTGGCATGTCGAAACTCTGCTTGTGAAGACCCATTGAGGCAAGTGAGGATCAGAATCGAAATCGATCAATGGAAATTGCAGATGTGTTACCAGTGCCGGTGGCATGTAAGAGAACTTTCCGTTTCGCGACCGTTGCCAGCACCGCCCCGTTTCGTGTCCGTTGCCAGCCTCGCCTGGCCCTCGTGCCGGTGGCACATAAAAAGCACCATCCGTTCGTGGCCGTTTGCCAGCTCTGTCTGGCACCAGTGCGGGTGGCACGTAAAAAGCACCCACTACACTCACGGAGTGGTTGGCGTTAGGAAGGGCATCCAGCCGTAGAAACACTGCCAGATTTGACTGGGCCTGATGAAGCCTTCTGGCTTCACAGACCCCAGTAGAACCGTCCAACCCATGCTAGCATGGAAAACGGACGCTAAATGATGATGATGATGATGATGATATATATATATATAAACATATAGCTTAGTGGTTAAGGTCTTGCACTCATGATTGAGTGATCATGGGTTCGATTCCTTGACCTGGCATTGTGTTTTGTTTTCGAGCAAAGCACTTCATTTCATGTTTACTCTGCGATCATCTGACATGTGGCACCCATTACACCTCTACAGGTAATGTTGATCTGATGGAGAGCGTGAGCTTATGTCTATACAAACATTTGATCACTATAAACAAATTATCTGTGTGGTTGTTCGGTAAGAAATTATCAAACCTCAATACGTTGTCTAATGACAGGAAAGTCCATCATCATATATATATATACATATATATATGCATATATGTATGTATATATATTGGGTTGTCTGGTGAGTTCGTGCTGATTTATGTAGCTTACTTTTCGACTTATTTTAGAACATGTTTGAGTCCATAAAATAGGATTTCACTACGCCTCCATTTAAAGCACGATGATGATGATGACAATAATGACATCAATGACAATGAGAATGATGATGATGATGATGATTAGCTCATACCCCAAGTATATCAATATATCTACATATGCGTCTGCCTTAAATATAAAAGCATCATTCTAACAATACAAACATGAAAATCAATTTTATATGTTTTCTGTAACTCTCTAAAAGAACATACTTATTGTTAATTGGCTATATAATCAAAGATACATTTTTACTCTAATTTTCCTATAAACTTCAGTGACATTATTTCCTTGTTTTTACATATATATAAATATATATATATATATATGTATATGTATGTATGTATGTATGTATATATGTATATATATATTTTAAATGTTATTACTTCATTTTTTTTTTGGCCGTTTTTTGTTTCCAATAGAAAAATTGGCTTTTAATGCTTTTAAAAGAGTCCAGGAATAGTATGGGACAATGAAATCCTTGAAAAGCATTCAATAATTGGAAATAAGTGATGTTATTCTAAATTGCTAATTATGAAAAATAACTGAAACATGAAAAGGAAAATAAATTTACAAGCAATCATATCCAATAAGAGGAGGAAAATGGAAACAAAAAAAAATAATAAGATGAAAATAGAAAATAAAAAAATAAAATGATGACACAAAATCATGGCCATGATGATGATGATGATTACGATGATGATGTTGATGATGATGACAGTGACGTTGATGATGATGATGATGATGATGATGATGACGATGCTGATGATGATAGTGATGCTGTTGGTGCTGAAGATGTAGGGGAGATATTTTTCTTTGTTAAATAATGAAATCTATTAGGTAATTTAAAATGAAATTTTAAAAAATGGAAAAAAAAAGAACATTTGATATAATTGAAATTGTGGTATTTTTTAAAATCTTTCTGCCTAGTTTTTTTTTTGTTTTGTTATTTGGTTTTTTTTTTCTTTTTCTTGTTCAACTTAGTTTCAAAGAAGGACATTCTTCCCAATTGAATAGCTTTGTAAAGTTGTTGTTTCATTCCTTCGTAGCTGTTGTTTTGTTGTCATTTAAAGGAAGAATTTTCTTTTTTATGTTTTTTCGTTAGTATCCATTTTTATTTTTACTTTGACTTACTAATTTATTTTTTCAGTTTTCTAGAATGGGCTAATTCCAGATACTTTTGTTTTTATTGATTGATATATTTTTTTATTTTTTATTTTTTGTTGTTATTAAAGTTAATTCTTTTAAATAGGAAAACTTTTAAGTGATTTTAATTAATTTTTCAATTAATGAAAATAAGTTAAAAACCTCTGTAAGAATGAAAATTAACAATAAATTAACAATAAAGAAATAAAAACATTTGATTAATCGTTTGTTTTAACATGCATTTGTATTGAACTTATAAAGTGCATTCTAGAAAAGAATCAAACTTCTAAGAAATCTAGAATTTTGGAGTATTGACTCATTTTGGTGCATTGTTATCATTTTTATAGAAATATTTACATTTTGATTATGAAATGATAAGCCCTTTTATGCAAAAGTTAAAGAATATTCTGAGGGCAGTTTACCTGTAAATAGTGTTCTAATTGAATACAAGAATAAATGTGATAGTTTCAATGTGAGATTGCTAATGTTGGCTGTAAGAATATCATATCACAGTCCGTGGCTCTTGATATTAATTCAATTTGAAATATATCTTTAACCCTTTGTTACTGTATTTATTTTGAGATGCTCTGGGTTTCTTTCAATTACTTTAACTATAACAACGAATTTAGTAAAATAACTTAGTTATCATTAAGCTAGTGTTACGAACATATATTGTGACTAAGGTTTGGTGGAAGAATTTCATTCAAAACTTATGAAAAAAAAGACAATTGTACTCAGAGCCGGAGCTGGTTTCAGCCAGGTTAGTAACGAAAGGGGTAAGTGTTTCTGCTTAAATATTTCAAGATTACATGGATATTTCTTACAATTCAAGGAGATAGTATGATAACAAAAAGTGATATTAAGAAAATACACTTACATTCATACACACACACATGGACACACACACACACACACACACACACACACACACACACACACACACACACACACACACACACACACATAATAACATTTAGCTGGCCTCTTTCCTTTTCTCTCAACCAATCTACTCAGAACTCTTTGGTCAGATCAGTGCTAAAGAAGGTGGTTGCTCAAGGTATCACATAGTGAGACTAAACCCAAATTTATTGGCTGCAAAAGGAATTTCTTAAGTTCTTAATTTCATAGTTCTGCCTGCACATACATATATGTATACTCTTCTTTCTTCTTTTAACTTAGCATAAATTTTGACCAGTTGTCTACTTCATAGCAAGATTGTGAAAGAAAGCATCTTGTTTGAACCATCATCCTTTAACCCTTTTGATACCAAACAGCTTGAAACTGCTCTGTAGTACAAATGTCTTGTTTTCAAAATTTCTTAATTAAAATCTTCCACCAAACCTTAGTCCATAACAGAGGAATTTTCTAAGTTTATTTCAGGACAGTCTTTTTGTGGTTGGCATTGTAAATTGTTTTAGCAACCACATCCTGCCACATAGGGAGGTCGTAATGTGATGACATCTTAGGACAGCTGCGAATCACATGTGTAGTCTTCCACAGAAACATAACATAACCTACACATGCAGTTGCTCCTTGGGATTACAAGAGTGTCACTGTGTCTCTTGTTCACCAGGTACTTTGTGGAAATCTCCTGTTTCTGGATTGCAAACGCATAGCCTTCAAAGTGTGATGTGATGTAGTGGTCTTGTGTCCAAGAGAGGCTACGCTTCCTGTCAATTCTACTGTCTTCTTGAAGCTTCCGAGCAACATACCCATGCATGGTCTTTTTTGTATGCTGAGCACTTTCCATCCAGATCTTCTCTGAGGTAAAAAAGCCCAGCTGTTTTAAGGCTGTATAGGAGATCATCAGGAACAGAGTGTTTCTTGAGGAGTTTACTGCCAACTTGTACAATATTGCTCACTTCACTTTTCAAGACTGCATAAATATATTTATTTTTGCTGCTGTTGTTTAGCAGGTGCTGCCTGAGTGATACCATATGACATTCGAAGGCCGTCTGTACTGATCTCAGGCCTCTGTCACCTTCATTTCTTCTTAGGTAGGGCCTGTCAACAGTTTGTACATTATGTTTCTATGTATGTATGAATGCATGTATGTATGTATACAGAACAATATCAGGAATGTTTGCATTCACACTGGGTTGCTGTTTTCATTGGATTATTAATCCAGTGTATTTTGTGTGTGTGTGCATGTATGCATATTTTAAGCTTTGTTGTTGATTATTTAATTTAACCTGATGTATTATTACTGACAATGATGAAGTTATTTCTTGCCAAGATCTAATCTCGACATTGTCAATGGTATTTTAATGAGGTTTCAATGGTGTTTCAAAACTTTTATACATGTATTTTATTAATCAAGAAGCTGAACATTGAATAGAACAGCAAAATGCTAACTAATGCTGAATCAAATTATGACTAGAAACACTCCAACTCAGCTACTTTATTAATGAATGTTGTATCAGTTCCAAGTAGACACTTTCAAATCTTACTATTCTAATTACTTAACTGAGTGGACACAAAATGTCAAAAAACTACTCTAGTGAAAAATATGCTTATTCAACAATGATATTTTCTGCTTTCAATCAGACATGATTTCACATTGAGTTGATATTATTCTGTCATGTAAAATTTTTTCATTACTTTTAATTACTTTAGTCAATATTTTTGAAATCAACCTGTTCAGCTATATTCAAGATCTAACAAATTTAACAAGATTTTAAATTTAACCAGTTCAAAACATTTCGTTTGTTTCTTCACAATTTTTTTAAAAAACTTTTTTGGAATGAATCATTTCTGGTACAGGTGTTATTTATAATGACGATGTTATTTATATATCAGTCAAACATTTGGTTATTTTATGATGGGGGTATACATGTCTGGTGTAAAATGGTATTACACATAAATAGTTGGTTGTGGTTATCTAAAAATAACCTATTGCAGAAATATATTCTAATGCAGAATGCACTCCATACTACTCAATGTAGGTACGATGCTCAGTATTCGTTGTTCAACTATCAACAGTTGAACCAACATATGTCGAACTAACACCCATCAACTCCCCACTGGCAGTTCACTCAGTTCTTATTTATGGTAAAATGGTTATTCCACTTTCAAGCACGTGGTATTCTTCAGGATTCTCCCATAAAAGATTATTGAATTTCTGTTAAAATACATTGCTGTTATCATAATTAATTTTGGAAATAATGATTCATTTGATGAAATAATTTTGTCATTTATTAGCTGGTTTTTGAATATAAATTAATATGGAAATTTTAGGTGGGATTTTAATTTACATTATTTTAAAACAGAAGGTTTTTGTCATAAATCCAGTGTGGTTTGGATTGTTTGATATTAAAAGTCTTTAACTCTTTTTAATATAGATGTAATTCATATAGATGTATCTATATATAGGGAGAGAGTTCACGAAAAAAACAAAAGACGAAGACAGGTGGTGTAGAAAACAACAGATATATTAGTATAATGCTCAGGAATTGAAAACGTCTTTTACGTTTCGAGCCTACGCTCTTCTACAGAAAGGGACACAGAAAAAAACAAGGAGAGAAAAAAATGTGTGTCAGGGCTACTGATCTATCTTGATATAGATATATCTGAAGGAAGACTTTCAATTGTTAGTTTGTTTCATTTGTGTATGTGTGTACAGACAGAGACAGAAAGATCGCAAGGAGTAAATGTATGACTAAGACCTTACAACGTCAATCCCTTCTGAAATGATAAATGCCATGCAGGAAGTTGCTTCATTATTTCTAGTTATTTCTAATTGGGCTGGCAGAATTGTTAGTGAATTGGACAGAATAGGTGCAGGAGTGGCTGTGTGGTAAGTAGCTTGTTTACCAACCACATGGCCCCGGGTTCAGTCCCACTGCGTGGCACCTTGGGCAAGTGTCTTCTACTATAGCCTCGGGCTGACCAAAGCCTTGTGAGTGGATTTGGTAGACGGAAACTGAAAGAAGCCCGTCGTATATATGTATACATATGCGTGTGTGTGTTTGTGTGCCTGTGTTTGTCCCCCTAGCATTGCTTGACAACTGATGCTGGGGTGTTTATGTCCCCGTTACTTAGCGGTTCGGCAAAAGGGATCGATAGAAAAAGTACTGGGCTTCCAAAAGAATAAGTCCCGGGGTCGAGTTGCTCGATTAAAGGTGGTGCTCCAGCATGGCCGCAGTCAAGTGACTGAAACAAGTAAAAGAGTAAAGAGTAAAGAGAATGCCTAATGGCATTTCTTCTTGCCTTTACATTCTGAGTTCAAATACTACCAAAGTCAACACAGCCTTTCATCCTTTCAGGCTTGATAAAATAAGTCTCAGCTGAGCACTGGATGTAACTGACTTTCCACTTGCTCAGAATAACTGGCTTTCAACTAAAATTAGAAAAATATTTATTATTTTTTAAAGCAACATTCATGGGTATGACCACTTATTAGACATTTTACAAATTTAACAATATTTTACATTTAACCAGGTCAAATCTGTTCCCTCAGTGCAAATTAGCAATCATCCCAAAATGTTTTCTTATGTAGGTGTCATTTAAGATGACACTATTTTTATATCAATTCTAATGCATAGGGACGTCTTTCCTTTGTTACTTTCCATCATTTGTTTGTGTAGACACCTGATTTAATACCACCACCTGGTACTTTTGGCACCTTAAGCAAAGTAAACTTTTGTAGGTATTCACTTCAAGTTTATAGTTTTGTGTGGAGGCGCAATGGCCCAGTGGTTAGGACAGCAGACTCGTGGTCGTAGGATCGCGGTTTTGATTCCCAGACCGGGCGTTGTGAGTGTTTATTGAGCGAAAACACCTAAAGCTCCACGAGGCTCCGGCAGGGATGGTGGTGATCCCTGCTGTACTCTTTCACCACAACTTTCTCTCACTCTTACTTCCTGTTTCTGTTGTACCTGTATTTCAAAGGGCCAGCCTTGTCACTCTCTGTGTCATGCTGAATATCTCCGAGAACTACGTTAAGGGTACACGTGTCTGTGGAGTGCTCAGCCACTTGCACGTTAATTTCACGAGCAGGCTGTTCCGTTGATTGGATCAACCGGAACCCTCGTCATCGTAACCGACGGAGTGCTTCCAATTCCCAATAGTTTTGTGGATATCTTTCTCCTTCCTTCCCAGCAATTTTGAAAGAACTGAAAAGGGTCCTGAATATTACCTTCTTTCTTGATTAAAATATAAAAAAGTAAAACATTTTTATTTTTTTAAAGCCAAAAGAATGGGCTTTATAAAAAATAATGCAAGAAGTTTGTACTTTTATTTCGTATTCCAATATGTTGGAATTATGACCTCTTCTTCAAAAAAACTTTGCAGAAATGATGTTCTGAATTAACCCCGAAGTATTGAAATAGAATATAAAAGTACAACAATCAACTTGTATTATTTCTTATAACTTGCACCGCTGTGGCTTAAAATAAGTTAATAATTCTCTCCTTCATCAAACAATGCTTCATGCAATCTATACAACTATAAATAAAGAAATTATATCAGTCTTAATATATGGCTTAGTGTTGTTATTTTCTCTAAATTGATTTATCTCTGACTTGAGTGATTACTGCTTGCAACATATTTTTAATTTAACTCCAATTTTTTCTCATCCACTGTAACTTTCCTTCGTTTGTCTGTGTGTGTTGAGAGATAGGAAAAAGAAAAGAGAAATAAAGATAGAGCGCAATAAAGAGAGGGTGAGCGAGTGAGAAAAAGAACTAACTGTACAACAACGGTACTGTTAAAGTATTTGAATCCCATCATTCTGTTCTGACATGTTGGAATAAAATTTACAGAAGCTTAATATTTAAAAGCTACTTCATCATTATCATTATAAATATCCAAGCCAGCAGCAATGAACTTCTACAACTATAGCTTATTGACAAGAGCACAGTTTAAATAGTACTGCAAACTTATTTGATATAAGCGTAGATTTTAGCAGTTCTGTAAATATATTGACATGCTTCCATAGTTTAAGCTGTTCAGTAGCAAATTTTGTTGGTATAAGTGGAATAGCTTAAGTTTCTCTTTTAGCAGGACGTGTAAAAATATAGATAAATATTGATTATTTATCAAACCTAACACAATTACAAATGACACCTAGATATGAAACAAACAAAAATAGAAGCTGTGATTATATTTTAAAACTGTTCCAGTTTAGGATTTGTTTTGAAAAATATGATGTGATGTGTGTTTGTGTGTGAGAAAGAGAGATGGAGAAAAAGAAAGATAGAGACTGAACCATTAAGCACAAATCTGCTTTCTCTTCACAAGAACTCTCTGCTATTTTCTCGCACTTCTATATATACCCTATTTCTTTCTTTCCTTCTTATTTTCTGGTCTTTTACTAGTTTTCTATTTTGATTCTCATTTGTGGATTATTCATTAGATCATTACAGAATATCATTGCAGAATAATGATTTATATAAAAGGACATCAAGTGTAATAGCATAGTCAAGAAGTCCATTCTTGTGATTAAAGACTTTCATACTCAGTTCCCCTGTACAGGTTCCACAGCAAGTGTCTTCTGCTATAGTCCTGAATAACCAATGCCCAATGGATGAATATGTATGCATGTATGGATGGAAGTGTGTGTGTCTTTGTATGTCTGTGAGTGTGACTGGTTACAATCTGTACTAAACTATGGACAGTATTGTGTATTGACATTTCTCTTTCTTCAAATCATCCAGTTGCTTTGTATTTTCAAGAGAAGTGAGATAAAACATCTTTACTTGTAAAATAGGTAAAGGTTGGTGGGAGAAAGGGCATTACACAGTTAATGCAAGGCCTCAACAGTATTCATTTGTATAATGGTTAACATTAAAAAATATGAATGTAAAATATTTAGCCAAAAGTTTATACACACACACATACACACACACACACACACACACACACACACACACACACACACACCACACACACACACACACACACACATGTATTTAGAGTGTTTTGGAAATCCCTTGATACAGTTATAATATTTGGAGAGAAGATTTTTTCTTAAAGAGTTAAGATTGAGCAAAGAACCTTTCTAAAAAGTCAAAAGATACTAAACTTTGGGAAAAGATTTCACAAAATGTGTGTATGCTTTGCTTTTATAAATGTTATTTATAATAATTATTGTCTTTATCATCCAAAAGAGAAATAATTCTGCATAAGATGTAAAAGATAGAAATAATTTGTATGGTGTTAGTAACAAAATATTTTGTAAGAAATAGAACTTTTATCATCAGTCTTAAATTTATTTTCGCCAGTGCATATTCAAAATTGCTGATGTGGTCGAAGACAGTACCACCTGATTGGCACTCATGCCAATGGAATGTTAAAAGCACATCCAAGCATCGGGTGAAACCAGCCCACTTATGAATACCCCTCATTCACTGGACATTAAACTTTGCTAAGACCTATTAAGGCAAGTGAAATCAAATCAAATCAAAATCACTGATGTGGCCAATAACAGTACCGCCTGATCGGCACTCGTGCCAGTGGAACATTAAAAGCTCATCCAAGTGTGATAGTTGCCAGGGCCATGGATTGGCTCTCATACCGGTCGCACGTAAAAACACCCACTACACTCTCAGAGTGGTCTGCATTAGGAAGAGCACCCAGGTGTAGAAACTCTGCCAGATCAGATTGAGTCTGGTGCAGCCTTCTGGCTCACCAGTCCTCAGTCAACCCATCCAACCCATGCCATCATGGAAAGCAAACGTTAAATAATGATGATGATGATGATGATGACATATATATATAAAATATATATATGTGTATGTGTGTATAAACATACACACATACCCACATACATACATGTATGTATATATATATATATATATATATAGATCACTGTGATCACTGTGACCGACCAAGCTATCAGATGTTGCTACACATCGCTGGTCACAATGCGCTTCGCATTGTTTTAGCCTTCAAATGATGCCACCCTACTGGCTAAGCAAGCAGGCCAATAGAAGAAAGAGTGAGAGAAAGTTGGGCAAAAGAGTACAGCAGGGATCGCCACCACCCCCTGCTGGAGCCTAGTGGAGCTTTAGGTATTTTCACTCAATAAACACTTACAACGCCCAGTCGGGGGAATCAAAACCGTGACACTGTGACCACGAGTCTGCTGCCCTAACCACTGGGCCACTGCACCCACCCACACACACACATAATTATACATATATATATATATACTCACATATGTCCTAAGGCATACATAACTTACATAATGCAATAGAAATGTATCAGTTGGAGTTACACATGGAACAAGTTATCACAAACTTCTACTAGGACAGTCTTAATCATAAAGCAACAAAAGGATATGACTTTAACAATGTCAGCCACTGAAAATTTTGGGAAAATTAAGAAATTCTATATAAAAATGGAACTTGCTTACACAACTAGATGGTGGGAATAATATAATAGGGTTTGCTCATATTTGGGCTCATCAGTGAAGTGCATTCTATTAAGCAAGACAGAGAACTTATGGTCCCTGCATAGCCACAAACAGTAGAGCTGGAATTGATCCAATAATATACTACTCTAAAAAGATTGCCAAAATGCAGCAAAAGAACTATTAGGTGAGGCTGAAAAATGTCTTTAATCAATGGTGTGAACATTTCTGGAAGGGCTAGCACCAAACTTTGGCATCAAGTTGGCTTGTTAAAAATTATATATTGGGCACAGGAGTGGCTGTGTGGTAAGCAGCTTCCTTACCAACCACATGGTTCCAGGTTCATTCCCACTGTGTGGAAACTTGGGCAAGTGTCTTCTACTATAACCTCGGGCTGACCAAAGACTTGTGAGTGGATTTGGTAGACGGAAACTGAAAGAAGCCCATCGTATATATGTATATATATATATATATATGTATGTATGTGTATAAGTTTGTGTGTCTGTGTTTGTCCCACCAACATCGCTTGACAACCAATGCTGGTGTTTTTACATCCCCGTAACTTAGCAGTTTGGCAGAAGAGACCAATAGAATAAGTACTAGGCTTACAAAAGAATAAGTCCTGGGGTCGATTTGCTTGACTAAAGGTGGTGCTCCAGCATGGCCACAGTCAAATGACTGAAACAAGTAAAAGAGTAAGTGACTGAAACTTTCTTGAATACTGAGAAGTATTATTTATCCCTAATTAAACATGAACGTTCTAATAGAACATGCATGTTTAATTGGGGATAAATAAATATTACATTTGGCATCAAGAATTATACAAAAGCCTATATTGGACGTCATTGCAAAACATTAAAATAACCGTCTCCTCCATCTAAAGTAAAGATCAGGTGCTGCAAGAGCTTAGGATTCAAAGGCCCACAGCTCTTCAACGCTTTGTCAAAAGAATTAAGGAACCCATACAATGTGGATGTGGAAGTCTTCAAAAAATGGAATTTGTCATTCTCCTATCCATAATACCTGAGGCGCCAACATTCCAGTATGAGGTACAGATACGGACAGCAGTGTAAATCAAGCCCACAACCAAGAAAAAAAAAAACACATTCAAGATTTCTTTTTTGGATTTGGATTGCAAGATTCTTTACATGAGTTCGTGTGTTGAAGCATATTCTGTTGTGTCTGGGGAGAGTCATTTTCTTTTTGTGTCTATAATGTAACACACTCACCAGTGAAATTTCCACTTATTTCTTATTTTTATTTTCCTAAAATTTTCGTTGCGTCTTGCAACCTTTTCAATAGTCTTGAGAGTCAAGACTATTGAAAAGGTTGCAAGACACAACGAAAATTTTAGGAAAATAAAAATAAGAAATAAGTGGAAATTTCACCAGTGAGTGTGTTACATTATAAGGCACAAAAAAAAATGACCCCAGATGCAACAGAACATGCCAGATTGGTGATCTAATATCCCATCTCTCAGAAGTAATCAATCATATAAGTAGGCTGTGGGAAAGGTACAAAGACATGGTGGACTCCAGCATGACCACATGCCTGAAAACATAAAAAAAGGAATATGTAAATGTGAAGCTGGTGATGTTATACCATGAAAATAAGTTGTGAGCAAACTGATATCCTTGTGAGGTGGAATGCAGAGCGCTTACGAGTCACTCCCTCTATAAGACCGACAATAATGTGAGAAGACCATCAAGTGGGCTATGGAGGCAGAAAGCTATGGATCAGGTAGTGTGACCCCTGGAAGGGGTAGTTCTATTTGGGATAGTACTAATTTGACACAAACTGGTCTAACATTGTTCCTGGTTTGGTTGCCTGGATGAGGGTGATTGTTTGTTGAAAGGCCCAAAACACCTAAAGATCTCTGGGAAAAATCTCTCCGATGATATGTCTAAGTGCATCACAAGATGATTTATGAAAATATATAAGGAGTGGCTGTGAGGTAAGTAACTTGCTTACCAACCACATGGTTCCAGGTTCAGTCCCACTGCGTGGCACCTTGGGCAAGTGTCTTCTACTATAGCCTCAAATCAACCAAAGTTTTGTAAATGTATTTGATAGATGGAAACTGTGTGTGTATGTGTGTGTGTGTTTGTCCTCCCACCATCGCTTGACAACCAATGCTGGTGTGTTTACGTCTCCGTAACTTAGTGATTCGGTAAAAGATTTCGATAGAACAAGTACTAGGCTTACAAAGAATAAGTCCTGGGGTCGATTTGCTTGACTAGATGTGGTGCTCCAGCATGGCCGCAATCAAATGACTGAAACAAATAAAAGAATAAAAGTATATATATATATTTTTTTTTGTGTGTGTATGTATGTGTGTACGTATGTACGTATGTATGTATGTATGTATGTATGTATGTATGTATGTATGTATGTATGTATGTATGTATGTATGTATGAATGTTTGCCTGTATGTATATATATTTGTCTGTCTGTTTGCATGTATGTGTGTACGATGTTTCCAAAGATGATTTCTGTAAATAGGCGAAGGGAACATGAGAAATTTTATTTCAAGTCATAGGTTACATCACCAGAAAATAGATACAGTACAGTTTATACATTGAAATAAACTAAGGAGAAATTACACAGTGAATTATGCTAGTAATAACTCATCAGAGACAGGCACTCATGAAAATCAGTATTGTCTTTCAATTTGAGGGAAAAAAACCAAAAAAACTATGATTGATTTCTTACTAGACTTTGAAGAAGTGTTTGTAATAAAATAATTAGTTTTTATGGGAAACTATGTAATTTCTATACACAATAAAATCTTCATGTGTTTTCATATCCTTCTGTTGTGTTCATTTTAACCATTTTTATTGCTAGCCTTTCTACTAAACTAAATCAAAAACTTATTACTATTATGGTTAAGTTTTTTTCATTTTATATAAGAATATTCTCTTATGTCTTTGGGAAAGTCTTTTCTGTCAATATATACTTTAATGAAACAGGCAAAATATTTCATTAGATTGAGAAATATTATTGCTTATATCAAAAGTATAAAGTATGAGTAGTTTTGAAAAAGAAAAAACAAAATTCCTAGGCATTTGTCCAAATATGTCAATATATTCTTTTCTGCCTTTGGTTTTATTTCCTGAAAATATGAATTCAAAGTGTCATGCTGAACAACAAAAATTATTGTTTAATAGAAAAATTCAATTTAAATGTTGATAATTCTGTCTTTGAAAAAAGCTTTGTATTGGTTGTAAAGAAAATGATAAAAATAAAAACTACATAGAAATCCATTGAAAATAGAATACTATATCTAAAAAAAAAAATGTTTTTGGTTTAACTGAAATCTTTTTTGAAAATAAAATTAAGAAGAAATATAATATAAAATAGTAATATATAATTCTTAATTATCTGCTGATACAAAAAATACATAAATAAATAAGTAACAAAATTATTGCTTCTAAACTAAAAGAAAACAATTTAAAGCATTTGGATTGACTTGTTGCTGTGGTTTGAAATTAGAATTTAAGTTTCTTGATTTTTAAACATTACTTTTATTTTATTCTCAATTTATAGCTATATCTAATAGCTACAGTAGAAAATCAATTTTTGATGATCTATGTGTTCTGGTTTCCATTTATTCATTGTTCTATCACAGCCAGTAAGAGATAATTACTAATCACACTCGACTCTAGTAAAATACAAATGATTCTTTGATAAAATCTTGATGAATTGATTTCAGAAACAAAAAAAAAAGGAAAAAAATAATAATAATAAAGCAAAGAAAGAAAATCACAGAAACAAAGAAAAAAATTACGCATGGTGTTAACACAATTGGCATACATGGTTATATTGTTTGGATATCAGAAGCAAGCTAAAAATATCTCACATATACACATTTAATAGTTTTCTTATATCCTGATAGAACAATTGTGAAAACATAGATAAATTTTAACCAAGTCTAACATAGAGTAATATATCAAACAACACAACACAGTGTTAGTATTAACCAGTAGATAGTTACTATTCATAATGCTATTATTTAAAAACTGCAATGAACAAATGATAATGAATTGGTCTACATGATGTGTTGTCAGAAGTTCAAACTTTTATATGACCCAATCACATACTGTGATTGGAAAAGACATAAAAACTATGTTTAACAGTACTGCTTAAATACTGAAAATGGTATCTAACGGCATCTTGCAACACCACTCCTTCATACTCGTAAGTAAAGTTGTCAAACAATGAGAAAACAAAATAAATTTTTGTTTTAATTGTTCTCATAAAATAACTACGTAACTATAATTACTTGAGTAAACAAACAAGTAAATTGGCTAAAGAAAATAAGAAACTTCAATTTTTGTCTATTGATGGTTTAAACACATTATATATTGCCTGGGCAGTCCTCTACTTTTTCAGACCAGATATAGTGTACTTGCTCCACCTTGTCAAATATATCCTTTTTTTCTATGGTGAAAGGGCTTGATTTGAGAGGGATTAAACTATTATTTCTAGCATGTCTTCTGCTATGATCTCAATATCCTGTGATAGAAGAAAGCTGTATGGAAGCTCATAATATGCATGTAGAGACATGTGTACATGCCTGAGTATGTTTTCTCGTTTAAAAACATACTAGCCTATCATCATCATCATCATCATTATTTAACATCTGCTTTCCATGCTAGCATGGGTTGGATGATTTGACTGAAGTCTGGCGAACCAGGTGGCTGCACCAGACTCCAATCTGATCTGGAAGAGTTTCTACAGCTGGATGCTCTTCCGATACACTCGGAGAGTGTAGTGGGTGCTTTTATGTGCCACCAGCACAAGGGCCAGTCAGACAGTACTGGCAATGGCCATACTCAAATGGTGCTTTTATGTGCCACCTGCACATGAGCCAGTCCAGCGGCACTGACAATGACCTCGCTTGAATGTTTTTTCATGTGTCACCAGCACAAGTGCTAGTAAGGCGACGCTAGTAACGATCATGCTCAAATGGTGTTTTTTTATGTGCCATTGGCTCGGAGGCCAGCTTGTTGCTCTGGCAACGATCTCGCTCGTATGGTACACTTAGCGCTCCACTAGCATCGGTGCCAGTCATTGAATTTGATTTTGATTTCGATTTTGATTTCACTTGCTTCAACAGGTCTTCGCAAGCAGAGTTTAGTGTCCAATGAAGGAAAGGCATGCATAAGTAGACTGGTTACACCCTGGCATAGGCCACATGGTTATAGTCTCAATTGCGCTTACCGAGTCTTTTCAAGCACAGCATATTTCCAAAGGTCCAAGTCACGAGTCATTGC
This sequence comes from Octopus sinensis, assembly GCF_006345805.1. Taxonomy (NCBI): domain Eukaryota; kingdom Metazoa; phylum Mollusca; class Cephalopoda; order Octopoda; family Octopodidae; genus Octopus; species Octopus sinensis. Next base: position 63,332,495 of record NC_043008.1, read on the forward strand.
CTCGGTGAGGCCCAATGTTCAAAGGTCATGCTTCACCACCTCATCCCAGGTCTTCCTGGGTCTACCTCTTCCACAGGTTCCCTCATCCTCTGGTTTAGTGGTTCTCCTCATAGAGATGAATATAATCAGTACTGAGATTGATATGATCAACCAAACCTGCCATGGCAGGGTTCCACCATAATTGCTGTCCAATGACTGAAGCCTGTAAGAAAGAAGGAATAAAAGCAATTACTAAAATTGCAAAGCAACAACAGTTCGAGAATTAACTCCTTTGCATTTAAACCAGCCAAATCTGGCCAAAATATTCTGCCTCTTTTATTCTTCTATTTGTTTGTCATTTGACTGCAGCCAGGCTAGAGCATTACCTCAAAGGGTTTAAGTTGAAGAAATCGACCCCAGGACTTATTCTTTGTAAGCTCAGTAATTGTTCTTTTGGTCTCTTTTGCTGAACCTCTAAGTTATTGGGACATACACACACAAACATCAGTTATCAAGCGATGGTGGGAGGGACAAATACTGACATGAAGACACACACACACACACATATATATATACTCTTTTACTTTTTTACTTGTTTTAGTCATTTGACTGTAGCCATGCTGGAGCACTGCCTTTATAGTTGAGCAAATCGACCCCAGAGTTTATTCTTTGTAAGCCTAGTACTTATTCCATCAGTCTCTTTTGCCGAACCACTAAGTTACAGTGACGTGAAAACACCAGCATCGGCTGTCAAGTGATGCTGGGGAGACAAACAGACACACACACATACAGATATATATATATATACATATACGATGGGCTTCTTTCATTTTCCATCTACCAAGTCCATTCACAAGACTTTGGTTGGCCCGAGGCTATAGGAGAAGACACTAGCCCAAGGTACCATGCAGTGGGACTGAACCTGAGACCATGTCGTTGGTAAGCAAGCTACTTACTACACAACCATTCCTGCACCTATACATATAAAGAAAAAAGTGAAAGGGGTACGGTGTATTTAATAGTGTATAAGAATTTATACGCAGAGAGGCGACCACCATGTGAACTCCCTACATGCTAGAGAGGGCAGTCAAAATCCAAACCATGAAAAAACATTCTTACTTATTGCACATTGCTTGGAAGCAAGCAGGACACTCGAATGAATAAAAATCTCACTTAACTCTATACCCACGCAAACCACTGGTATAAATTATTTATTTAATGATTTTTACCCTATATTCATATATACACTAGCAAACACACCTGTCCTTTGGATGGTTTAAGTTGCTTTGGTGGTATTTTTTTCACCAAATAATTGAATTACCGAGAAGGTTTATGTGTAGCACAGCAATCTATGTTTACAATTAACCTAGGAATGGAAAATCAAATTGAGGGCTGGTTTTTGTGGAGGTCGTTACACTTCACTGATCATAGAACATGTAAGCTTGCAAGTGATGCAAAGGAGAGCTACGGAAGTGTTTGGGGAGTAGATTATGGATAACAACTACAAAATATAGTTGTTTTTTAAGCATATTTTGTTCACTCTTATTTTCATATATAACATATCAGCATGTACATCTTTTGGAACATTGCCATTTTATAAGATTTTGCTGGCAAAATTTTAATAAACATTTATTTACATGAAGGAAAATTACCGGGGACGTAACACGTGATGGGCGGAGGTAAAGAATACATACACCATCTGTTTTAGATGTAACCCTAACCTTAATCCTAACCCTAACCCTTAACTCTAACCCTAACCATAACCCTAAACCCTAACCCTAACCTAATCACCAGGTGTGCATATTCTTTACTTTCACCTACGTGTTGTGCTAAAAATAACAGCTAAATAAGATTTCTTTGGATTAATCTTTTAAATTAACATAAACATTTATTTACAGGAAAGAAAATTACCAGAGACATAATACGTGTTGTGTTACCGTTGCAGATAGGCAGTCAAAATAAATAAATAGACAAAATCCTTTCACTTTTATGAAATGTAGGGAAGACCCTACATACAAAAAACTATGTCCATTTACATGGGAGCTCTGGGCAAAATGTTATAGAGCATGACCATCCTTGGGACATAAGTAATGTGTGTGTAAAGTTTGTTGAAAATCAGTTGCAACTATGGAAATGTATGCGCCACTCATTTTACACACACATACTGTGATTTATATATATTTCTGTATTCCTTTCTGTTGAAGAGCGTAGGCTCAAAACATGAAAGACTTTCTCACTTCCCAAGCATTAAACTAATACAGCTGTTTGTTGTTTACACACCCGTCTTTGTCTTGTTTTTTTTTGTAAATTCTCATTATATAAATATATATATATATAATAGAAATATTAAAATTACTAAGTCTCTCTAAAGGAGATTACGGCAGCGTTACTGGAAATTAATAGTTATCGCCATACTTATATGGCAGTCTTATAAATATAAGACTAAAGCTGTTGCTGATTAAGTCCAAGAGGCCACCGCCTCAAGCTAGCTATTTGACACACAACCTGCGTCCATTATAAACCTTCGAACAGGGGAGGTCAGCCGCTTCATCCTGCCAGTCAGACAGCTGCAGACATGTTTCAGGGTTGTTGCCCTTTATCAATGCAGCGTAGTCAGACCCAGCAGGTTTCGCTACTGACTGTCCCTGTTCGAAGAATCTATTTGCCTAGTTTCAGTGGAAACATGTCTGCAGCTGTCTGACTGGCAGGATGAAGCGGCTGACCTCCCCTGTTCGAAGGTTTATAATGGACGCAGGTTGTGTGTCAAATAGCTAGCTTGATGCGGTGGCCTCTTGGAGCTAATCAGCGACAGCTTTAGTCTTATATTTATAAGACTGCCATATAAGTATGGCGATAACTATTAATTTTATATATATATATATATATATATATATATGACAGGCTTCTTTCAGTTTCTGTCTACCAAATCCACTCACAAAGCTTTGATTGGTTTGGGGCTTTAGTAGAAGACACTTGCCCAAGGTGCCACACAGTGGGACTGAATCCGGAACCATGTGGTTGGGAAGCAAGCTCCTTACCAACACAGCTATGCCTGCACCCATATACAAAACTTTTATGCTCAGACTGGACAAATCCAAAATCTCTAAGCAATTACATCATCTAAATCACAAAGCTATGAATTACTGCATGATTAATTCAAAACAATTTGAATAAATAAGCATTACATTTGACAGAATACATTGAATGCTAAAGTGTTAAAGATAATTTATAAATTTCATTATCCGTTTGCTATCATGTAATAAGAAATATCTCCCAGGTAACTGTTATCATCATATATGTACATATTTAATACTCATGCTTCACCAAACATTTGCACTGTCATTATGCCATCCATATGAAGTAATTCTGGTCTCCTGTTTCCTTCTTTGTATATCACACACATATATATATGTCAGTTAATGTTCAGTGTCCCTATCAGAGTGTATGAATTTGGAGAGATACTTTACTGTCAGCAAATATTACCACATTTTCAAGATGGGGGTTTTCTTTATTTCACAAGTTTTCAAAATTGCATAGCAACGTGTTGCAATGTTAGAACAAATGTAATGAATGATTCCCTCAAGTAGTAATGAGTGAAATATAAGTGAAATATAAACAGTCACACAGATTTGTATGTACACATGAGCTTGCATGCACACACTAACACACACTCATACACACACACACACACACACACATTCACACACACACACATATAACACACATGTCAACTTAGCAACTTCCAGGGAAAATTGAACATAGGTATATGTATAAGTGCATTTTCATATGGCAGTGCACAAGACTCTGGTCCTTTGAGTCTCTTTGATGAACATCTGCTAATTAAAAGTAACAGAAAAACTGTATACATATGCATATATAGAAATACACAAACATACATTTACATCTCTCTCTCTCTCTCGTTATCTCTGTCTCTCAGCACGTCACTAACTGTGTAAACAACATGAAACACGAAAACAAACGAGTTAAATACATAAACAATGAGAAGAAGAAAAAATGGAAAACAGGACAAGTAAACATGGAGAACGGTCCTTCATCAGTTGTTCGCTGTGTATCTACTCCTTATTTCGAGCATTTAATGACAATATGAGTCTTCAAAGACAGTTGTTCCCATAAGTTCCAAACTAAAATTTAGGATTTATGAAGGGTCAAAGTTAAGAACAAAAACAAGATAGTAGAGACATCCAAAGAAACCGAATAAAAACAAACATAGAAGGTCTTAGACCAGAACAAGAGGAAAATAGTGAATTCTGGGAGATTTATTTTCTTTGCAAAGAGAAAAGATAGAAGAGAGAAAAAAAACATCAAGTCTTTTGAACGTCCATGCAGGAAAAGAAAGATGGTCATGTGAGAAAAAGAAAGATGGACGATGGTCACATGTGAGTAACGAGAGAGAGAAAAAGAGAAAGAGAAGGAGGAGAGAGAGAGACAGATGGAAAATGGTGAAGGGAAAGAAAAAGGGAATTAGAGAAGGATGGAGGAAGAAAACAGTAAAGAGTAGAATTGCATGAAAAAGGTTAAGATAAACTTACTTGGAAATGGATGCATGGCGTTCAATTAAATAATAATATATATGTGCATATATGGGTACAGGACGTCACCAACTGCGTAAACAACATGAAATATGAAACGAAACAAGTTAAATATGCAAACAACGGGAGAAATATGCAAAACAGGACAAGTAAACACAGAGAACGACCCTTCATCATTTGTCGGCTGTCTATCTACTCTTCATTTTGAACATTCAATGACAATATGAATCTTCAAAGACAGTTGCTTCATGTGTGTGTGTGTATATAAACTGACCTTCTGTAAGCTAAGACAATGAGTTTTCCTGTTGATTTGATCAGCAGAACAGCCTGCTTGTGAAATTAATGCACTTCGCTGTATATACACACAAACACACACACACATACTTATACATGCATACAGAATTTTAATTTTAATTCACAAAACATTGGCCAACCTAAAGCTTTAGTAAAGATGATTGCCCAAGATGTCATGCTGTGTGATTTGATCACAAAGTCCCTGGTTGCGAAGTTCACTTCTTAAATATAGATTTATCCCTAGAATCACTTCATTCATTTATTGACCTTATAATTATCTAAATACATTGTAGAGAAAATTTTTGCTGTGATAAACTTTACAGAATTGTAGCATGGATATATAGCTATGGATGGATATACTTGCAAATAAACAGATATATCTATGGATGGATGTATTTGTAAATACATGAATATATATCTTTGAATATATCTTGCAAATATATAAATGAATATCTATAGATGGATATGCTTGCAAATGTACAAATATTGGGTCATCACATAAATAATGTGGTTTTTTTTCCAATTGCATAGACTAAAAGTTGGAGAGGAAATGGATAAACTACCTGCATCAACTTGCTATAAAAGTAGGTAGTAATTTTACCCTTTTTACTTATTCTTAGTGCAAGTTTTGAAGAGTGCAGTTCGATATTAACAGTTTTTGTTTCAAAGTTATAATGGAAGTGACAAAGAAGCATATTTGGCATATTTTGCAACAATGCAACAGAAAGTGCAAGGAATATCAATGCAGTATATGGGGATTGGACAGTAATCGTAAGCCAGTGTCGATGGTGGTTCCTGAAATTCTGAGCTGGAAACTGCAGCCTAGAAGATGAGCCTCATCCTTGAAGATCTGTAGAGCTTGACAAGGTCATTCTGCAAACCCTGGTGGAACAAAATCCCGTCGTAACTGTTGAAGATCTAGCAGAGAAGCTTGAATTTGGTCATTCAACCATTCATTGACACCAGCGTGAGAAGAACCAACAACCATCTTTGGTTTCAAAAGGAAAGGTGTTCTTCCATCAGGATAATACTCGGCCATATACAGCAAAGATGACATTCGAAAGGCTGGAGCAGTTTAGATGGGAAGCGATGTCTTACCCATCATATTCGCTGGACATTGCCCCATCTGATCATTATTTATTCCGCAGTCTTCAAAATCCTTTGGATTGAAAAGAACTATGAATTCAGTAGATGAGGTCAGAACAGAACTGGATGGGTATTTTTCATCACAGACAAGGGAATTTTGGAAAAGGGATCTTGCAAGCCTACCAGATAGATGAAAGGGCATTGTAGAAAATGAAGGAGAGTATATTTTTGATTAATAAAGAAATTTATTTATCTTAGTTTCGAAAAATAAAAAAAGTATAGAAAAACCGCATTATTTATGGGATGAACCAATATATATCTATGGAGGGAGATACTTGCAAATATGAGTAAATATCTATGGGTGGCTATAATTGCAAATACATGAACAATATATCTAAAAGGAGGTTAATTACAAACTAAGCTGCATTCAGTTCAGCTTATCACTTATAGATTATTGGAAGTATTGTGATGAACAACTACAATATGTCTGTCTGTTTGTCTGTCTGACTGTCTACCGTGTCTGTTCGAAACTATGTTATCAAATATATTAAATAAATGCAACCGAACATTAATTAAAATCTAACAAATTACAAACAATCAAGTTTTTCTTGTTCATTGTATTCACCTGGAAATTTTCGAAAATGCAAAGTTGTTTACTTTATTTTAATATATTTCTTTCAATTTGCATTGTCTGTTAAAAAGCCATGTTTTTACATCACCACCCTGGCACACAATAATACATATTTTGGCATACTACTACAACAACTTTTACTACTACTACTACTACTACTACTACGACTACTACTACTGATACCATCACCACCGCCACCACCACCACCACCACTACTACTACTACTGATAACACCATTGCAGCCACCACCAATACCACTGCCGCCGCCACCACCACTGCTGCTGCTGCTACTACTACTAATATTAATAATAATAATAATAATAATAATAATGATAATAATAATAATAATAACAATAATATTAGTACTAATAATATCACTAATAGCAACACCTAATAATAACAATAACAACAACAATAATAATGATGATGATGATGACGAACATGACGATGATGATGACGACGACGATCACGATGATAACGATATTTTTAAATCAGAACTTTAAAGCAGATTTAGCTTTAATATCTTTTTAGTTTATTTATTTCTTTATTATTAAATTTTTTTCTTTTTTATGCTCAGAAATTAATTCATCTATGTTATGCTATGTAAAGTAGCTTTTGTGTTAACTCTGGTTTAAAAAAAATAAAAAAATAAAAAAAAGTAAATTAAAAGAAAAATATATGGATATGTTTTACATAAAATTCAAAGATATTTTTCAAAAACTAGATGTGTCTAGTGAAGTAGTAAAGTTTTTTTGCTATTTTTCCAGACAAGCTGGTACAAATCAATTTATTTATCTTTTAATACCCAAATGGTTTTCATTAATCTTGTTTTCTTTTGCTTTTTTCTTTGCCACAAAATACAAAATACAATGTAATTTTATCAACTCTTAATTAATTCTTTCAACAAGTGCTTGACTATATTTCTGAAGTTATTCTGCATCAAATATATTACTGTATTTCCAAATTCCAGGAAAAAAGAAGTCATGAATGAATAAATGAATAGAAAGCTAGACTGCGAGCAGATATATATACCTATGTGTATATATATATATATATTGTGCCTGTGTATGTATGTATGTATGTATGTATGTATGTATGTATGTATGTATGTATGTATGTATGTATGTATGTATGTATGTATGTATGTATGTATGTATGTATGTATGCATGCATATATGTATGTATAGGTGTAGGAGTAGCTGTGTGGTAAGTAGCTTGCTTACGAACCACATGGTTCTGGGTTCAGTCTCACTGTGTGGCACCTTGGGCAAGTGTCTTCCACTATTGCCTCGAGCCGACCGAAGCCTTGTGAGTGGATTTGGTAGACGGAAACTGAAAGAAGCCTGTCGTGTATATGTGTGTGTATATATATATATGTATGTGTGTGTGTGTGTATATGTTTGTGTGTCTGTGTTTGTCCCCCCAACATCTCTTGACAACCAATGCTGGTGTGTTTACGTCCCCATGACTTAGTGGTTCGGCAAAAGAGACCAATAGATAAGTACTAGGCTTACAAAGTATAAGTCCTGGGGTCAATTTGCTCGTCTAAAGGCGGTGCTCCAGCATGGCCACAGTCAAATGACTGAAACAAGTAAAAATAGTAAAAGACAGTATGTGCACATGTATGTATTTATATATGTATGCATGTTCATGTATGTACGTATGCATGGATGTGTGGATGGATGGATGCATGTATGCATATACGTACATAAATATGCATATGTATGCATATATGTGTGTATGTATGTATGCATGAATGTATATATGTATGCATGTATGTATGCATGCATGTATATATGTATGTATGCATGTGTATATGTATGCATGTATGTATGTATTCATGTATGTATGCATGTATGTATAAATGTATGTATGCATGTATGCATGTATATATGTATCTATGTGTATATATGTATGTATGCTTACATGCATGTATGTATGTAGGTATATTTGTATGTATGCATATATGTATCTATGTACGTATGTATATATATATGTATGTATGCATGTATGTATAAATGTATGTATGCATGTATGCATGTATATATGTATCTATGTGTATATATGTATGTATGCTTACATGCATGTATGTATGTAGGTATATTTGTATGTATGCATATATGTATCTATGTACGTATGTATATATATATGTATGCATGCATGCATGTATGAAGGTAGATATATCTGTATGTATGCATATATGTATGTAGGTAGGTAGGTATGTCTGTATGTATGCATGTACATATGTATGTGTGTATCTGCTTTTGTCTGTATGTGTATGTATGTCTATGTGCATGTGTATTTATGCTTATTGTTTCTAATGCTTGACAGCTGGTGTTGGTTTGTTTGTGTTCCTGTAATTTAGCACTGCAGCAAAAGAGACTGATGCAAAAGTAGCAGGCCTTAAGACAAATAAGTACTAGGAAAAGTACAGTAATACCTCAACTTTCGCAGGTATTATGTTCCAACCCCGCCCCCCTGCAATAGGTGAAAATCCATGAAGTAGAAAAAAACAGTACTGTACTGTATAGTTGATTTGATTTGATTTTGATTTTGATTTTTCCAGTTTCAGCTTATGAGCTGTGGCCATGCTGGGGCACCGCCATTTATCATTTTTATAATTTGTATATATATCTATTTTATTATAAATGCAAAACAACACCACAGAAGAATTGATGTTAGCGATAGGTGAACCGCTATAGGTGAACTGTGATATGGCGACGGATTACTGTACTAGGGTTTAGACAAAACTCTTGAAAGTGACACCAATCATTACTTCTGTCCAATGAATAAAACAAATAAAGGGTAAAGATAAATGAAAAAGATATATATATTTATATATAGTAAGTCTATTTGCCAACACAATGTGGCAGTCCTACACAGGATGATGTTGCTACTTTTTAGCTCCAGGAGAACATTTTTTCCACATCGACCTGTGTAAGACTGCTGCATTGTGTTGGCACATAGACTTTACTGTTCATTACTATTACTACATATTTCTCACTCAAAGATATAAAACTAGTTGTTGTTTTTTCCTTATTTATACATATATATATATATATATATATATATATATATATATATATATACTTATTTAAAAGCAGCAGAATTATAACAAAAGCTGTTACTCAGAGTTTCACGTTCCCGTTTGTCAGACAGTTTTCTTATATATATATTAATACTTTGATACGATAGAGCACTCAATATAAATTCAGTATATAATATTCTCATTGAATATATTTAACTAAAGATTTATATATGTTGATAGAAATGGTAAGACAACAAAAGAATGAAAGAGACCTTGACATTATGTAAATAGAGGAATTTATCTGTAAATATAATATGTGACAATTATTCTGTAGCCATGATAAAATTCTGAGTTTCGGATGTCGGGGTGGAAACCCATGCCACTATCTCTTCAGTTATCCGGCCATCGAAAAAATGCTATGAAAATGACCGTTAAACAAAGGGAAATTACTGTTGTCACATATTACATTTACAGATATATATATATATATAATTTAATTATAAGATATGTTAACTTCATGAAGGGATGTTTGAATTCAAAGAAATACTGGTTGAATACCTTGTATTTTGGGGGACTGAAATTCTCTTAAAACAATAGTCTGCTGAAATGAATTGATGGGTCCACATATAACATCCAAATGTACATCTTTATTTTCTATATATACTTATGTCACATAAATGTAAATTTAATGTACAAATTTGTAATTAAATTATTGAGTGTTAATTGAAATGGCTGTAAGAAGCAGAGATGACCAGTTTGATAAGAAACAATTATTAACTTCTTTATCTCCATTATTCTTTCTTTTAAATATAGGGAGAATTCATGAAAAAAACAAAAGATGAAGACAGGTGGTGAAGAAAACAAACAGATGTATTTGTATAACGCTATATATATATATATACATATTATAATAAATTAGAGACAAAACCACTATTATGCAAATCAAACAAAGAAAGACTTAAGCCAATACATAAAATATAAAATAATTTATATAAATTAAAATTTAACAAATGAATAACCACTACGATCGTTTCGTGTCAGCACATCTTAGACATTCTTCAGGTGGTTTCTAAACCTTCTTATATAGTTTATAACTCGCTAAGAAGGTTTAGAAACCACCTGCAGAATGTCTAAGATGTGCTGACACGAAACGATCGTAGTGGTTATTCATTTGTTAAATTTTAATTTATATAAATTATTTTATATTTTATGTATTGGCTTAAGTCTTTCTTTGTTTGATTTGCATAATAGTGGTTTTGTCTCTAATTTATTATAATATAATATTTTATTATAAAATTGGATTCAATCTTAAATCTGATTTTTCCTTGTAAATTTGGATTTATTCCCTAATATTTATTATTATATATATACATATATATATATATATATATATATGCATATATATATATTTATATATTTATATATAAAAGAAATTCTTTTTTCAGAATGAGATAAAACATCAAGGCTGTGAAGATTTTAGAACATTTATAAAAAGAAGGTCTTACAGCTGTTTCCAAGATATTTCTTATATCCCTTCATCAGAGACGGTGTAGGAAAATGGTTAAGCAATAGTCTCTGATGAAGGGTCGTAAAAAATATCCCAGAAACAGCTGTAAGACCTTCTATTTGAAATGTTCTAAAATCTTCATAGCCTTGGTTTTTTATGTCATTGTGAAAAAAATATATTTCTATATACACATGTTGATATATGACCTATGTTGGACTCCTTATTTGCATAATCACCGAACCTGGAGCTTAACTATGGGCTATCCATAGCACTTACTCAGCATTACCTGACACCTTTGATCTCCCAGCATTACCTGACACCTTTGATCTCCCATCAAAGACAAAGTATGAGCATTCAACTTTTGCTTATATCTTTGTGGAGCCTGGTGCAGCCTTCTGGCATCCAACCTATGCCAACATGAAGAGCTGACGTTAAACAACAATGATGATGATGATGAATATCACATACTTAGAAGAATCATTACTGGCCCTCCTCAACAGGTGTGTTCGATGCTGTTTTCTCTTGTTAAAACTGTAATGCAAGTGGTTGTGTATTCCACAGATACATGCACCCTAATACGATCTACCAGCAGACTTAATGTAACACAGTATGTGGCAAATTTAAACCTCTTAAAATCAGGTATAATACATCCAAGAGGTTTCATATCATTTCCATCAACCCAATTTCACCCACAAGTCTTTGCTTTACCCGTGACTATATATAGTAAAGAAAAAACTTGCTCAAGATGTCAAGCTATGGAATTGAACCTGAAACCTACTGATGGCAAAGCAAACTTCTTAACTGTTTGATCATGTTGTGTGTGTATTCTTTACTGTATTATTTTTTTATCTGTCTCAGTCATTGAACAGAAGATGTTTTGGGGCATCGACTTGAGGAATTTAGTTGAACTCTGGTTTGTTTGAAGTCTGGTACTTATTCATTTGGTCTCCGTCTGCCAAATTGCTTAGTTACAGGATGTAAACAAACCAACACATGTTGTCAAGTTGTCTAAGATCAAACACAAAGACACACACAGCCACACACATATATGGAAATATAAAGGCACATATGAATACACATAAACACACAAACACACATATAGACACATACACATGTAAATACAAACACAGACACACAGACAAATATACAGTGATGCTTACACACACACAAACACACACATACACACACACACATACACACACACACACGTACGCACACATGCACACATACACAAGCGGATACAAGTAAATGCATGAGTCTGTCTGGGCAAATGAAAACGTATATGAACATTTGTGCGATGAGCAATATTTATGTTTGAGCATGTGTGTGTGTGTGAGTGTGCATGTGTGTGTATATGTGCTTGTGTATGCCTATGTGTGTGTATGTATATCTGTATGTCTGTGTGTGTGTGGTTTTATAACATAATATCCGATTATCAGGAAATTTTACATGCCTACATCAAGACTCTAATCAAATGCCCCAAAATATATTATATCTGCCTTTATCATATTTTAATGCTTTATACTATATCCACATTAGCTGTGCATTAGGAAATAATTATTCCAGTGGAGACACATGTGTAGATATAGATGAAGTGTTCAATAAGTCAGCCTGTTGTCAATTTAATATTCTCACTTCAGCAGATAGTTAGCGTCTGTTTAATATATATTCATGGCAGTTGAGCTCTTTTGAGAGATTCATTGAAGATGGTTGAAAAATAATTAACCGTATTTTCATGAGGAATTAGATTAAAGTGTTATCACTGTTCGTGTTCTAATCTGTAAAGCAAGTAATATTGTTCTGTGTTATTGCATATTCTTTTTGTCTTCGCAAGCCTATTGATGTTCATATCATCGTCGTGGTCGTCATCGTTGTCATCATCATCATCGTCGCTGCTATTGTTGTCATCACCAACGTCTTCATTATGACTATCATCGTCATCGTCATTATCATTATCATCATCATCATTGTCGTCGTTGTCATCATCATTTTCACCACCATCACCATGGAGATGACTAAGACTGCTGCTATTATCACAACGAAAGCAGCAACAACTATCACCATCACCATTACCACCACCACCAACAACAACACCATCGTCACCATCATCATCATCAACATCATCATCATCATTGTCATAGTTGTTGTCATCGTCATATTCGTTGTCGTCGGCGCCGTTGTCACATCTACTGCCACCACAACCAGCACAACGGTGACCACCTCCACAGCCACTATCACAACCACCACCACAACTACGACCACTATCACTATCACCACTGCCATCATTATCTTCATAATCATTATCACTAACACCACAGCAATAACCACCACCACTTCCACTACCACAAACACCACCACCACCACTACAGCCATTATAACCATCATCACCACTACTATCTTCCTCATCAGCCCTGTCATCATCACCATCAACATCATCGTTATAATCATCATCATCATTATCACCATCATCACCATCTTCATCATTGTTTATCATCACCACCACCACCACAAGTTGATTGTTTCTTATCACAAAGCATTATTTCCAACCAATGTTACTAAAGATACCACAGAACATTGTCTGACCCTCTCTCTCTCTTTCTCTTAGGTCTTCCAGCAGACTTAATGTAACACAGTACTTGACAAATTTAGACCTCTTAAAATCAGGTATAATACATCCAAGAGGTTTCATACCGTTTCCATCAACCCAATGTCTCCCACAAGTCTTTGCTTTACCCATGACTATATATAGTAAAAAACACTTGCTCAAGATGTCAAACTATAAAATTGAACCTGGAACCTGCTGATAGCAAAGCAAATTTCTTAACTGTTTGATCATGTTGTGAGTGTATTATCTCTCTCTCTCTCTCTCTGAATCAATTCTCTTTTCTACTCACTAATACTGGATCCACCAACTTTCCATTTACCAATCCACCCCACCTCATAACTCAACCCTTTGCCTGTATGTTGGTAGCTACAAGGGATTACATGAGCTCAGTTTCCCTTATCTCCATCCTCCTCTCTTATCACCATCCTCCTGTGGAGGCATGTAGCTTAGTGGTTAGGGCTTCAGCATCATGATCATAAGATTGTGGTTTTGATTCCTGGATCAGGCAACACATTGTATTCTTGGACAAAACACTTCATTTCATGTTGCTCCAGTTCACTCAGCAGGCAAAAATACGTAATCCAGTGATGGGCTGGCACCCCATCCAGGTGGGGAATATATACACCATGAGACCAGGAAACCAGCCCTTATAAGTTGGTATGACTCAAGCAGGTAACTTTCAATTTACTTTGTATTCTTTCTCGTCACTCCATATCATTCTGTCGGCCTACATATTTTTAATCCTTTTCCCCAACATTTTCTGGGTTTCTGTTTTCACTCTGTCCCCTGAAACACATAGAATTCTGTCACTTTTCTGCCAATAAAGTCATGTTACCTTGAAAACAGAGACCTATCTCAGGAGACTAAATACTCTTATTGCTCCTCTTCTATCACACATTCATTTCCCTAAAAATTCTTCAAATCAGAGCCTAACATGGCCACAAAAGCTATGTGAATATATTTCTTTATATAGGTGTAAGAGTGACTGTGAGGTAAGTAGCTTGCTTACCAACCACATGGTTCCGAGTTCAGTCTCACTGCATGGCACCTTGGGCAAGTGTCTTCTACTATAGCCTCAGGCCGACAAAAGCTTTGTGAGTGGATTTGGTAGACGGAAACTGAAAGAAGCCCATATGTTTGTGTACCTGTGTTTGTCCCCCCAACATTGCTTGACAACCGATGCTGGTGTGTTTACGTCCCCGTAAGTTAGCGATTCAGCCAAAGGATTGATAGAATAAGTACTAGGCTTAAAAAGAATAAGTCCTGGGGTCAATTTGTGCGAATAAAGGTGGTGCTCCAGCATGGCCACAGTCAAATACTATAACAAATAAAAAGGAGTATGTGTATTTACAGGCATAGATTTACTTGATTATAAAAACTAAATTAAATTAGAATTAGACATTTCATTAATATGAATACAAGACAGAAAATTCATTAACAGAAAATCTCTTTGTAAGTACTTAACAGAATAAATATTGGTGTATATTGATTAATTCTGTGTATTCACAAGTGTATATATGCATGCATTTTGCATGCATGTGTGTGTATATTTGTTTTTGTGTACGTATATACATGTTTGTGATAATTAATTTTTAAGCATTTTTTACATTAATAAGCAAGATATCATTTAGTGAGCTGGCAGAATCGTTAGCATGCTGGGTGAAATGCTTAGTGGTATTTCGTCTGCTGCTACATTCTGAGTTCAAATTCTACCGGGGTCGATTTTGTCTTTCATCCTTTCAGGGTTGATTAAGTAAGTATCAGTTAAGCACTGGGGTCGATATAATTGACATAATCCGTTTGTCTGTCCTTGTTTGTCCTTCTCTGTGTGTAGCCCCTTGTGGGTAGTAAAGAAATAGGTATTTCGTCTGTCTTTACATCCTGAGTTCAAATTCCACCGAGGTTAACTTTGCCTTTCATGCTTTCAGGGTCGATAAATTAAGTACCAGCAGCGTACTGAGGTCAATCTAATCGACTGGCCCCCTCCCCAAAAGTTTCAGGCCTTGTGCCTAGAGCAGAAAAGAATCGTTAACACACTGGGCAAAACACTTAGTGGCATTCTGGCGGTCTTTACATTCTGAGTTCAAATTCATCTGAGGTCGACTTTATATTTCATCTTTTTGGGGGGGATCAATAAAATAAGTACCAGTTGAGTCCTAGGGTCATTGTAATCAACTCACACCACTCCCTCAAAATTGCTGGCATTTGGCTAAAATTTGAAATCAGAATTAACCCTTTCATTACCAACCCGGCTGAAACCACCTCTGGCTCTGAGTACAAATGTCTTGTTTTCATAAATTTTGAATTAAAATCTTCCACCAAACCTTAGTCACAATTTATGTTCCTAAGACTAACTGAATGATAACTAAGTTATTTTACTAAATTCTTTGTTATATTTATAATTAATTGAAAGACACACATAGCATCTCAAATAAATCCAGTAACGAATGGGTTAAACGCTTGACAAAGACAGCAAACAGACAATTATTAGCATGGTGGGCAGAGTGCTTAGCAACATTTTGTCCATTTTCAAGGTCTGAGTTCAAATTATGCAGGCGTTGCTTTTGCCTTTCATCCTTTCAGGATTAATAAAATAAGTTCTAATTCAGTCCTGGAGTTGATGTAATCAAGTGATCTCCTCCCTCCAAATCGATGGCCTTGTGTCAAAATTTGAAACTAATATACAAGATGCTGTCATTCACCAAAGTTGAATTCAATGCTATCTCCTCTGATCATTATTGTTATATTAGGTTTGTCTTAAAGGATGTCAAGTAAATTCATATATTGATTGAGATTCCGTATCATACAACACTGGATCAAAATATATGAATTCTTTCTTATGAGAATACAAGCCACATGCAATAAAGGAATATAACTATTTCTTATATTCTGTGAGTATGTAACATGTATACAGTATTATAAGAACATTCTAGCCATTAAATAAAGACACATGGTTTGATGATCAGCAGGGTGTTAAACGACAGTGTTAATTAGCAAAATCAAATGGTTCTAGTTTGCTGCAATATTGAAAATCATATAATATATTTGAAAATCTAATAGATTAGGTTCCCATTAGTAGATGATCCATCATCTGCTGTAATTGTCAATCTCTGAATAATTTATGCAAAAGGGAATTTAGAATATTGAGCTCGTGAAAAATTAAATAAAATCGCTAAAACATCATGATTATCATGATCATCATCATGATCGTTATCATGATTATGATCATCATCATCATAATCATCATCATCATCATCATCATCATCATCATCATCATAATCATCGTTATCGTTATCATCATCATCATCATCATCATCATCATCATCATCATCATCATCATCATCATCATCACCATCATCAACATCATCATGTAATGTCTGTTTTCCATGTTGGCATAGGTTGGACAGTTTGACTGAAAGCTGGTAAGCTGGAGGGCTTCACCAGGTTCCAATCTGATTTGGCATAGTTTCTACAGCTGGAAGCCTTTCCTAATGCCAGCCACGCCAGAGTGGCATGTGTGCTTTGTATGAGCTACCAGCATGGGTGCCATTTACATAACACCTGCGTTGCCCATGACTACAATCTCATTTGGCTTGGAAGGCCTTCTCAAGCACGGTATATCGCCAAAAGTCTCAATCACTTGTCACTGCCTCCATGGGGCCTAAATTTCGAATGGTTCTTTATATGTACTACTAGTAAGGAGACCCAATTACGCAACACTGGCCATCGTTGTTATCATAATCATCATCCTGCAGGTGGCACATAAAAAGCACTATTTGAGCGTGGCCGTTGCCAGTACCACCTGACTGGCCCTCGTGCCGGTGGCACATAAAAACACCCACTACACTCTCGGAGTAGTTAGTGTTAGGAAGGGCATCCAGGTGTAGAAACTCTGCCAGATCAGATTGGAGTCTGGTGCAGCCATCTGGTTTACCAGACCTCAGTCAAATCGTCCAACTCATGCTTACAAGGCTATGAAGCTCAAGCACAGTAAAGGTATTATAGTAAGTCATGTAGACTTAGAAGAGCTGGTTTCTCAGTTTCAAGGTTTATCTATTCCTCACCTGGATGGGACGCTGGTCTGTTCCAAGATTACTCAACTGAGTAGACTGGAGCAATGTGAAATGAAGTGTTTTGCTCAAGAACACAATGCATCTCCCAGTCCAGGAATTGAAACCACAATCTTACAATCATAAGTCCAACACCTTAACCACTAAGCAATGCACCTCCACTGCTCAAGCAAAGAAATTATATACAAGGAGAAAATGCTGTTGTGATTTGTGCAAGCATTGAAAGGCAGACATTAGAAAAACAGAATAATGATGAAAAAATTAGCAATACAGCAAGTAGATTATTTCATACTCTACTCAACCATAGAAAAACCCTTCTTTCTTTATCTTCTCTTTCTCTCTCCCTCTATTTATCCTCTTTTGTCTGCCCTCCCTCTCTCTCTCTCACTTTATCCTTCCCATTTCTCTCCCTCCACCACTCTCCCTTCCCTTGCTCTTCTTCCCCCCCGCTCTCTTTCCCTTTCTCTATCTCACTCCCCTCTCACCTTCTCCTCTCTCTCCCTTCTCTGTCTCCCTCTCTATTTCTACCTTCTCCTTCCACTTCCCCTCTCTTCTACCTCCCCTTTACCCCCTCTCTCACTCCCCTATGTCTTTCCTGCTCCTCTCCCTCTTTCTCCCCTCTGTGCCTCTCCCAAGCCTCTCTACCTCTCCACCCCTTTTTCTACCTCTCTCTCTCTCTCTCTTCCTGTATGTCTCTTACACTTTCTAATTCTTTCCTTAAGAGAAGTGGTTGATTTATGAAGCAGCATGAGATATGAGATACTTAGTCAGGGTGTCAAAGATGGGAGGAAGAATGAGCAGCTAGCAAGCATTTGGTTACAAGCAGACTGGCATACACATGTACACACACACACACACACACATACACACATACACACACACATTCACAAACGCCATTATAATAAGGATTTAGCTCGCAAAAATGCTCTTTCAAGTGAAATCACATATCAATAACTGTATATTGCTTATAACGATACTTGTCTCAGTAAACAATTTCGGTAAAATGTTCTTACTATCAATTCTTCTATGACATCATTATAATAGGCTAGACTATCCAGGAAAACTAGACTAACATCGATTTTAATCACCTTATAACATCTGAGAAGCCACATACACTGTCAGCTGCCTTTGAAGAATTTTAAACTGTATAGAGCTGAGAGATTCTCAATTTAACTTGTGTCATTTATCAAACAGAAACCTCAATAAACATATTTGTACCTCACTTTATTCTAGTATTTTAGTAGTCTTCTTTGCTCTTCATATTGTCATTATGTTCTAAACAGCGACAGCTTTCTACCTTTATTTCTTATAACTAGTATCTTTATTGTTTTCAATAAAATTTCCTATAGAATAACCCTACACAAGTGTTTTATGATGATACAAAGATAGTTTAGTGTCATAATTCATCTTTAATCCTTACTAGTAATGTAAGTCAAAAGTAAGACGTGTGTGTTTTGCGTGTGTTTGTGTTTAATATCGCGACTTTTAACTGGATTTTAGTTTCTGGGCCAATCTTTTCGACACTACGATATTGGTTCTTGTTTTATTGATTCCAAAGTATTAAATGGACAAATTGATTGTTGGCAGCATATTTACTGCAAATCTGTTGCTCTAACAAATTCTTTATATAACTTGATTCTGTCTGGTTGCTTGTTAGCAGCTATAATTTACAAACTTACATAAAATATCTATAAAGTAAATATGTGATTTGATATTAAGTAAGATATATATATATATATATACATATGTATATATGTGTATTATGTATGTATGTATGTATATGTTTTTTAAAATGTAATATGTTTATTTATAAAGGTTTCACTATTCACACACACAATTTATATAACTGGTAAAATAATTATCTAATTTATTTCTCTCCCTGAAAAAAAAATCAATAATAGTTTAACAACATTTTCTCTTTAAATAAGAAAAAAAAATTTGCAAGTAGTAAGACAAATATTAAAATATCATTTTATTTTAATGTTAAAAATCTAAACTCTGTTTTTATTGTATTTGTGAATGATGGATGTCAGAATTGGTAGAATATAGGGCAAAATGCCTTGTGTTATTTGGTTGGTCCTTTTGATGTTCTGAATTCGGATTCTACTTGGGTTGATTTTTGTCTTCTAATCATCTGGTTAGCCAGACCTCAGTCAAATCGCCCAACCCATGCTAGCATGGAAAGTGGACTTTAAACAATGATGATGATGATGATGATGATTATTGAAGGCAATGCCCCAGTATGGTCACAACCTTAAATGTGAAACAAAGCCATAATGAGTAGCTGCATTGTCTACCTCTCCCTCTATAAATATCTACCAGTATCATATTGTCATTCATAATGAGAGTTATATGTAATACATACAAGGCGGTGAGCTGGGAGAAATGTTAGCACACCGGGGGAAATGCTTAGTAGTATTTTGTCTGCCGTTACATTTTGAGTTCAAATTCCGCCGAGGTCGACTTTGCCATTTATCCTTTCGGGGTCAATTAAATAAGTACCAGTTATGCACTGGGGTCAATATGATCGACTTAATCCATTTGTCTTCCTTTGTTCATCGCCTCTAAATTTAGCCCATTGTGGGTATTAAAGAAATAGGTATTTCATCTGTCTTCGTGCTCTGAGTTCAAGTTCCGCTGAGGTCGACTTTGCCTTTCATCCTCTCAGAGTTGATAAATTAAGTACCAGTTGTGTACTGGGGTCGATCTAATTGACTGACCCCTCTCCCTTAAAATTTCAGGCCTTGTGCCTAGAGTAGAAGAGGATATGTAATACATACATGCGTACATACATATATGCATATATATGTAATGTCTAAGGAGAATAGTTCTCTTATCTTTTTTATTTTTTACTTATTACATTTTAGTTTTTGAGTTTTCGTTTTCTGTTTATCATTTCCATCTTTTACTTTCTTCCTTTTCTATATGCTGCCTTCTCAGTTTTTTTTTTTTTTGTTTTTTTGCATTTCTTCTATTATACACATTTTTTACTTCCGTATGATATGTGGTTTGTGCCCGAAGAATATGTATGAGTATTTCTCAACATATGAAACTATTAGTAATACTTAAAGACATCTATTGTGCCCTTTAAATAAATAAATAAATATATGTGTGTGTGTGTGTGTATATATATGTATATATGTACATGTGTATATACATATGTGTATGTATATATATATATATATATAAATATATATATATATATATATATATATTTGTATACCCCTAATATTACCATAAACGAATTTAAAAGATATATATATATATAATATATATATATATAATATATATATATATAATATATATATATATATATATATATATATATATATAAATAGATATATATATATATATATATATATAAATAGATATATATTTACCTTTTAAATTCGTTTATGGTAACTTTAGGGGTATACAAATAAAACCCTTATTTCATTATGCGGGCTACAGTTTAATGATACTGACTTGTAAGTCAGTTTTTCAGGGTTGCATCAGGGTTATACTAATATAATGTAGGATATATATGATAACAATAATTCTAGGATGAAGTTTATAAATATTTAATATATAAATTTCATTCTAGATTTATTGTTATTATATGTATATATGTGTGTATATATAGGTGAGGGTGTGTGGTAAGAAACTTGCTTTCCAGCCACTAAGTTCAGGGTTCAATCCCATTGTGTGGCACATTGGGTGTCTTCTACTATAGCCTCAGAACAACCAAAAACCTTGTGAGTGGATTTGGTAGATGGAGATTGAAAGAAGCCCATCTTACATGTGTGTGTGTGTATATATATATATTTATATGTGTGTGTCTTTGTGTCTGGGTTTGTCCACCAACCAATGTTGGTGTGTTTACATCCCCATAACTTAGTGCTTAAGCAAAAGACACTGATAGAATAAGTACTAGGCTTACAAGGTTTACTTCCTGAAGTTGAGTTCTTTAACTAAAAATACCCATTAAGACAGTGCTCCAGTATGGCCACAGTAAAATGGCTGAAACAAGTAAAAGAATAAAAGAATATATACATACATATATATATATATATATATATATAATATATATATATATATATATATATATATATATATATATATACTGCAATGGGTCAATTGTTGCCATTTTACATTTTCATTTTTGCGCAAGTGCTATATTTGTTTTTGATTTTGTCAACTACACAGTATAGTAGGGTCAGTTGGGCACTGTTGTGAGAAAAACAGCACCATGATGCAATTCACTCTGCCAGAAATTTGGAAACACCATGCTGTGCTGCTTACCATTTATGCCAGAAGCTCCAATACAAACATATCAGAGTGTTTGGGTGTCAATCTGAGGACAGTGCAATCTGAGGTCATGTACTGAGAGAGATAAGAATCAAACAACCAGTTTACATCATGGTGTTTGGAGTGATCATTAGTGATGGTAACATAATGCCTCCATTCCTTTCCCCACACAGCCCTCACACTCAACATAGAGGCCTACATCATGTGCCTGGGGGAAGTAGTGCTACCTTGTGCCAAGAGGTTGGCTGTTGGAAGACCCTGTGTCTGACAGCAGGACTCTGCACCATGGTATACAAGCAGGAGAACCCAGTCATGGCTGTCAGACAATTTCTGTGATTACATCACCCCAAATATCTGGCCACTTAACTCCCTAGACTCCAACCCCCTTGATTATTATGCATGGGGTGCAGTTGAGTGGGAGACCTTCAAAATTGGATGAAGATGTTTTGAAAGCAAAAATTGAAGAAAGCTCAAATATCACTTTTAGAAGCTTCCAGCTTGCAGAGAAGTTGGAAGTTCCTAAAAGTACAGTTTATGAACACCTGGTGTAAACAGGATGAATTTTGACAAAAGACACCTGAAAAAGGCTGGAGCATACAACAGCTGAAACATAGTGAAGGCAACACTGTGACTATTATCTTCCAAGCTAAGCTCTATAACTTAAAATTTTGAAAACCACCTTTGAACTGTTGACTCACCTACAGCATTATCACCATGAACTTCACAACTGTTTTTGCAAGTCTTTGCAGCATTTTCTCCTTTTTGCAAAACAAGAAAAGCATTACAACGCGAATATGAAATTTTCCATTTCAAATGTCAATAATGAGTGACTGGAATGAAAGATTAATCTATTTTTAGTCAAGAACAAAGAATAGATGCACTACCACTTCAAGCAATGCCAAAATTTTTTAACTCTGTTACATTTCAGGTGTATCCATTGAAGCGTTAAAAGATTTAGTTTAAAAACGCTCAGAACTTTCCAGATAACCTAATTGTTCATTTCTTGTTAATTAATGAGTTAATTAATTTGAATGAATAGATTTATTTATTTATTACTGAATTATAGGTCAAAGTTGTGGCCTTCTCAATGTCATCTTTCTGCAACTTCAACAATGCATGTTATTATCATCATGATCATCATCAATTAAATTCTGTTGGCCATGCTGCCATCGGTTGGATGGTTTGACCAGAGCTGGGAAGCTGGGAAGCTACACCAGACTCCTATCTGATTTGGCATAGTTTCTACAGCTTGATGCCCTTCTTAACACCAGCCATTGTACAGTGTGTGCTGGGTGCTTTTTCGTGGCACCATGTTTATTTATCAGAATGACTCTACGAAAATATGACAATGTATGTTTCAACACACAATTTCGCATCATAAATCTTTTAGCACAACAAATATACCTCATATAAACCTTATATAATGAATTTTTATGTTTTCATGTAAATGTCTGATATGAATTATTTTCCACCCAGGAAATGTCAGTTTAGATTGTTTTGTTTCATATAAAAATAAATTGGTTTGTTAAGATGGTTGACACTTCTTAGTATATTTCATATTAAGAAAGGAAAAAAAGAAATGTTTTCTTTTGTTCTGTGAAGTCCAAAGGGAATTAACAGATACTATTGATTTCAAACATAGATATAAGGCAGAGTATAGTCAATAAGACTGAGTGGTGCTTTCTTTTATCAAGCCAGAAAGGAGGAAAAATTACATTACCCTCAGCAGGATTTGAACTCAAAATGTAAAAGGACACAACAAGGTTTTTTTGACCAACACCCTAACAATTCCACCAATCTGCCACTCTGACATTTATTTCAAATTTTGGCAAAAGGCCAGCAATTTCAAGGTAGTGGCAAGTTGATTCCATTGACCCCCAGTACTTGACCAGTATGTATTTTATCAACTCCTAAAGGATGAAAGGCAAAGTTGACGTTGGTAGAATTTGAACTCAGAACATGAAGATGGATGAAATGCCTCTAAGCATTCTAACAGTTCTGCCAGCTTTCCACCTTGATCTGCCACACTAATACTGGTTTCAAATTGTGGCACAAGGCCAGCAAGTTCAGGGCAGGGTGTAAGTTGATTACATCAATCCCAGTGATCAACCAGTACTTATTTTATCGATCCTGAAGTAATGAAATGTAAAGTCGACCCCGGCAGAATTTGAACTCAGAATGTAAAGATGATTGAAATGCCACAAAGCATTTTGCCTAGCATGATAACGATTCTACCAGCTCACTGCCTTAATCTACCACACGAATATTAATAGATATTATTGGCAAGAATATCGGTACAAGTGATTCCAAACACCCAAACTTAATTGATACTAATGAATTTAAATTTTGGCAAAAGACTAGAAATTTTGAGGGAAGTGGTAAATCAAGGATATCGACCCCAGTGTTAAACTGGTAATTATTTCAGTGACCCTAAAAGAATGAAAGGTAAAGTAGACCTTAGCAGAATTTTGTCTCTGAATGTAAAGATGGATGAAATACCACTAAGCGTTTTGCCTGGCATGCTAATGATTCTGCCGGTTTGTCATCTAACAGAATAGTATCTCCTAATATAATAATGAGAGTAGTGTTTTAATATATTTGTATGTATATATATATATATATATATATTTGTTCAGAATCACACCAGATGTGGAGGAGGAGAGAAAATAGTAATTCAGTGAAGGAAAAGTAGTGAGAGTAATAGCCCTGACTGAGAGGGAGTGAGAGTAAGTAATAGCAACGAGAGAAAAGAAGGCTGATAGATGGAAAAGGAAGGATGGGGTGAAAACAAATCAGTGTTTCAACTCTGTGTGAGTATATGTGTGTATGTATATAAAGGATGTATGTGAATGTCTGTATGTGTGATTATGTACCTTATTTTGTACATTATTTATATATAAAATATTACAGTTAGCTGTCATTATTGATGGCACGTGGTCAGTTAGTATATAATAACCACTGTATTTACTAGAGCACAGGGTAATCTCAAGTATAATGTGACATCTACATTTTGTACTTACAAGTCACTAACACATGTCATCCTCCTATGTTTATGTTTTTTTCACTTGTATATGATGCTAACCCCCCACTAAGAGTAACCCTGGTGATTTTCTAATAATTTCTTCACATTATATACACATAAATACAATTGTTTTGAGATACTGTTTTAATTTTGACAAGCAATAACAAAGCTGCTTTGAGTATCATATTACATACAATACAGAATGACAAGAGATTAGGTTGTTAATTAACTTAATAATGTAAGTAATTAAAATTTGAACACAATTATTTGATGCTTTAAATTTATTTCATAACACTATAAGAGTATCAAATACTAAAATAATCGCTCTGGGTATTTAAGCCGAACTGTCAATGCCGTAATAGGAAACTATAATAAATATATCATTACTGTTTCCTCATAAATACACAACTTTCATTGACTTGTTTATCTTAATTCGAGCTTTTATTTAACGATCACATTACTTTACCACATATTTCAATATCATACTGTCAAGTGGGACATAAAACTGCAGCATTAATATATGCAGTAGCATTTGTGGGGGGCATAATAAATTATAATTACCGGATTACTTTTCTGTTTACTAATATATTAGTTTGTCCGTAAATGTGTAAACACTTCTTAGTCTCCATTCTAGTGTGCTGAAATTACATTAATCAAAGTGAAATTGCTTCTTTTTATTTTTTGTATATCTCTCTATATATAAAGCTGAAGTTGTCTGTGTATAGCAGGTTTGGTAGCCTTCAACTAACACTATCTCCTCTGAGACCCTGCGGCACAAGTTGACCAAAATTAAGAGTATGATAGAAGAAGGCTTGCTCTTCCTTCCGTAGAAGAAAAAATTCAAATCGGACCAGGTTACGCTTTTTTTCTATGAAAATCCCTATTTTTTTACGATTTTTTGACTGCTTTGTGGCCATTTTCAGAGTATTTCAACCAGAAAAATGTTCACTTAAAGAGAATAACAAGCTACATAATGCAAAATTTTTACTTTTCAAAAATTCCAATTCTAAAGGTTCGAAACAAACCCAAGCATAGTATATTATAAAGTATTATTTATTTTGTAATCAGTAACGAGCATTATGAAAACAAATGTTCATGCATATATGACTGCGACTTAATATGGAGCGCTAAGAGTACCATACAAGTGAGATCGTTGCCAGAGCAACAAGCTGGCCACAGTGCTGATGGCAGGTTAAAAACACCTTTCGAGCATGATTGTTACCTGTGTCACCTTACTAGCAATTGTGCTGGTGGCAAGTGAAAAAACATTTGAGCGAGGTCGTTGTCAGTGCTCCTGAGCAGGTAACACATAAAAAGCACCATTTGAGCATGGCCGTTGTCAGTACCACCTAACTGGTCCTCGTGCCGGCTGCATGTAAAAGCACCCACTACACTCTCAAAGTGGTTGCCGCTAGGAAGGGCATCCAGCTGTAGAAACTCTGCCAGATCAGATTGGAGTCTGGTGCAGCCATCTTGTTCGCCAGACCGCAGTCAAATCATCCAACCCATGCTAGCATGGAAAGTGGACGTTAAACGACGACGACGACGACGACGATGATGATGATGATGATGATGATGATGATGATTTTGATGTTGCTGTTCTTGGTATTGTTTTGCTCCCGGTAATGTCTGATCCAGCAGACCTATGATAAGAATTGTTACAGCTGTCAGCATCAAATCTTTCTGCTGACATAATTATGAAGGCATGCTGAAAAGTTCCTGGTTTTAAGGGTATCACAAAAAGCTTGGCTGGGGGCCCAACCCCAAGCATTAGTGTAGAGCAAACACAGACAGAAAAGACTACTGCAATAAATGTGTGAATCCGAGAGAGGAATACATTGAATAAAATCATAATAAACTGATCTACCTGTATTTTCTCTTACCCAAAGCCAGAAACTTTTCAGCACTCCCTCACACACATAAGGGGGTGCTGAAAAGTTTCTGGCTTTAAGGGTATCATGAAAGGCCTAGTTGGAGGCCCAACCTTCTGAGTTCTTTTACAGGGTGCAGAAAAACTGAAGGACTGCTGCAATAAGTGTGTAAATCTGAGAGAGGAATATGTTGAATAAAATCATAATCAACTGATCCTCCTATATTCCTATAACCCAGAGCCTTTTTAGCACCCCCTCATATATCCAAGAATACATCCTCTTTTCAAGTCTCTCTCATTTCACTTATCCTTATGCTCTACCCTATTCTCTTCCATACTCTTCCAACCCCTCCTCTTACTTACCATTTATCATCCTCCTAGGGTCACCACACACACACTCTCTTCTATTTACCCCCAATTTGTGAGCCCTACTGTAAGTATATGTTATAATGCATATTAACCATTATCTTTTATCTCCTATTTGTTTCAGTCGTTAGATTGTGGTATCTTTAGTCAATTTTACTCGAACCCAGTACCTATTTTCTAAGCCTAGTACTTATTCTATTGATCTCTTCTGCCAAACTGCTAGGTTACAGGGGATGCAAATACACCAACATCAGTTGTCAAGCGTTAGTGGGGGACAAGCACAAACAGAAAGACACACACACACACACATAAATATATATATATATATATATATATATATATATATATATAGGTACAGGAGTGGCTTGTGGTAATTAGCTTGCTTATCAACTACATGGTTCTGGGTTCAGTCCCACTGTGTGGCACCTTGGGCAAGTGTCTTCTACTATAGCCTCGGGCTGACCAAAGCTTAGTGAGTGGGTTTGGTAGCCGGAAACTGAAAGAAGCCCATCGTATATATATATATATATGCATATGTTTGTGTGTCTGTGTTTGTCCCCCCAATATCGCTTGACAATGATGCGGGTATGTTTATGTCCCTGTCACTTAGCGGTTCAGCAAAAGAGACCAATAGAATAAGTACTAGGCTTACAAAGAACAAGTCCTGGGGTCGATTTGCTCGACGAAAGGTGGTGCTCCAGCATGGCGACAGTCAAATGACTGAGAAAATGAAAGAAAAAATGTAAGACAAGCTTCTTTCAGTTTCCATCAACCAAATCCAATCGCAAGGTTTTGATTGACCCAAGGCTATCGTAGAAAACACTTGACCAAGGTGTCACACAGTGGGACTGAACTTGGAACCATGTGGTTGGGAAGCATACAGCCACACCATACAGCCAAACCTGTATCTTCTGTCTCATGATAGAGTTTTAACAATAGCAAGAAAATAGTAGGATGTAGCATTGTTTGTGAAGCATGGAATATTCTATAATTGTCTCATATTACTATATTAAATTCTAACACTAGATTGTGTGAGCTCACAAAGATTCTGTGTCCATGCACAATAACCTGCAGTAGAATAGCTCAGTGTTTACTAGAAGCAATGGATGAGTGACTCCTTAAGCTAACAACCTCTGCAGCGAGGAATATTTGGAATATTTGGATACTGACTCTTCAAAATTATGATTTTCAATAACTTGGACAATATTTGAATATCTACTATTATAATATCACATTGTTAATATAACCTGCTGTTGTAAAGTATCTTGACAATAATGCTAGGAATCTAGAACTGATTTCATGCAGTTCTAACTTACTCCTGAGATGAGTACAAGTGTTAGATATTATTTGTGATATTTTACACATTCAAGTAAATCTTGGTGAGTACCTATTAAACAAGTGAACAAGCTTCGCACCTGATAATATTGAATTCACCTCAACATCATCTCCATCATCATCATAATGTCACATTTGCATGCATACATAGGTCACGCAAAATTTGTTGTGCTAGATTTTTATGGCTGGATGCCTTTCCTGTTGCTAGCACTCACCTTGCTCTAAGTAAGTTAAATGTTTTTGCTTGTTCTTCAGTGACTAGATGGCAAGAATTATATAGAAGAGTTTTAGAGAATGATACAGAATTGTATGACAATGACTTTACAACCAGCACAATCTCAAGAGAAGAAGCACCCCACACACATGTACATTTATACATACATATGCAAACATGCACACATGTACACACAGATGTTTGTATGCATGTATATATATATATATATCAAATGAAATCAAAAACAGAACACAAAGGATGTCGCGGTACACATGTTTCAAGCTTTATAAACGACTTGTTCTTACATCATTGTATAATCGACATAAAGGATGGTTTAAAGCTCTCTTCAGCCACATGCAATTGTTATACCAAAGATTTACATCACATTATGAAAAATCCGAAATCCTTGGTATAAAAATTGCATGCGGCTGAAGAGAACTTTAAACCATCCTTTATGTCAATTATACAATGATGTAAGATTAAGTAATTTATAAAGCTTGAAACACATGTACCGAGACATCCTTTGTGTTCTGTTTTTGATTTCATTTGATACATATTCCCTCTCACCTCTGCTACTAGCTGGTGTATACAGGTGCTTACACTTATCAAGTATTCACCCTAAATTTATTATATATATATATCACGTGATCACGCGACTGTCCAGACCATCAAATGTTGTTACACATCGCTGGTCACAATGCGTTCACATTGTTTTAGCCTTTGAATGACACCACGCCGCTAGCTAAGTGAGCAGGCCAACAGAAGAAAGAGCGGGAGAAAGAGTGGTGAAAGAGTACAGCAGGGATCACCACCCCCTGCTGGAGCATCGTGGAGGTTTTAGGTGTTTTCGCTCAATAAACACTCACAACACCCGGTCTGGGAATCGAAACTGTGATCCTACGACCATGAGACCGCTGCCCTAACCCCTGGGCCATTGCGCCTCCACACACATATATATATAGAGAGAGAGATACAAGTGAGCAGACAAACAAAGGAAGAGCACTCAACACATTTATTGGGAGTTACATTTATAGATCAAAACAGTTTGATTCAAATTCCTATGCCCAAAGACTAGCAGCATGTTTGAGACTCACACACATATACACATACATATATGCATACATATGTACACACACATGTATATATATATATATATATATATAATTCAAAAGATAATATATATATGTGTGTGTGTGTGTGTGTGTGTGTATGTGTGTGTGTGTGTATTTGTATACATGGGTGTGTAGTTGAGAAGCTCCAACAGCACACCACCTTGTATCCATGCTGGTGCACCACCTTTAGTTGAGCAAATCGACCCCAGGACTTATTCTTTGTAAGCCTAGTACTTAGTCTGTCAGCCTCTTTTGTCGAACCATTAAGTTACAGGGATGTAAGCACACCAGCATCCAGTGGTTGACTGAGTCTAAAAGAATATTGGTCGCCAAGAGACTTAGGGGGCCCACCTGCAACTACAGGGGGGGGCCCACCCGCAGCTATAATGTTATAATTTGATTAATATTTTTTGTTAAAGATATTTTTTTAATTGTCGATAAACACAGCCAGGCTGAAATAATTAATGCATTCTTCCAGGAGTGAATAAAAAATTCTCAAACTTGAGGGGATGGGCCCTTTAGATACTAACATGGGACCCCATATATGGATTCTAATGACACAGGGACCCACATGCCATCGGGAAAGCTGGCAACCTGGCCAATCTGCCACTGCCAGCATCTGTTGTCAAGCAATGTTGTGGGGACAAACACAGACTCACAAACACACATACGCATGCATATAAATATATATATGTATATATATATATAGTTAATCCAAACATGAACAAAGAGAAAACACAACAACGCGAGGATGTTGAACAAGTATAGTGTTATTGGACGCTCAGGAAAGGAAAGAAAGAAAGAAGATTTAACCTTTCAAGCAGAGCTCTTCGTTAGAAACTTAGAAAAAGGAAAGGTCCAAGGAACGGAAGACGGAGAAAGAAAATTGCCAACGATATACAAGTGGTCACATATATATATATATATATATCGGGCGGCGAGCTGGCAGAAACGTTAGCACACTGGGCGAAATGCGTAGCCGTATTTCGTCTGCCGTTACGTTCTGGGTTCAAATTCCGCCGAGGTCGACTTTGCCTTTCATCCTTTCGGGGTCGATAAATTAAGTACCAGTTACGTACTGGGGATCGATGTAATCGACTTAATCCGTTTGTCTGTCCTTGTTTGTCCCCTCTGTGTTTAGCCCCTTGTGGGTAGTAAAGAAATATATATATATATATATATACGATGGGCTTCTTTCAGTTTCCATCTACTAAATCCACTCACAAGGCTTTGGTTGGCTTGAGGCTATAGTAGAAGAACCTTGCCCAAGATGCCATGCAGTGGAACTGAACCCAGAACCATGTGGTTGGTAAGCAAGCTACTTGCCACACTGTCACTTCTATACCTATATAACTGCTATTAACGAAAAAATAGTTTAAAAATTCATTAAATGTACAAAAGGCAATGTACTATTACTTCTTCATAGTATCATCGACAGGAGCTGGTCTCATTGTAATAAAAAGTGTTTATTTAAACCATATAAAGTATAAAATCAATTTGAAAGTATTAAAGTATCAGGAAACGCTGAAAATGCACTTAAATGCTACAGATTTGCTAATTACTCTACTTGAAATCGTTCCAAATTACTCGATAACACTGCAAGAAATTTCAGATGGATCAAAACACATTAAAGCAGTAGAAAAATTGAAAATTCTTTTATGGTTTTAAATGTGTTGAAATTTATCCCAACCTTGCCCCATTCAATTTACTACATCGTTGGTGAAAAGTAGTATTAATTTTCCAAAATCTTGGGCCAGCTAGAATCATCCTGGATACTGATGTGGGCAAAACCAAATTTAAAATATCTAAGAAAAATATTTTTTATGTTTACTTTTTATCATGCACTTGTTTCAGTCATTGGACAGTGGCCATACTGGAGCATCACCTTGAAGTGTTTAGGTTTTCTCCCTTACACTAGACAGTTCCTCATTTCTTTTCAAATGAATGTAAACAAGGTTAGTACAATTTTTTCAGAATCATGCATTTCAGAATTAGCTGACCAAGGCACTTTCATATGGCATTATGTTGTACAGGAAATTGAGACTTTACATTAATAATGCTGTTAAATTCTCAAGGTTTTGGTTTAAGAATTTAAACGCATTATTAGGTCATGATTTTCTATTAATTTAATCATATCATTTGACATATTCACATATAACATGAAGTAATTGTTAGTATTCAGATTTTTTTGTCAAAAATAATACTTATTGATTTATATTGTTTTCAATTAAACAAGCATTATTTTGTCGTTTCAAAATTTTGATGATGTGATTGTTTATTTTTAGAATGATGTTATTGGGTAGGTGTGAGGGACCAGATCTGGTCAGTTGGGATATAAAACATGTAGAATTATTTGGCCAGCTATGGCTGGTTTAAATGCTGAAGGGTTAAACAAATCAATGCCTAGACTTATTTTATTGGTCAATTTTTGCTGAACTGCTAAGTTTACAAGGGCATAGATAAGCTTGATTGGGGTAAACACACACACACAAACACATGCGCACACACACACACACACACACACAAACACGCACACATACACACACAAACACATGCACAATCTCATGCACAAACATACACACATACACAAACACACACACACAAACACATACACAAATACACACAGATACACAAATACATACACACTCACACACACAAAATTTTTTTCAGTTTCCTTATTTCTTTATTGCCCACAAGGGGCCTAAACATAGAGGGGACAAACAAGGACAATCAAAGGGATTAAGTCGATTACATCGACCCCAGTGCATAACTGGTACTTAATTTATCAACCCCGAAAGGATGAAAGGCAAAGTCGATCTCGGCGGAGTTTGAACTCAGAACGTAATACTGCTAAGCATTTTGCCTGGTGTGCTAACGCTTCTGCCAGCTTGCCACCTTTAAACTTTTTTCAGTTTCCATCCACCAAATTCTCTCACAAGGTACTTTATCACTTCCATTACAACATTTCTCTTGAAATATGGTAACAAAAGACAACAACAATGCTACTGACACCTAGCCATAGCAACTGCTGCTGCTGTTGCTGCTACTAACACCATCAGAAATACTAATACTGTTACTACTGCTACTATAACTATTAATACAACTACTACTACTACTATCACCTCCTCTATTGCAATTACTACCATCACCACTGGTCAACAATTATTACTACAAATACCATCACTACCACTGCCACCACCACCACCACCACCATCATCACAACAACGACGACCACCACCACGACCATCACCACCATCATGGCGACCACCACCATCACAACGATGATGATGACCACCACCACCACATCATCATCACCACCTTCACCACCACCACCACCACCACACCACCACCACCATCACTGCCACCACCATCAGTACTATTGCTACATTTTCAATGAATTTTGAAAACAATGACATTCATAGTGACATAACATTGTTAGTATTAAACTGGCGCTTAGACCATAAACTGAGAATCTTGGGGTTAGTAGCCAGTGCTCTTAACCACTATGTAAATAACGTACATAATTCTTCATCTTTTAAATATAGAAACATATACCATGAATGATGCAAACTCAAAAATATGGATGTACCATAGTCAGTGGATTACAACTGAAATCACTTTAAAACGGAACCTTTGTAGTATAGAACAAGGAGCAGATTCGGGTAGGTTGATATCAAAATGGTTAAATGGTGAAAAATGGTTTAAACAGTTCCGTTGAACAGAATGGAAGGACATTGCATGCGATTGAATGAAACCTTACTACAACAATCACAATGTTGAATTCTCAAGAAATATTACAAAAAGAAACGAGGAAGAAATAATTAACCATTTTGGTGAGTTTGTTGCCCAAAAGGCACTAAAAAGATTTTCCTTTGCTCTCAGTAAAAAAAAAAAGATCAATTGCAATCATAGGCATATGTCCAACAAAAACAGCAGCAGCAGCAGCGGTGGTAGTAGTAGTAGTAGTAGTAGTAGTATTAGTAGTAGTAGTATAGTAGTAGTAGTAGTAGTAGTAGTAGTAGTAGTAGTAGTAGTAGTAGTGGTGGTGGTGGTAGTGGAGTAGTAGTAGTAATGGTGGTGGTAGTGGTGGTGGTGGTAGTAGTAGTAGTAGCAATAGTAGTAGTAGTAGGAGTAGTTGTAGTAGTGGTGGTGGTGGTGGTGGTGGTGGTGGTGGTGGAGGTAATGGTGGAGGTGATGGTGGCAGTGGTGACAGCAACAGCAACAGTTGTAGCAGCAGCACTGTTGATGGTAGTGATGGTGGTGGTGGTAGTGTTAGTAACAGTAGTAGTATTAGTAGCAGTTGTTGTTAGTGTTGTTGTTGTTGTCGTCATTTTTGTCGTTGTCATCAGTAGTATTATTATAGTCATTACAAATCCAAATCCTGGCAACAGAGAAGCGAAGAACTGGGTCATTCCAATTTGATTCCCATTTCTAATTATTTCACTTACATCACAGATGCTCTTGAGAAAAGTATAATTACCTTTTCTACCATTAACTCCCCTACCCCATCACTAAAGTACTTAAGGATTCAAAACAGATGTACGTGTTCCTACAATTAATAGATATTACTAATCTTCCACTTGTTTCAATCATTGAACTGCGGCCATGCTGGGGCACCGCCTTGAGGGATTTTAGTCAAATGAATGAACTCCAGTACCTCTTTTTGGTACTTTTTGGTTATCTCACACCCATTAAAAAATTGCCATTAAAAACTGGGTCATCTCCCCACTAAAATATTGAGTTTATTGTGACAAGAGATTGGATTAAAAGAGTTAGGTCTTTTGATTCATTACTTCAGCACATTGTTGATGTTTGGCCTCCTTAATAGGCATTCTCTTTTACTCTTTTACTTGTCTCAGTCATTTGACTGCGACCATGCTGGAGCACCACCTTTAGCCAAGCTACCAAATCCACTCACAAGGCTTTGGTCGGCCCGATGCTATAGTAGCAGACACTTGCCCCAGGTGCCACACAATGGGACTGAATCCAGAACCATGTGGTTGGTAAACAAGCTACTTACCACACAGTCACTCCTACGCCTTTTATATGGTATGATTTGTTATAAAAATGTTATCAGATTCAGTAAGATCTTTAATCTTTTCACTCTTCATGTTTATTAATTGTTTTCATTCTTTTGTTTTATTGAGGGTTAAACAATTTTTTTTAGTTGGGGGAGATAACCCAATTTTTTAATGGGAGTGAGATAACCAAAAAGTACCTTCGTTTTTAATTTGAAGTCACATACTTATTCTATTAGTCTCTTTTGCTGATCTGCTAAGTGACTGTGATGTAAAAACATCAAGAATGGTTAGCTTACCAGGCAAAATGCTAACTGGAATTTAATCCAAATTTTGCTGAGGTTGACTTTACCTTTCATCTTTTGGGGATTGATAAAATAAGTATCAATTTAACACTAGGGTCTATGTAATTAACTTAGCCCCTTCCACGAAATTGCTGGCCTTGAGCCAAAATTTGAAACCAATGTTAGAAACAGTAGCAAAACTCTAAGGCAGACCCACCTTAGCAGCATTGATTTGTCTACCCCTCCCCACTGCTCAAATCAATCACTGATCCAAAGAGTGTATATTTATTGACAGTATGCTACAGCATATATATATATATATATATATAGATCAGAACTGGACCCATAAATCCATGTGGCCTCGGGGCAATTGCCCACTGATCCCATGCCTTTAGACAGCACTGGCCCAAGGGCTGTTGTTGTTGTTGTTAAGCAACAAGACAGGTAAGGGTGATTAGGTAAGGGGCAGGAGACCCCAGACCTTGAAAATAAAAAAAATTTTGGTCGTCTTGTTGTAGTCAAGGGCTCTTCGTTGGTGCCCAACACCACTGGGAGGTGGCCCTTGAAGTCGCTGGAAATGGAGATCACCAGGTCCAAATTCTTGGACAGCAGCCCAAGGGCTTGGAGGAGAAGTGCCAATCCTAGACAATAACAACAACTGAATGAATGCTTCTCAAGAAGCAGACACCACACCAGACAGGAAAACAACATTCAAGTTTCAGTATAAGAATAATATTTGCTGTGCCAATGGTATAAAAATATTCCTGCTCTTAAGACAGCACACATACACATTCGCGTACCTGGTAAGCTACCAGTGTTCTCATTCCCTACATTATCCACACAGATCACAAAGATTTAAACATGGCTTTAAAATAGCAATTTCTACACATTAATTATTTGTGCAGGTAAATTATATTAAATTGTCATATTCATGTCTATGGAAGCATATAGCTCTTTAATGAATAACAGTTTCCTTTTTATTCAATAGATTTTAATTAAATTTCAAAAGAGGAAACTCTTGATGTTGATTGTTATTTCCAATTATAAACTGGAATCCTGCAGTTCTGCCGATTTAATTGCTGCAGGGGAAACTGGAATGTGAACATGTCTTTTCTGAAGACAAGAAAGAAATTTTCTAAAATCAATACTTTAAGGAAATTATATATTTTTATAGTAGTCTAAAATTATACCATATTTGGAAGTGTAATTTTAAAATAATTGAATTCTTTAATATATGATTATCATTAACATAGAACAATCAAACAGTTTGATATCATTTAAATAATAGTTCTTACAACAGGTGTTAAAAAGATTCAGGCAGCGTAAAGAAAACCAACAAGAACAGGTAAATTAATAGTCATTAAATAGAAACCTTATAGAACAATAATTATTTGGAAACATCAGAACATATTTTTATTTAGGCTGCACATCAAGCAACAACATAATTTTACTCATTTGATATATATGTGTATATGTACATATGAGTGTGTATGTTTGTATGTATGTATGAATGTATGTATACTTGCTTGAATAATATATGTGCATATATATATATGTATGTATGCATGTATATATATGTATGTGTGTGTGTGTATTGAGGACAATGACAAATTAAATTGAATTCATTCTATAATTTATTTGATAGGTATTAAATTCTATGTGAAGAATGATTATTATTGTTGTCACATATATTACAAGGATGATTTTGCAAGTTCTACTATTCATACAAACGAGTATTTGTTATTTAGTTGTTCAACGTTATAACAAAAGCTTGCTTTGAAAAGCTTTATATTATACTCTGTAAATAATATAAGACAGTATTATGCTATCAGTCAATAAGATAATATTTCCATTCACTTATGTAATTGGTAATCTCTTCTACGACAAAATGTCAAAAAACATTGCATTCATTAAGGCATTGTTTGACACAGACTCCTTTTACAGATCTGCAGTATTTTGTTTTTTTTTTTTTCCCTCAATGTAATCATTATTGAACTAGGCTCACTTACAAAAGGATTCAATTACTTCATGTTATATGTGAATATGTCAAATGATATGATAAAATTAATAGAAAATCATGACCTAATAATGCGTTTAAATTCTTAAGCCAAAACCTTGAGAATTTAATAGCATTATTAATGTAAAGTCTCAATTTCCTGTACAACATAATGCCATATGAAAGTGCCTTGGTCAGCTAATTCTGAAATGCATGATTCTGAAAAAATTCTACTAACCTTGTTTACATTCATTTCAATAGAAATGAGGAACTGTCTAGTGTAAGAGAGAAAACCTTTTTTTTTTCTATAATTCATTTCTGTTCTGTTACAGAATCATTACAGGACTGAGTTTTTGACTTGGAGATTTTTTAACAGGCTGTTGGAGAATATATGATGAAAAGAAAGAAAAATATTAATGGTATGTTTCAAGCTGTGATCACAAACCAAGTAAACTGATATGCTGAAGGAACTTGTAAATACTGTATTTTCTGGTACACATGTCAGATTTTTTCAGATTTAAATTTTAGATTTAAATTTCAGATTTACATTTAGAAACAATTATCAAATAGATTACAGATCCAAATTATTACTCAGCTGTTAATTTTCTATCTGCAAACGAGTTTGCTGTTTAGTTAGGAACCACTTTGGAACCATATGGATTACGGCTTCTTCTCAATGGTCTATTGAACAGATAACTTCCACAGTGGCATCACAGAGAGAAACCATAAAATGCCTATTGTTTATATGTGTGCCTATACATATATATATATATAAAGGCGGTGCTCCAGCATGGCCGCAGTCAAATGACTGAAACAAGTAAAAGATAAAAGATAAAAGATATGTATATATATATATTTCATTATTGCCCACGAGGATCTAAACATAGAGGGGACAAACAAGGACAGACAAAGAGATTAAGTCAATTACATTGACCCCACTGCATAACTGATACTTATTTAATCTCCCCGAAAGGAGGAAAGGCAAAGTCGACCTTGGCGGAATTTGAACTCAGAAGGTAGCAGCAGACAAAATACCGCTAAGCATTTCGCCCAGTGTGTTAACAATTCTGCATTGCCTCACATTGTGTATGTATGTGCTTGTATGTGTGTGTGTGTGTGTGTGTGCATGTCCTCCCCTTGACTTGCTATTTGTGTACTGATTAAAAACAAAGACTTTCTTAATACAAATTCTATCATTGCCGACAAACTTTCTGAAAAAGCATATCTTGATATTCATTTGTTTCTTATTTGAAGAACTAAGGGAAATTTTTAATTTCTTGGAAACAGGTAAAGTTTGGTAACAGGAAAAGCATCCAGCTGTGGGAAGTCTTACATCAGTAAGTTTTGTATTTGACCATTGCAAGCATAAGAAAAGTGGACATTGAAAGGAGGAAAAGGAGGAGAACAGGAGGTGAAATAGCAACGAACTAGCAAGGTGTGTATTTAGACATAATCAGATACCATTTTTTTTTATGTTCTGCGGTTTAGTGATTAGGGTCAGAAATGCTCTAAGCTTAAATGTATCATCCAGACGAGTTTCACTGACATCATAGATATACTTATTATATATATTTTTTATAAAGCAAATGTTTTCCTTAGAGAGAAAAATTAACTGCTCTGATGAAAGATTCATGGCAGCCATTTTAAATATGTCATATAACAATAACCATGATTATATGGCTTTTATTTAAAAAAGAAAATTTTAAAACTTTTATTTATTTTCATATCTGTAGAGGGAAAACTGTATGATGAAATGTAAATTGAGAAGATTAGCACTAACTCTGCCGATATTCCTAATTTAAATACAATCATTTCTATTATAGAGATGGCAAAGATATAGTTTACGCTAATATTTGATAAAAACTATTTTATTTAAAACAACTTAGATATAAAGCTATTTTATCAAAGCAGTTAAAATGTCAAATCATTGAATATTTTAAAAAATGGAACTGATAGGTTTTACTGGAAAAATTAACAGCTTCAAAACGGTAACTGTTCCTTGTCAGTAATTTTAATCTTGGAATAAAGTTTGCTTCAAGTTTTAAACATTTTTGATTTTAGTTAATTGTTTAACAGAATATTTGATGATAAAGAATATACTAACAAGCAAATTCTTCCGAAATAAAAGACAAACTAAAATTAATTTCTAATATGAAAATATTTATCTAGCAATCAGTAGAACAACACCAGTTTGTATGCTTTTACTATTTATTTACCAATCTGTATATTCCTTCCTATTGAAGATGACATCATAAATATATTTAAACATGGGTATTATTTCTTATACTAGCTTTCCACATCTAAATAGCTAGTTTTGCTTTGTTTCTGTCTAGTGCCCAGTTCATCTTTAACTGAGCAAGCCAACCCTGAATGACCCATCCTACTCTCAAGTATTGTATACTTAGAACTACATTAACCAAAGTAGTCCTCAATTTTTAAGGTAGCAGGGTGTAATTTATGAGAAATTTAGATGCAATATTTAGCATAGGCCATGCATCCACTCCCACACCCAGCTGAGAGGGTTTTGTGTTGTAGGTGCCAGTGCCACATAAAATGCACTCATGCTAGTGTTGCATAAAATGCACTCATGCTTGTGTTACTTAAACGCACCAATAATCTGTAAAGTGTTAGTTAGTTAGTTAGTTAGTTAATTTGGCTCAAAAGCAAATAGCAAGGCCATGTAGGGGGACATGGAGTTAAGTACAGGGTGGTGTTCATGTAAAGAGTTCAGGCCACTTGAGGTCCAGGGAGGCTTTGAACAAAGCGGTCGTCGGCATCTTCACCATCTCGTCTGGCAGCTTGTTCCACGGATCCGCAACCCGGACGGAGAAAGCTCCTCTCCTTCGATTGAGATGAAATCGTCGCAGGTAGAGCTTTTCGGAATGACCCTGCAGCCGACGCTCTGGAGCAGGAGTGAAGAACAGCTCTTTCGAGAGGTTACACTTTCCGCTTATGATGTTGTGGGCGAGAATGAGATCACCACGGCGGCGGCGTTTTTCAAGAGAATAAAGGTCGAGCATCCTCAGCCTTTCTTCGTAGGACAAATTTTTGAGACCATGCACCATGCGGGTAGCCAGCTTCTGGACTCTTTGGCATTAGGAAGAGCATCCAACCATAGAAACAGACAAGCTCCTGTCAAACCATCCAACCCATGCCAGCATGGAAAACGGATGTTAAATGATGATGATGATGAGAGGAGGAGGAGGAACCACAAAGAGGCTTCTTCAGTGGCTCAGTTCTAACTTGGTAATTCTGACATGCAGTATTTTGCTCCAAAATTTCTAGGATCATTAGTTATTAGTGTTTGCTAACCTCATTTGGTATTAGTTCAGCTGAACCCTGATTGACCAGACACATCAAAATTTATTCTAGCAGGACAATCTCAGTTTTATTTTCAAGTATAATATATATTTTGTCTTTTATCTTTTTACGCAAGAGGGGAGGAAGGCAGTGCCCATGGACTTTTACAGGCTTTCAAAACAATGGGGTATGAGGGATGAAAGAATCTTCATGCTGGAGAGGTAGTATGATTGCTTGCAACACAATGAAATTAAAGACACTCAGTGGGGCCAGGTAGGGGTGTCAAATTAGACAACTGATTAAGTTTATCACCCAAGTAGTCTTTGATAAGATTTGAAATCAGTATGCAAAATGTGGTAAGATGTATTTTATAATATTCTTACAGTTCCACCAATACACTGTACTGGTTTGATAGGCTTTTATTCCCTCCAAAAGGATGAAAAGAAATGTTGACCTTCGAAGGATTCGATCTCAGAAAGCAGAGAATCAGAACTAATCTGTGAGGTATTCTATCTAACACTCCAATGATTCGAGCCATTCTCAACCTGGTTCAGACCACATTATCCAACATGTCATTTCCCTTTCATATGAGGTGACTGTTCTTGCTAACTGGTTATGTAACCCCTTAGCGTCTCCTTATTGACCCCTTGGTGACCCTTAAGTGACCATTTAGTGACCCTTAATGACTGCTTTGTTGGTGCTTATCAATGATGATTAAAAAGAGAAGTAAACCTAAACTTAACACGTTGGAACATGGAATGTAATGAAAGGGATACTCAATGAAATGCTATAAAGGCTACTAAGAAAGATAATCTCGGATTACGATTATATGAGCTTCAAAATGGTTGCAAACTACGAGGAAGTATATAAAAATAAGAAGGTAATGAAAGTATCAACAAAACAGCATAAGAATTGATTTCTACTCACAACTAAAAGTTCTATTCTAAAAAAGCAGATTATTCTCAAAAATGACCTGTGTTTGCAATAAGAAGGTCTAGCCAAATAATATTTGCAAACAGAAATGATTTAAACTCACGGCTATGAGGGCCACTCTCAAAGGTGATTTGTGCTCATAATATAAAAGCTATGAGATTATGGTTTTTCGTTTATGCCAGCTGATATTTTGAAAGAAGATTATAGTTATTTTGTAGGTGGATTTATAGTGTGATATATTACTTCAACTGACACTACTTTGTCAACTCAAAGTTTAAATATGACATAAATAAAACAGTTGAACATAAGAGTATAAATACGTTGTAAATATAATGATTGCTTGTATGACTACATATATAATATTTTTTTCTCGCTATTTTCTATCCATTCTTGCTAGTGCTTTCTCAAGTTTCCCATCATAATAATCTTACGGCTGATTTTTTTTCCTTCCATTTACCATTAATTTTTGCTAATTTACTTCACTCCCATCTGAGATAAAGGAATGAAACAATATTAAATATTTAAGAAGGCAGAGAGCTGACAGAAACGTTAGCATGCCAGGTAAAATGCTTAGTGGTATTTCGTCTGCCGTTATGTTCTGAGTTCAAATCCCGCTGAGGTCGACTTTGCCTTTCATCCTTTCAGGGTCGATAAATTAAGTACCAGTTACGCACTGGGTCGATGTAATTGAATTAATCCGTTTGTCTGTCTTTGTTTGTCCCCTCTATATTTAGAGGGCAATAAAGAAATACGAAACGTTAGTATTCCAGGCGAAATGCTTAGCAGTTTTTTGTCTGTCTTCACGTTCTGAGTTCAAATGCTGCCAAGGTCGACTTTGCCTTTCATCCTTTCAGGGTGCATACTAGGGTCGATCTAATCGACTGCCCCCTCGCAAAAAATTTCGGACCTTTGCCTAGAGTAGAATAGAATACTAAATATTTAAGTTGACCATAAGTGTAAGTGACCTATTGTTATGGGAGAATCCTGAGCCCCCTTTGTGATGGAACATGTGAAGGCAGACTAACTGATTACAAGAAATAAGACCCAAGTGAAATATCAAGGGGGTAGGTGACAGTGTTAGTTTGATCTTGTTAGTTTACCATGTTAGTTTGATGTATGTTGTTTAACAGTATGTAGTTAAACAGTGAATACCGAGTATCATACCTACGTTCAAGTAGTACGGAGTGCATTCTGTGTTAACATGTATCTCTATGATAGGTTATTTTTAGATAACCAAACCACAACCTATTTCTTTACTACCCACAAGGGGCTACACACAGAGAGGACAAACAAGGACAGACAAACGGATTAAGTCGATTATATCGACCCCAGTAACTGGAACTTATTTAATCAACCCCAAAAGAATGAAAGGCAAAGTCGACCTCGGCGGAATTTGAACTCAGAACGTAACAGCAGACGAAATACCTATTTCTTTACTACCCACAAGGGGCTAAACACAGAGAGGACAAACAAGGACAGACAAACGGATTAAGTCGAATTCATAGACGCCAGTGCGTAACTGGTACTTAATTTATCGACCCCGAAAGGATGAAAGGCAAAGATGACCTCGGCGGAATTTGAACTCAGAACGTAACGGCAGACGAAATACCGCTAAGCATTTCACTCGACATGCAAACACTTCTGCCAGCTTGCTGCCTTTAACCAAACCACAATCAACTATTTATTTGTGTAACACCATTTTACACTAGACCTGTATACCCATGTCATAACACCTATTTCAAATTCCAATACGCTATCTGGATAGTATTTGACATGAAGACAATGGCAAATGTTTTGAGTGTGATGACTCAACTGCACACAATAATGCTTTTATTACTGTCCCCTTTTTGATTTCTGGGCATCATTTATCCATTCTTCCATCATATGCCTCCTCTTCTCTGTTCTTTCCTTTGCTTCCCTCTTCCTTTTCTTTCTTTCTCTTCCTTTTCCAACTCATCACTTCCCTTTCACTTTCGCTTTTATCTCTCTTCCATTCACCTTATACTTATTGACTCTCTCCAATCCCTTTCTCATGCTGCCCGAATCATTCTTTCTGTGTTCTGATTGGCTCTTATCAGAGCATAATGACATTTGTAAAGGTACCATTAATTCTCTAGGTTGTTTAGTTTTCCCAACTGATCAATGGACCAATTGAGTAAACCAATCAATAACAAACCTTTAAAGACTGCTGGAAACATTTGTTATAAGTCAAATTTACTCTA
Organism: Octopus sinensis; assembly: GCF_006345805.1. Lineage (NCBI taxonomy): Eukaryota > Metazoa > Mollusca > Cephalopoda > Octopoda > Octopodidae > Octopus > Octopus sinensis. The sequence continues at coordinate 63,376,204 of NC_043008.1, forward strand.
ATAAATAAACATATGACCCTCGTTTTTGTCTTCTCTTATACATACATATATATGGGTGGTGATTTGGCTGTGTAATTACAACGTAGGACAGAATGCTTTGTGGTATTCGTTATAGGCGGCGAGCTGGCAGAAACGTTAGCATACCGGGCAAAATGCTTAGCGGTATTTCGTCTGCCATTACGTTGTGAGTTCAAATTCCGCTGAGGTCGACTTTGCCTTTCATCCTTTCGGGGTCGATAAATTAAGTACCAGTTACGCACTGGGGTCGATGTAATCGACTTAATACCCATGTCTGTCCTTGTTTGTCCCCTTTGTGTTTAGCCCCTTGTGGGTAATAAAGAAATAGGTATTCGTTATAGGAGCAGGAGTGGCTGTGTGATAAGTAGCTTGCTTACCAGTGAAAGTAGAGAATATGTGGTATTCTATCTTAAGCGAGGGATTGTTGACAACTTTGTAGTAAGTTGTCTTGCGAGTCAGGACCTGATGGAATCGGCTTGTACTGAAAGTCAGCATTGGCCGCCGCAGGTGACTGCTCTGGTAGCGAATGAAAGAGATTTCTTCCAAATAGTGGAGACCTGTTCGAAGAAAGATTACAATTATCTCTTTTGTAGATTCGAATTGCAGCTGCATGATTACCTGCAGGTGGCAAGAGAATTGACAAGAGATGGTTGAAGAGACTTGGTGTCTCAGTTTGTGTAAGAGGTTTATTGCCTCATTTTTGCATGTTCTTTTTATAGAAAGACAAAAGAAAATTTGTAATAAACTAAAGTAAGAGGTTTAATACCTCATTTTGTTTTTTTTTTTTAAAAAAAAAGAATAATGTATTAGAGAAGCAAAAAATCGGTGGGCGTCTTTTGTCTTCTCTCGTCTTTGTTATTTTTCTCATCATTCATCTCATTAATGTTTTTGTCCAGCCTGAAAGCTACTCTTTGTAATGCCGTCATGACAAATTTTATGAAGCAAAAATAAAAGAATATATTTATGGTGCAAATTTTGGCACAAGTCTAGCAAATCTGCGAGAAGAGGGCAAATTGACATTGACCCAAGTACTTATCTAGTACTAATTTTATCAACTCCATAAGGGTGAAAGCAAAGCAAACCTTCACAGAACTTGAACTCAGAACATAAAGAGCCAGAAGAAATACCACTAAATATCTTACCCAGCACACTAATGATTCTGCCGCCTTGTTGCTTATATGGTAGAAATACAATTATTGGATAATATGACTATGTAGATATAACGGTGAATATAATGATTAACAAAGTATTGAAATTATGCACAATTACTGATTTATTAATGATCATTAATTTGGTTAAAACGGCTTTTCTATTTAGTATGCAATTCCGAATAACCAATACAAATTTCAGTAGAAAAATAATGCTAAAAGCCACTTACTTCTCTCTCAGTATCTTAACTACAATCAGCATTTCCTAAACTGCTTCTAGACTCTGGTGAAAAGTAATTCATCTTATTTGGTTATTTATTTAAGATAGGAAACCTTACAGCTATGCTGTGATAACTGCCATCTTTCTCAATTGTCAGTCAACAAAAGCATTTCATTGTACTTATAATCCATGATGAAATAACGAATTCTAATGCAAGAAACAATATGCTAATGTGAACTTGCAGTAGCTTGATTGTATAGCTTGTAGACATTGGATGTCTCGTCACAAAGGAGATACCCACGAGAGAGACATGGAAAATAACATTCAGTTTGCGACCACAAAATCGTATTGATTATATAATTCAGATAATTGTCAGCGATGACCATTATTTTCTGTGAATCTTTCTATAACTGTGAGGCACCTTAGTGGTATTAACAATAATAGTCATTGGATAAAATTTGATATTTAGGCTGTCTGTTAGAGTTTATTAAGAAAATAATAATGATTTTCGTTCATTGTGTATTTGCGGTAAAGCAGCATTGTAAAAAGTATGCAGAATCAATGTGTTTGGAATTCATTTAAGATTACTAAGACTGGAACATTGTGAGTGCTTATAAGAAATCTTTCAGAAGTTTGAACATTTTACAAAACTAAATAAGAAGATAATGATTAGACCTTTAACAGTGTCTTGTAATGAACTAGATTAAATAGCCATGACAAAAACATGATTAAGAATCTCACTTACCAACCACATGGTTTTAGGTTCAGTCCTATTGTATGGCAATTTGGACAAAAATTTTTTTTACTATTATTCTAAGTTAACCAAAATCTAGTGAATGAATTTGATAGATAGAACTGAAAGGCGGCAAGCTGGCAGAAATGTTAGCATGCCAGGTGAAATGCTTAGTGGTATTTCGCCTGCCACTACAGGGTCGACATAATTGACTTAATCCCTTTGTCTGTCCTTGTTTGTCTCCTCTGTGTTTAGCCCCTTGTGGACAATAAAGAAATAAGAAACTGAAAGAAGCCTGTTGCATGTTTGTATGTTTGTAGGTATGAATGTATGTATGTGTATATGTATGTTCCCCTTCTCTTTTTTAATGTAGATTAAATCTTAACCAGCCACCTACTCGGTAGCACGACTGTGAAGGAAAGCATCTTGTTTTAACCAGTATCCTTTAAATCTTGCGGTCTTGCAGATTGTTATAGTCCCAGATATCGCGATCATTTGTAGCATATAAATTAAGGATTTGCTCTCTTCCCCAAAATCCCAAGTTCAGCCATACTTTGCTCCTGATGGAGAAAAGTATGTATCCTGTTGTTCCATTAATAATAGGTTTGAAACCAAAAGAGTATCTCGGTTACTAGATTTGCAAACTCCTTATCAATGGTCCATACATGTACTTTTCTTTTTTTTTTTGTATTTTGCTGAACCACTAAGTTACGGGGACGTAAACATTCCAGCATCGGTTGTCAAGTGATGTTGGGGAGGACAAACACAGACACACAAACATATACACACACATACATACATATATATATATATAATATATATATATATATATATATATTATATATATATATATAGTAGTAGTAACAGAAAAGTGGAATTTCGATTTTCCCCACATTGTGAGTTGTAATGTATATAAGAAATTAAAAAAGGAAAATAAGCACACTTACATGGTTTTAATATAATTTTTAATATTATATTAAAACTATGTAAGTGTGCATATTTTCCATTTTTAATTTCTTATATATATATATATATATATATATATATATATATATACAATGGGCTTCTTTCAGTTTCCTTCTACCAAATCCGCTCACAAGGCTTTGGTCAGCCTGAGGCTATAGTAGAAGACATTTGCCCAAGGTGCCATGCAGTGGGACTGAACCCAGAACCATGTGGTCGGTAAGCAAACTACATACCATACAGCCACTCCTATACCAGTCTGGAAGGTCAGATTGTGATAACAAATTTGGTTTGCTATAGCACAGACAAATCTTGTAGCCAAGAAGGAAATCATTATGTTGGCTGAAAACTGTAGGTCCATTGCTTGTGTAAACATTATGTACAGATTGTACACAAGCAGTTTCAACCAGTTCCTCTAGGATCATTTTAGTTATATCAAGGCATTAGCGCATCCTTTAAGATCATTTTTCCTTAGCCACCTCCATGTATTGGTCTTTGTGACAATATACCATACACCAAAACCATCCAGTTTATATTCATATGGCAATGATTCAGAGCACACATCTCTAATGTTTAAAAACATTGCCCAATTTTTTTTGGCAATATTGCCTTTTATTTTTTTATCATACAGAAATAAGAGAAATTAAATCACTGTTAGATTTCATTTTATAGTTGCAGTCTGAGTTGTGTGAAATTATTTAAAGCTACATTAAATTAGAGATTTAGAAACTGCATTATATGGGTTAAACTATTTTTTAATACCGGGGAACATTAAAAATATCCTAAATTAAGATCAAATATGCGATGAAAAAAATAAATATACCATTTGTTGGAGACTAATATGTTTTTATTGGCAAAACATAGGAGATAACTTAAAATGTTACACTCTTGTTGGAGATGATCACACATTAATATACTTGCATCTCGACTGAAATAGCGATAATGATGGTGATGGCGATGATGGTGATGATGATGGTGGTGGTGGTGGTGGGGTGGTGGTGGTGGTGGTGGTGTGGTGGTGGTGGTGGTGGTGGTGGTGGTGGTGGTAATAATAAACTAGTTTTTGACTAAAAAGTATCTCGGTTTATTTTATATTTCAACGAAATCATCAAAAATATTGATCTAATACGGTAAATGAATATTAAACCAGCATATTTTTTGGTTGGCAATTTCAATGAATTGTGATAAAAAAAAAATACAAAAGAAAAAATTAGAATATATTTTATTGATATATTTTTTTTTAAATTTTGTTTTATTGTGATGTAACAGTATTAATGTATAATGATTTCAAAAAGCAAAAGGAAAATATTGGGAGTTACAACCCATGTTGGCCTGATTTTTATATAATAATAGCCAATATATTGGCCAAAATAAGGTAGGAAACTGGCAGAGTCAGTAGCATGCTGAGCAAAGATTTTAGTGGCATTTTTTCCATCTTTACGTTCTGTTACATCTTTACATTCTGCTACATTCTGTTACATCTGTTACTGCTACATTCTGTTACATCTCTTATATCTTTACATTCTGTTACATTCTGCTACATCTTTACATTCTGTTACATCTGTTATATCTTTACATTCTGTTACATTCAGTAACATTCTGTTACATCTTTACATTCTGTTACATTCTGTTACATTCAGTAACATTCTGTTACATCTTTACATTCTGTTACATTCTGCTACATCTTTACATTCTGTTACATCTGTTATATCTTTACATTCTGTTACATTCTGTTACATTCAGTAACATTCTGTTACATCTTTACATTCTGTTACATTCTGCTACATATTTACATTCTGTTACATCTCTTATATCTTTACATTCTGTTACATTCTGCTACATATTTACATTCTGTTACATCTGTTACATCTTTACATTCTGTTACATTCTGTTACATTCAGTTACATTCTGTTAAATCTTTACTTTCTGATACATTTTTTCCATTTTTCCATTCTGTTATGACATGGGTATACATGCTTGGTGTAAAATGGTATTACACAAATAAATAGTTGATTGTGGTTATCTGAAAATAACCTATCACAGAAATTATATATTAACACAGAATGCACTCCGTACTACTTGATTGTAGGTACAATACTCATGATACTCAGTATTCACTGTTCAACTACAGACTGTTAAACCAATACACATCAAAGTAACATGGTAAACTAACAAGATCAAACTAACATTTTACATTGTCTACAAAAGTTGTTTTACTCCAACCAACAAATTATTCTTCATTCTCCAAAGAGCTGGCAATGAGAAGGAAATCATAAACCAATAAACAAGAGCAGAAGTTAAAGGTTTCCTCAAAAAGTCAGAATTCATCAAGTCTTAGCCAAACTCCTGCAAATTTTTCTACTAAATGTAGAGGGAAAATATTCTTTGCTAAATGTTGGTTATGAGATTTTTGGTAAATGATGGGTACAAGGCTACAATAAGCTACCACACATGTACCGTCTCCCTAAGGTTCACACGGAAAGTATCCCATTAAGACCAATAGTGGCTGAAAGTGACTTTAAAGTTCTTGGCAATTTGCTGTGCTTGAGAAGGCACATCAAGCTAAGTAAAAATCGTTGTCATACAGATATGACCTTTACACCCAATGCCATCCACTCCCTTTCTCAGCCAGGAGGTCCATATTTTGGAAGCTCATTACTTCTGGTGCCACATGAAAACACACAGTACAATCTGTTGAGTAGTTGGGGTTAAGTTGGCACTTCTGTTAAGAAAGCCCCTTCCAAGGAGATCTTGAATCATTCTGGTTGAAAATCTGGTATGAAAAGAGAGATCTCAACCTCAAAGCACCATTGCTAAATGCAGTAAGGAAAGAATATTGTACTAACATCAACAATAGAACAAATAAAATTGACCCAGACACTTTCTCTCTAATTGTAAGCAAAGTGCATAATGGGAAGGCACCTTGAAGGGACCTAATAGCCTGATACTGGTATAAGAAGCTGCCATTTTACAGGAAACCACTAATATGTATATTCAGAAGAATTATGGAAGGTCAGATTGTCATACCAAATTGGCTTGCTATAGCACAAATAAATCTTGTAGCCAAGAATGCTATCACCAAGATGACAGAAACTATCTGATCATTGCTTGCCTAAATATTATGTACGAGCAAAAGGCCCGCCCCCCGTCCAATGGACAGTGCTGAGTTGTCAAACATTTGAACCAAATTTTCTCAAAACAACTTGTTCGACCGTCCCATAGCCCTCCCCTTTGAGAAACACTGACTTAACCTAAATTTGAGACACCAGCAAAAGAAGAAATAAAGATAGACTTTTTTCTTTTCCAAAGGAAAACGATTTCCCACTGCTTTATCGATAGCATTCTCACCTGGAATCGATTTTTGGAAATTTTTTCAAGACTTATACCTGCCCTGATACCTTCGGTATTTCCATATCAAATTTGAGTGCTACCGGATGGAGGATGCCCGAGATCATAGAAGCTACACAGAACGGATTTTATATAAGAGATAAACTGTATGCAGGCTCCCTCAACCAATTCCTCCAGGACCATTTTAAATTCAACAACAAAGTGAGTGATGATGGTGGAAAGAAGGGCATGTGAGGAAGTGCCAAACAATTTCTGATAAACAAAGCTGTACCGTCTGAGGTAAAAAAAAGAAAAAACATAGTAGGGGCCTCACACAGTATGGCTTGATTATATGAACACATTTGACTTTATTCACCTCTCATGGCTGCTGAAGGGTCTCCATTTGACAAAAGTTCTTGCTATCCTAATTGCTGCCATTGAAAGGCTCACAAAAACCTGAGCAACAATTCTTAAATTTAGAAATGAGAGCAGAGTAATTTCCTCCAATGTTATAGTTATTTCAAAGAGAATATTTCAAGATATTGTCTCTAACTCTGCTCATTTTGACACTAAATTCATTATCATTACTTCTCCAAAAATGAAATGGCTACATGCTAGGATCTGCAACTATATTAATGAAATCCATAATTTCTTTGTGAATGACTTCAAGATATATGCTGAATATGTTAGCAATTCTCCAAAGCAGCTGGAACTTATAAAAACACCTTCAGCTGACATAGAAATGAAAATTGGCCAAAAGAACTGTTCATATTGGATAGTTAAATGGTGAAAATCTGTTCCACAGACACAAAACCTGTGCATCAATGGTCTCACTATCTCTACTGTCTCACACAAAGAATGCTGCAAGTACCTATACATTAGTGAAAATATATCATACAAAGGCATTGCGAATAAAGATAGAGCGGCCCCAGAATATTATACCAAATATAGAAAAAATATGGCTGCTGGAACTCTCCTCATACAACAAGGCAATGATCCCGCAATGCATTTTCAGTACCAGTGCTGATTACAGCATGAGGAATACTTGACTGGTCTGTAGAAGAAGTCCACTCCATAGACATCAAAACCTGCAAGATATTGACATCAAGTGGAAATCTCAGAAATAGTGATATCAACAGGTTTTATGTAAGAAGAGATAAAGGAGAGAGAGGCTTGAGATCAATGCAGACAGCCTTCAAATGTCACATAGCCTCTGTCAGAAAACACATGCTAAACAACAGTAGCAAATATAAATACATTAACTTAATGTTGAAAATTGAAGAAAACAATATCCTGTATGTTGGCAACAAGTTCCTCAAGAATCTCTTTCTTCCTGATGACCTCCTACATGACTCCAAAACAGCCAGACTAACATACCTCAAATCAGACCTCTTTACTCTTTTACTTGTTTCAGTCATTTGACTGTGGCCATGCTGGAGCATGCCTTTAGTCGTGCAAATTGACTCCAGGACTTATTCTTTGTAAGCCTAGTACTTATTCTATCGGTCACTTTTGCCAAACTGCTAATTTAAGGAGACGTAAACACACCAGTATTGGTTGTCAAGCGATGTTGGGGGGGGGGACAAATATAGACGCACAAACATATACACACACTCATACATATATACATATATACATATATATGATGAACTTCTTTCAGTTTCCGTCTACCAAATCCACTCACAAGGCTTTGGTCAGCCTGAGGCTATAGTAGAAGACACTTGTCCAAGGTGCCACACAGTGGGACTGAGCCTGGAACCATGTGGTTGGTAAGCAAGCTACTTACCACTCAGCCACTCCTATGCCTGATCAAGAAAAAGACAATGCATGGGTATGTTTCCAGTATATTTAAAGCAGACAGTAACACTGACATGAAGCAAAACTTCTCTTGGACTGCATCACATCGCACTTTGAAGATTATGCATTTGCAATTCAAGAAGGGAAGATTGCTTCTAAATGCCTAATAAACAAAAGAGACAGTGAAGTGCTTGGAGTTCCAAGATGAAGGTTCCCCTCTGAGGCACAAGTCCAAGCAAGATTGTTTATGGAAGACCAGCAGTCACTCATACATACCAGCCTTCCCTCTCCACACTACTGATGTTATAAAAGGGAGAGACAAAGGCCAATATAGCTTGGTACCAGTGGTGTCACAACTCATTTCTACAGCTGAGACAAGAACACAAAACGCAGCCCTAGTCCGGGATTCAAACTCACAGCCTCATGATCGTAAGCTCGATGCTCTAACCTCTGAGCCATGTGCCTTCACGTATGTACATACACTCACACATATGCATATATACATACATATATATAGGTATATGCATAAACACACACTCACACCTTCATATATATATGTGTGTGTATGCATATATATATATATAAACATATATATACATATACATATATATATATGTGTATATATATATATATGCATATATATATATATATACATATATATATATATATATATATATATATATATATATATATATGTATATATATATATATATAATATATATATATATATATATAATATATATATATATATATATATATATATATATACATATATACACACCATGTACATATATGATTACTGTCCACTGTATGTAAGCATGAAATATCAAATAGATTTGTTTGGTGTTTCAAATTGAAGATTGTAGTAAACTTGATCTTGCAGTTTCCATGTGACTTCAGGAAGTAATAATGCCATTATTAGAGTTATATAACACTTGGACAATGTTTGAATATGCAACAAAGATATTATTACTCAGGCTTTAATGATAAACACACTTTCAGCTTTGTCTATATTGATGGGCATAGTATAAACACATATAATGGTAATTCATATAATAAACATTCCAACTGAAGAATATTTAATAATCAGTATAGGTATTGATAAATGCACCCTGATACAATTATATTTAGTCTTTCAGTCTTGTACTATAACTTTTAGGTTACTATTGTCTATCGCAAATGTTGGTACAGATTATCTAATATCCAAAACATCAGTTGATTTATCAATATTTTATTACATTTTTCATCATACCCTCAGAATATATCTATATCTATATCTATCTGTCTATCTATGTATCTATGTATGTATCTATCTATGTATCTATGTATGTATGTATGTATGTATCTATCTATCTATCTATCTATCTATCTATCTATCTATCTATCTATCTATCTATCTGTCTGTCTGTCTATCTTTCTATCTATCTATCTATCTATCTATCTATCTATTTATCTATATATATATATATATGTGTGTGTGTGTTTATGTATGTTTGTATGATTATATGTGTATATATATGTATATATATATACACATATACATGTATATCTATACATATATGTATTCATACACATCTATATATGTGCATACATATATACATACATACACAAACACACTAACACACACATATATACATACATATGTACAAACATATATATATATGTGTATATATCATCATCATCATCATCATCATCATCATCATCATCATCATCATTATCATCATTTAACGTCCATTGACCATGCCAGTTTGACCAGGGCCGACATGCTGGAAAGCTGCACCACACTCCAGTCTGATTTGGCATGGTTATGGTTTTCTACAGATGGATGCCTTATCTAATGCCAACCACTCCTAGAGTGTAATGGGTGCTTTTATGCTCCACCGGCATTCTGGTGTCATGCCATTTGTATGACACCAGAATCTTTCACGACTGATAATAGAAAAGGGGCAACAGTTTAAATGTTTGAAAAGCACTGTGCTATATTTTTTGTACAAAGTTATTTTGTGCTATGGTTTTGAAGTTGTTGTTTCATCCAAGTTAGCATTTTAAAATTTTTTTGTTTCTGGAAAACATCTGGATACTAGATTTTCCCAAGATTTTTCCATTTCATGTCCAGTAAATCTCTTTATAACTTTCAAGAGAGATTCCTGATTTGAATTCCTTCTGATGATCTTCATTTAAATTTTATCATTAATTAACCCTTTAGCATTCAGATTATTCTGTCAAATGTAAATGGGTAAAGGGTAAAGAATCCCTTCGGTTGTGAATAACCTTGGGATTGCACCTGAAGAAAGTTCCCCCCGTGAGGCGAACTGGCAGAAACATTAGCATGCCGGGCAAAATGCTTAGCAGTATTTCATCTGCCACTACGCTCCGAGTTCAAATTCCACCGAGGTCGACTTTGCCTTTCATCCTTTCGGGGTCAATTAAATAAGTACCAGCTATGCACTGGGGTCGATATGATCGACTTAATCCGTTTGTCTGTCCTTGTTTGTCCCCTCTGTGTTTAGCCCCTTGTGGGCAATAAACAAATAAGATTGTATGTGGAAGACCAGCAGTCACTCTTATATACAAGTTTCCTCTCACCATGCCATCGATGTTGTCCAAGGGAAAGCCGAGGCCAATACAGCTTTTATGTAATACTTATTTATTCACATTTTTTTGTATTAATTATGCATTATCTCATAGCTTCAAGGTTTCAATGATAAGATTATTTAACTTTAGAATAACATTGTAGGGTATGTGTGAGCAACCAGATCTGGCTAATTTGAATATAAAACAGGCAGAATATTTGGGCTGGATATGTTTGGTTGAAATGGTAAAGTGTTGATGTTAGTATCTGCAAGCTTGTCCTCTCTTTACATTCAGTTACTCAACCACCATGTGAATCATCCTGCTACGAAATGCTTATCTCTTTTTACATGACATGTAAATATGTTACTCAAGGTTATTATACATAGTTTTAGCATTCATTAATACATGTCTGAATGCGTAAGCCTGTCTTTTCTTCAAGTTTAGTTTCTCAACTGTCAAATGAATCTTCCTAATATAAATTTTTATGTGAGATGAACTGCTTTATGTAGTGAACTTGCTGTGAAGTTGTCATCTATTTTAGGTTGGATGTAACAGTGTCCCTTGAGGATTTTGTAAGCAAACTGAATGAAGGTTTTGAAAATTCAAAGACATACCTGTCCAGCAAATGATTTAATCTGACACTCTGTATTGAAACTGAAGAATTTACATCATGGAAGTGCCATTCTAACTATTTGATAACATAAAAATTGTTCATTTCACTTTATTCACAAATCCTGTGGCAGAAATGTAATTTTGTATCCAAAAGTATCCTTTTTATTATTATTGCTCTTCAGTTATAGGGATAACAAATGTGCAATGAGAGATGTTATATATACATACATCTTCATCATCATCTTCGTTAATGTAATCATCATCGTTGATATCGATATCATTGGTGTTGTCGATGTCATCGACATCATCATCATCATCATTGTTATGATCGTCATCTCTATCTTCCTTCTAACCTCCTTTCTCTTTTCCCTCCCTACCTGAACTGTAACTAATCTACACATCCTCCTCTGATAGCTGACAGATGGGGATTCGACGATTTCCCTTCACAGCTGAATGCACATGTGCTGTTTTTCTCAGTTCTGCTGGTTGTGGGTGTCCCAGAACGTCCATCAATATTGACATTTTTTTGGCCTTCTTGGAAACGTCTGAACCACTTGTACACTTGTGTGTGGTTCATAAACTCCTCTCCATACACTTTCTGCAGCATTACCTAGGCCTTTGAGCAAGTATTGCCATGAAAACTTCCTCTGTCATGGTCAATGCAATGATCACACGCTACACACCTTCCTTCCAAGTACTGCTGTAAACAGTGGAAGTGAGCTACAATGTTAAAACTTAGTGCACATGTACAGCAGAGTTTAAGGTCAATCTCTGCTAAGCAGCTTTACTCTGTTTGCTTTGGCTTTGTTCCTATAGCAACAAATTGGTTACTTATTGATCGAACATCATGTATGTGTATATATATATATTATATAAAGATAGAGGGAAAGATATTGATATTGCATTATTTAAATGCATATCTTATGACAAGAAGCCAGTATTTAGGATGCCATTTTTATTCCCATATGAAATTGGATTGATTTACATCATATGACTGATAACCATTCCTTGTTAATGAAACATGTGTATGATAATTCTAACCTAATATCTAAAAACAAGCTCTCTTGTAATGTTCTATTTATCTTAAATATATGAGTGTATGTATATGTAGATACATACAAAGATTTACATATACATATATATATATATATATATGTATATATACACACATATATGTATATATTTGCGCACAAATTCCATCACATATCTGTATAAACATGAATATATATGTTTGTGTTTATACCATTGTGCATACTCAGACTAAGGAAAATATACATATGTGATCGAAAATATTTGGCAAAAAAATGTTAAAAGTCAAAATTTATGAGATGTAGAATAATTTTTATCAAAAATCACTTTTGGCAGATTTGAATGATTGCATGAGTGTGTCAAGAATTTATGCTTCTAGACAGTCGTTAAATATTCGAAGAAAAGTCTATTGTATTTCAACAACAGAACAAATAATTGTCCAGCATTTCTGCAAAATTAAAGTGCCATGTTTATAAATAACTCCATCTGGCTTGGACAAGTGATAACTTTTTAAAGAATATTTAAACATTATTGTAGTGACTGAATCTTGAGCAAATAATTCCGGGAATCAATCAATTTCTTTCTTATTCAGGATGGATGGAATGGGAGGGAATACTAATGGGATGGTAGCTGTTTTAGCTGTATTTATTTGTGATAATTATGTTTCGTTGATGTTAAAGGATTAAAACTGATAGTCGTTTATATCTGAAGGTTACTGACATTCAGCTAGTCTATATAGAGACTATATAGAGAAAATGCAGTTATGCTTAGTGGAGATGCATGAGTTGTGATATCCTCTATTACCAAGAACCTGTCTCACAAAAACTCTCTTTACTCTTTTACTCTTTTACTTGTTTCCGTCATTTGACTGTGGCCATGCTGGAGCACCACCTTTAGTCGAGCAAGTTGACCCCAGGACTTATTCTTTGTAAGCTATGATGTAGTCTATCAGTCTTTTTTGCTGAACTGCTAAGTTACAGGGACGTAAACTCATGAGTATCGGTTGTCAAGTGATATTGGGGGACAAACACAGACATACACGCATACACACACACACATACATATATACATATATATGACAGGCTTCTTTCAGTTTCCATCTACGAAATCCACTCACAAGGCTTTGGTCAACCCATTTGACTGTGGCCATGCTGGAGCACTGCCTTTAGTCGAGCAAGTCAACCCCAGAACTTATTCTTGCTCAAGGTGCCATGCAGTGGGACTGAACCCGGAACTATGTGGTTGGTAAGCAAGCTACTTACCACACAGCCACTCCTATGCCTGTAGAGGTCATTGGTATAATCCAACCTCTTGACTGAGTAATAAAAAGAAAAACTATGGCCTAACAATTCTATGTGTACAAGTAAGAACTTAGATTCAGTACTACAAGTAAATGACGTAGTGTTGTAGTACGTATTTGTAATTAAATGTACTTGGTTACTGAGGGCTGAATGCTTTGTTCATTTATACAACACCATTTATTTATTTGTGTCCAACTGTATGTGACTTCTATTTAGTTAGCAAAGCATGACATTAAACGCTGCTTCATGCCTTATGGATAAAATATCCATTTAGTGCTTGGAATTTTCACAATTAGGCATCCATTAACGATGATGTAATACTGCAGTGTTTTTCTGGAAGAGGAAATGAGAGTTGTAATGTCCATTGTTTGACCATTGATATATGAACAGTAAGCAAAGAAAATGAACTGACCTGAAATTGAAAATAGAACACTAGAACTCATACTTGGTCTTGGTTGTGTGGCAAAAAACAATGTAACCCTTTCATTACCAACCTGGCTGAAACCGGCTCTGGCTCTGTGCACAAATGTCTTGTTTTCATAAGTTTTGAATTAATCTTCCACCAAACCTTAGTCACAAATTATGTTCCTAACACTAGATGAATGATAACTAAGTTATTTTATTAAATTCTTTGCTATATTTAAAGTAATTGAAAGAAACACAGAGCATCTCAACAGAAATACAATAATGAATGGGTTAAACGATGTTCTCTAAATCTCTTTATATCAATTGATTGTTTTTCCCTTTCTCCTTAACTGCAATTAGCCGTACATTGTATGATTTTTTATATATTTCAAATAACTTCTAAATATTTGGAAGGACATTGTAACAAAAGCAGTATGAATATGTTGTTAAAATATTGGTTTCAAATTTTGGCAAATGGCCAGTAATTTTGCGGCAGGGTGTACAACAATTACATCAACCCCAATTTTCAACAGGTACTTATTTTATCAATCTCAAAAGGATGAACGGCAAAGTTGACCTCAACAGAATTTGGACTTAGAATGTGGAGATGGACTAAATGCTACAAAGCATTTTCATTCCAATATGCTAATGATTCTGTAAGCTTGATGCCTTATCTTGTTGAAATATTGTATTATGCAGCTATGCTACATAAAGGTGGAAAGTTATAGCTAAAAAAAAAAAAGATATACTGATTAAAGACACAAGGGATTGCATTTTCTCCACATGTGGTCTGAGTATTACTGAGATATAGATGAGTCAGCAGCATAGCCTAGAATTTGCATTCAACCACAAACATAATAAGCAGTTAATGTTTTATAAGTGATATACATAACAGCAGAGCAAAGTAAATGAGGAAATAGAAATAGATTCAGATATTTCATGGTTGATGTCTTCACATAACAAATATCAATATATCACTTGAAATTCTTGTTACAAGACATGACAAACCAATCACATCGCAGTGACCAAAAGATGCCAATGTTTGGCTAAAGAATGACAGAATTATTAACTCTACAGGATACCATCAGATAATTGACTTTGATCAATAGCCAAACAGGTTTCTGTAAGTATATTGTTAATGTAATGATAATACAAAGTTTATATTGCCAACAAAATGTTAATACGTCTTTAACATGATGCCAACAAATTAATGCTGTTGTTATTTGTGTTGTTGTTGCTGTTGCTATCACAGCTACTATTGTTGTTGTTGTTGTTGTGATTGCTGTTACTCGTACTACTGCTATGGCTGTTGTTGATGTATGTAGCTGTCAATGAGTTTGATTTCCCTGGCTTCCCATACATCTCTCTCTCTGTGTAAATTATAGCAAAGCATTAAAGGAATTGTTGAAAAGTTGAAACGACGTTTCCGACTTCCTTAGTCTTGTGGCTGAACCTTGATGCTTTAATTGCAAAACCCACATTTACCTGCAATACATTAATGCCATTAACCTAATGACCATATATTCCATGTTGACATGGGTTTCATGGTTACATTTCAATAAAGAATCTGTGCTAACAGAACACCAAAGAAAGTGCAATTTTGGCTGGAAGTATGCTTTACATCTTATTCAAACAGTACTAATATCAACGTTAGATTATTGGAGAAAATAGAACGTGCACATATTTGATTTCGATATAAACACAGTTAACGAAGATTAGTCAACAATAGCAGCACCACATACACAAGCACACATATTCATACAGTCATTCAAGCTTCCAATATTAAAGTCGAATATCTATTCTGTCCTAACCTAATACAACAGACTATTTCACATAATATAAGCATTCAATTTAGGATTTAACTAAACTAGAAACATGGCATATATGAGTTACTGCAATAGATTTGGTGCTGTTATATTATTGCTGAAGGAATATCTTGCTCTCAGACAATAAAACAAATATTTGAAGCAAGATTATTTATTAATTGAACTGTTTGACATGAGTTGTAATGTTGGATGATATATATACAATGTTAGCAGATGACATCTTACATATCTCTTTAGACAATTCTCAAGTTAGTGTTTACACAGGGATTTGCTTTTCATTTCAATTCATTGTGGTTAAATACCTGTGAAGTATTGGATTATGAGTGGTGAGTTCAATGCAAACAATTTTGGCCACTTATCATCTCCATTCTCGTTTAATATCTAAATTTCATACAGACATGGGTTAGAAAATTTGGCAGCATATGATGAGTTGAAAGACTGTGTCAAGCTCTGATGTCAGCATTTGACTTGGTTTCTACAGCTGGATACCCTTCACAGAGTATACTATAAAATAATTAACCATCTTACAAACAATAACTGAGCACCTTTTCAAACTTCACCTGTCTAACACCTGTGGACATGTTTACAAAGTCAGAAAACAGCACAGCTCCCATGACTTTCGGAAACATTTTTTCATGCTAAGAGTTGCTGAAGCATGGAACAAACTGCCAGCATCAGTTGTTAGTTGTCAGAGCACTGCATCCTTCAAAACTTTCATGCTTCCTGAGATTCGCCAACACTACACCCGATTTTCTCCCCTCCATACACATGCAAGCATGTATCTGACTCATACACTGTTCACTTTCCAGACATTTGTACATTACTGCATATGCTTTATACACACTTTTGACAAATTGTGGTGCACCTGAGCACTGTATACAATCATTTCATTATTATATTATTATTTATCATAGCACCAGCACTTGTGAGGTTGTCATGTAGCTTGCAAAAAGAAAAATCTTCCCTTGACTGAGTGGGAGTGAAGAATGTAGTACAGAAGGAGGTGGCATTATTCAAGGTGCTGAGAAGTTAAAGAATGATAGTATCACAGGGAAAGATGTCTAGCACTGAATTATTAAATTAATTTCATCCAGGTGAAAATAATCCTTTCTACTATAGGCACAAGACTTGAGATATTGGGAGAGAGGGCTAGTCAATTACATTGACCCCAGTGCACAACTGGTACTTATTTTTCCACCCCCAAGAGGATGAAAGGCAAAGCCAACCTTAGTGGAACTTGAACTCAGAACATAAGGATGGACGAAATGCTGCTAAGCATCTTGCCTGGCATGCTAATGATTCTGCCAGCTCACCACCTTATCCAAGTGAAAATAATGGTAATTATTCATAATGTTGTAGGAAACAGGTTTTTAATAATCTTATGCAAGCCGAATCTGTTAAAAATCTGACAGAGAAGCTTTCCCTTTGCAGTGTATCTGATTTCTGACTTTAATTAGAATTCCTGTAAATATATTGTTATGAAACAGAAATTAATGATTGAGGAAGGGACTTAAGTTTTATCTCTTATGTTAGAGAGATCACCAATTACTTTTAAACAAATGTTTAAAATGTTAATAATGGTTGCATTGTCTGTGCTGTATTGCGTACTTCGTGATGTGCAGCTGGTTGATAAAGTACTACTTGGAGCCATTTTATACATGATATGTGAAGTTGCCGTATTGTAATTAAAATGATTATTTTAAATTTTGACACATGGTCAGCTATTAGGATGCGGTTACCTTGGTTATATCGACTTCAGTTCTTGAGGGGTACTTTATTTTATCAACCCAGAAAGGATGAAAGGTAAAATTGCTATCTGTGGCACTTGAAAGCTTAACTTGAAAAACCAGAAAAAAGGCCATTGAATATTTTGTCCAATGTGCAAATGATTCTGCCAGTTCTCCACTTTAATTTATAAAGTAGTACAAAGCAGTTTGCAGAGTATAGTATAATTGCCTCATCCTCCTCCTCATCATCATCATCGTTTAACATCCGTTTTCCATGCCAGTATGGGTTGGATGGTTCGACCGGAGTCTGGGAAGCCAGGAGGCTGCACCAGGCTCCAGTCTGATCTGGCAGTGATTCTACAGCTAGATGCCCTTCCTAACGCCAACCACTCCATGAGTGTAGTGGGTGCTTTTTATGTGCTACTGGCACAGAGGCCAGAGGAGGCTGGCAAACAGCTACGATTGGTTGATGCTTTCTACGTGTCACCGACACAGACAACAGTCAGGCGGCGCTGGCATCAGCCACATTCGGAAGGTGTTCTTATGAGCCACCGGCACAGGTATCTTAACTACAATTTCCATTTGATTTTTATTTTGATGTTGGTGTTAATGTACTTGACTCAATAGGTATCTTCAGGAACAGTGGGTCACTCTACGATCTAAGGTTAGCACAGCAGGCCGTGCTTTTAAATAGTTATTTCTATAAAAGAGAAAAGATATTTGTAAAAAATTTCAAAAAAGGTGGTTTCCAAACTTTAGGAATGAGGAATAAGCTGTCTTGTAGATTTTGCCTTATTTGGTTATTTTGTTCTTTATGTGTGATTATACAGCCATATGAAACAGTTACTGGATAGGCATATAAAGTGGCACACCAGCAAAAGTCATTACCACATCAGGGAAAATAGCTTATATTTGTTCTGGTTCTGTACATGCTATCTCCTCTGAGGTCAACTTTGCTTTTTATCTCTCTGGCATAAATGAAATAAATTGCCAGACTAGTTCTGGGGTCAGTGTAACTGAGTAACCCACTTCAATCAAAATTGCTGGCCTTGTACCCAAATTAAAACAGGTATTATGGATATGTAGGTAAACAGATAAGAAATAATTAAGATTCAGTTGAATTAGGTACTTAAGTTGAGGCATCAAGTCAGTCTAGTATTATCCACACAGCAGTGGAGGCGCAATGGCCCAGTGGTTAGGGCAGCGGACTCGCGGTCGTAGGATCGCGGTTTCAATTCCCAGACCGGGCGTTGTGAATGTTTATTGAGCGAATACACATAAAGCTCCACGACGCTCCGGCAGGGGATGGTGGTGATCCCGGCTGTACTCTTTCACCACAACTTTCTCTCACTCTTACTTCCTGTTTCTGTTGTACCTGTATTTCAAAGGGCCGGCCTTGTCACTCTCTGTGTCACGCTGAATTTTCCCGAGAACTACGTTAAGGGTACACGTGTCTGTGGAGTGCTCAGCCACTTACACGTTAATTTCACGACGGAGTGCTTCCATCATTCCATCCACACAGTATGAAATAAAGGGAATAAAAAGAAAATAAGTAACAAAGATGTCAGGGAATTAGTGTATTACGGTCAATTCAGGCAGCTCCCTTTAATTGATCAATGCAAGCATTACATCAATTTGAAATTCACTGCTTTTCTCAGATGCTTAAGACCATATAAGTTTTCAACATACAGGATACTCCATTATAATTTTTAGCAAATTTTTCATTAGAACTAGAGAATAAAACTGGTGACCTCGGCAAAAGTGACCTCGGCGGAATTTGAACTCAGAATGTAAAGACAGACATAATACTGCTAAGCATTTCGCCTGACATGCTAACGTTTCTGCCAGCTCGCTGCCCTAGAAGTAAGATATAATGACATACTACTGATTTATTAGGTACAAAAAATCAGGGATGGCATAATATTCAAAAACCTGTTTCTTCTTCTTCTTCTTCTTCTTCTTCTTCTTCTTCTTCTTCTTCTTCATCATCATCATCATCATCATCATCATCATCACCATCATCATCATTTATTGTCTCTTTTCTATGTTAAATGATGATGATGCACCGTTTATTTTTGAATATGATGCACCCCACATTTTTATTTTTATTGGTACTTAATAATATATAAGTAACATACAAGTAAAATACTTTATTGTATCTTTGTATACGAGAAAAAAAAAACAGTAACAATCTCTTTAACATTATGCACCTTGCAGTAAGTTCATTTCACAATTTCCTGAAATGGAAACATAGAATAAATGAGAGCTTCATATTTAGGTACAAGACCTGTCATTTTTAGAAGAGAGAAGAATAGTTTATTCCATTGACCCCCACTACTTGATTGATATTTTCTTTTATAGACTCCAAATATGATAAAAGGTAAAGTTGATTTTGACATGATTTGAACTCGGAAAGTAAAGAACCGGGGCAAATCATGCGGAACAATTTTGATGGCATTCTAAAGATTCTGTCAGTTTGTTGCTGCAAGTGTTTCTTTAGTTTCTTGTTTTTATCACTTCTTTTACACAAGTGGCATAACATGGATGATGCCACAGGAATGTTGCCCATTATGCAAAATTCTTAGGGGTTCAAAATTCTATATATGAAAAAGAACAAAGACTAATTATAAATATATAGCATGCCTTCCACCTGCAATAATTGACTTGCACTGGGCATCAGTCACCTACATTCCCCACTTATTTCACTCCAAGTTCATGGGTTCTAAGCTCAACCAATTCCATCTCCACCTCAGTGAAGCTGATTCGTTATGAAAGAAACCTAAGCTGACAAAACTCAAGAACATACAAAACATAGAAGATGTAGTTTAATTTCAAAGGTCATTGTGATCTGACTGAATTCCTTTTATTTTCTAGATAAACACAGCAGTGTTGATTGAAAATATTCATAGATATTTTCGAATATAAAGGCTTGATTATAATGCCTGATTAGCAGCAAACTACAAAGACGTTCAGACGTAACTTAGTGGAATATATCTAACGAAATATTTAGTGTTTTGGAAATATTATTTGAAACCATTTTAACCTGAAAACTGGTATTTTAAACATAATTGGTATTATGTCTTATCTATACCTTATCCTTTCTAATATTATGGCTTTTTCAGAGAACTGATCTTGCTGAATATCAGGATAGCTAGAATTGTTTCATCGATCAGAGAGGTTAACTATAAAAAGGAGAGATAATTAGTTTAAACATAACTGAAGCATTAATCATCACAATGTTCCTTATTGTATGTTTGGCTTCAATCAATACAGAACAGTGCTTCTACATAGAAATACAGAGAAAGTTATCTAACCTCAGAATAGTATTGAGAATTTCATTCCACTCTGTTACATTGTGTGTTTGGCAGGGGTAGGGACGTGGTTTTCTTTGCCATTTAGCTAAGGGCAACCAGAAGAGGAATAGGTGATCACTAGTCTATCATTTCAGTGGGGGTCTAACAAGTTTCAAGTAGCAATAACAGATTGCTCTAATTTTCTTACTGTAAACAATGCTGGATCTGTAAAATTGCAAAGTGTTTCATTTGTCAGCTCATAGAGCTATGGAGAGAAATGTATTCTTCCTTAGAGGAAATAGTTCTGAGCACAGGATCAACCAAAAAACGAGCTCTCATATAGATGTGTATATGTGTGTGTGTGCCTGCATTCATGCCTGTTTGTTGACATCTTACTAATGTCTCTGAAAGCTGTGCTGTCTTCTTCTTCTTCTTCTTTCTTCTTCTTCTTCTTCTTCTTCTTCTTCTTCTTCTTCTTCTTCTTCTTCTAGTACACATGTGCGATGTTCATTGTGTCCTTTAACTACTAGACAGCATTTAAATAATTTCTGTCATTGACAACACTGTTGGAGTGAATGGTACTGCATGGTGTCAAAACCACAATGATTTCTAGCAGGGCAGCTAATGATGGGATAACTAATTATACTTAAATGTTATTATTGTGCTGCTTATGTAGTTTTTTTTATATGTTCCACTTTTTGATGAAGTCTTGTATTTGTTCTCCTGCAACATATTGATTGTATTTCCATTTGCAGCCCTAATGTTTTAAGGTTCTCCCACTGTCTGGCATACAACTTGGTCTAGTTATACTGCTTCTGTTGCTATTTAATTTCATGTTAAGTATTTTAAAGGTCTTATATTTAACTGGAGCAAGATGGAAACTTTATTTGGTTATTAGTCACAATACATGAGAAAAATTATGGCATTAGTATTATTGAGTTAAATATTAGACAGACATCACATTATGGTGGATACGTGACACATACAGGTGTCCACAGATATGTATATTTGTTCATTTAAGTGCTTATTTTACATCTGTTTTCCTACTTAAGCATGGGTCGGATGAATACATATATGGCTTTGTCTTACTCCAGTCTTCTCTCTATTTACTTAGCTGACAGTTTCGTCTGAGAAAAACGTATCTGATTTCTGTAAATATATAACATCAGATAGTTGAAAAGAGAAAGAGAAATATAGAGCACACATGAAACACACACAAACACAGACACACACACACAAACCTCTACACACATACACTCACATACACACAAAGATATTCTAGAACGGTATTTAGCAAAGTTTGAATAACTTCCATCTTTTGTTTGTGGTTCTTTTTAAACAAAGAATTTCTTTGTTTAGGATTTTCTTATTTGGTAGTTACTAGACTGTAGGTTAAATTGAATTGACAGTTCAAATTATCTTCATACAACCTATTGTCTAAAGACCTGTTAGAGAATGTAGATTTAGATACACTGCATATAAAAATTAAAGATAGATTAGTTACATTTGAAATCCCTTTGGTTATAGGTTTGCTTTATAATAGCTAAATAACAATGCCACTAACATGTGTGTGTGTGCATGTGTGTGTGTGTGTGTGTGTGTGTGTGTGTGTGTGTGTGTGTGCACATTTAGGTATGGTTATGTGGATTTCTGCATTACTGCATGGCAACTTAAGCAAGTGTCTTCTACTATAGTCCCAGATTGACCAAAATCTTGTTAGTGGATTTTGTAGAGAGAAACTGAAGGAAGACCATCACATATAAACATACATACATGCATACAAACGTGTATTACCTTCTTATGTATGAAAGAAGAGGAGGAATCAAGAGGGAAGATAACCTCTGTTACAATATATGTGTAGAAGGAAGGAAAAAGGTGAGGAGAAAAAGCTGTTACTGAGAGTGAAATACAGTGAGAGAGGGCGAGTGTGTGTGAAAGATAGATAGATAGATAGATAGATAGATAGATTGATTGATTGATTGATTGATTGATTGATTGATTGATTGATTGATTGATTGATGATAGATAGATAGATAGATGGATGGATGGATGGACGGCTGGATAGATAGATGATAGATAGATAGATGGATGGATGGATGGATGGATGGATGGATGGATAGATAGATAGATAGATAGATAGATGGATGGATGGATGGATAGATGGATGGATGGATGGATAGATAGATAGATAGTGCTGTCACACTTGTAACTAACAAGCTTTGATTAAAAACGTAGAAATTTTAAGTGCAGGCCTATCATATCAATGCATTACAGAAAAAGACTTTCACTCTATAACAATCAACTATTAACTGACTATACTAAACGAGGCCATGACATTTCTCCATCAAACATATATAGTGCACATAGTTATGTTTTTGGTTTCTTTGTTTGTGTGTGTGTGTGTGTGTTTGTCTTTCATTTTATAGACAATGTAACACAGACTTAAAAAAACACTTTCACTAAAATGACAGTTTGTTATTGTTCTTGAGGAGAAAGAAATACAGTGAGAGAGAAATAGTGTGTGTGAAAGACAGAATTAAAATTTGTTTCAAGAACAAAAAAAAAGCTGTAATTTAGATAAATGTTTATTGTTCAACAACAGTATTCAAACTGTTATTAATCTTCACTCAGAAAGTCAATCTAAACGTTATTTGAACAATTTATGAAGGTACATACATAATCAACAAATATTTTTGCTGGCAGCATAGTGACAGGTAACAACCTAGTACATAATAATAATAATAATAATAATAATAATAATAATAATAATAATGATAATGATAACACAAATTAATAATAATAACACAATAATAATAAACAAATTATTTGAAGAAGGTGGAAAGAAATTTTACAGGGAACTTGGTAAACAACAAATAAATGCTGAGCAACCATCAAAGAAAGAGGATATGGAAAATTTCTTGAGTACGATATGGGAAAATGAAAAACAGCATAATGAAGATGCAGAATGGATTAAGGAACAAGAAACACTCCTACAGGAATGGGAAGATATTCAAAAGGAGGATGTCACCCTGGCCCTGAAAAAGGCCAGCAATTGGAAGTCACTGGGAATAGATCGAGTACCAAACTTCTGGATCAAACAGCTAGTTGATATACATGGAGATATGTCATCAGTATTTAACGAAGTCATGAAAAACCCAGAAAATAGCCCAGACTGGTTAACACAAGGAGTGACATACCTAATACCAAAAAACAAATGACATAGGAAACCCAAAGAATTATAGACCAATCACCTGTCTACCAACAATGTATAAAATATTAACACCTGTAATCACTGAAAGAACATACACATTCCTAAAAGAAAAAAAATCTACTACCACCAGAACAAAAAGGTTGTTGAAGAGGGAGCTACGGATGCAAGGACCAATTGCTGATAAAAAAAATGATCCATGAGATCTGCAAAACCAGGAAAATGAGCCTGAGCACACCATGGATCAACTATAAAAAGGCATTCGATAGTGTACCTCAATCATGGATTCTGAAAGTGATGGAAGAATACAAAGTATCCCCAACTCTCATCAAATCTATGGAACACAGCATAAATATATGGGAAACTACGTTGATGCTGAACCATTCCAGTAGATCAATAACAAGCAGACCAATCAAAATCAAAAGTGGTATCTTCCAAGGAACTTGCTGTCACCCTTAATATTCTGCTTGGCGCTGGCACCATTAAGTACCATGCTCAACAAAACCAGGTATGGATATGAGATCAAGAAGAAAAAAAGGGAGTCAGTTTCCCGGTTTCTTTAGCATATAGGTTCCCCACCTGGACCGGATGCTGGTCCATCACAGGTGAGCTGCAAGATGCAGGAGGAAAGAGTGATAGAAAGTTGTGGCAAAAGAGTCAGCAGAAGTTCGCCATTACCTTCTACCAGAGCCGTGTGGAGCTTAGATGTTTCACTCATAAACACACACACATCGCCCAATCTAAGATTCGAACCTGTGATCCCTCAACCACGAGTCTGCTGCTCTAACCACTAGGCCATGTTCCTCCACCTAGTAAAAAATATGCATATTATATATCAACCGTGATAGAAGAAATTCACCATTGGGAAGGAGTAAATATATATTGTAATAATCAAAAGTTTATAGATCAATTTAAGTACCTAAATTAAACCTAAAGTTTATAAATCAATTTAAGTACTTAACTTAACTGAATCTCAATTATATTATATATCTGTCTGTGAACGTGCATACATGCATAATATATTTTTCAGCATGCAAGTTGAATTTTTTGAAGCAATAAATGACATGTGAAATACAGCATGGCTTGGGAAAATAGTGATGAGGCATGTATGTTTACTCTACGTCAATTTATGTCAGAAGATACAATACTCATATGCATATGCTCAAACAAATTTATATTTGTATATATATGTGTGTGTATGTGCGTGTGTGTATACTTACATACACATTGTCAAACATGATCATCATGATCATCATCATTATCATCATCATCACCACCTCTACTGTCATCGTCATCATCATTAAGCATCCATTCTCCATGCTGGCATGGGTTAACCAGTTTGACTGCAAATGGTAAACTGGAGAGCGGCACCAGGCTTGGTTTCTATGGCTGGATACCCTTCCTAAGGTCAACCACTCCATAGAGTGTACTTGGTGCCTTTTACTTTTCACTAGCATGGGTACCTTGTACATGTCACCAACATACATACACACACACCTATGCTACATGCATTCTTGAAATTTAAAGTCGAACTACATCCGATTAAGAGACCAACAGAGTCCATATGTGAAAACTATTATCCAAGTACCTTCTTTTGAAAGTATTCAAATAAAGTCTCCAAAACTGAGAACAATTTCTACTCCCTCTCTCTTTCTCTCTAACAAATCTGGGATGCCTTGTAAAGTGTCATAAAAAAAAAAATATATGTGCCCTTTTAAAGCTTAGCCAGGCTCATGGGGCCGATTTTCCGGTTTCAATGGAGTATGTGAATGCAGTTGAATGTCACTCGGCCCAGGAATCGAAACCAGTTGTAGCAAAAGAGCCAACAGAAGCTCACTATTACCTTCTGCCAGAGCCACATGGAGCTTAGGTGTTTCACTCATAAACAAACACTTCGCCCAGTCTGGGATTTGAACCCACGATCCCTCGCCCACGAGTCCACTGCTCTAACCAACGCGTCGCTCGGTCTAGGAATCGAAACCACAATCTTACGATCATAATGCTGACACCCTAACCACTAAGCCATGCACCTCCACGTAAAGTGTCATAGGTGCTGATTAAATCATTAATAACGAAAACATGAGGAAGAAAGGCAAAATGGAGATAACAGGAATAGCTTTGATCATATAACTGCTTAATAAAGATTTAACAACTGCAGCAACCATTCATCTTCTATGGTTGTTATATTCTCAAAAATTATTTAACAGTATTTCTTGACAACAAAGGAAAAATGATGTATGTGTTTCTACACTTTCACAATATCCATTATTTGCCTTAAATTGTTAATAACAAAAGAGTGTCACAAAATATAAAGAATTTCTTCCTACTAACAATATCTATTAATTCTGTTAAATTGTTAATATCAAAGCAGTCACAAAATAGAAAGTATCTTTTCACTTACATTATCTATTACTTCAGTGAAATTGCTACTAACACAATAATGACATAAAGTATATGAAGAATTCTCATACAGCTACAACATGTATTTCCTCTGTTAGATTGCTAAGATCAGTGTCATAAAATATAAAGTATTTTCATGCTAATGATATTATTTTTGTTAACATGCTAATATCAGAGAAGTGTCATAGAGTATAAAGTATTCCTTAACACTAAGAGAGGGCAATGCTACTGTTAAATTGTTAATAACAAGGTAGTTTTATAAGGTACTAGCAGTATCGCCCGGCATTGCTCGGGTTTGTAAGGGAAATAACTATATAAGCATTTTTAGAGAGTTACTTCCCTTATAGATGCCAATTCGGGCTTTCTTAGCCATTTCTGTTTTGGTGTCTTCAAGCCATGAAGTCGTTGTTCTAAAAGAACGCTGGTCTCCTTGACAACGCTTTACGACGTTGATTTCCTTACACTCCCTTCCCCACAGCTTCACGAGGGAGGGAAGAAGGGGGAGAAGCAAACAGGTGCGGGTGTGACCATGGACGCCAACTCCGCCGTCATCGACACACGAAAAATTATGCATTAAAATGGAATAAAAAATGATGTTAAATTATTTTTAAAATCGTAGACTCATTGTAGATGCGCGCTAATACTCAGACGGGCTTGATATGAATCACAACTATAAGATACACGAATTTGGTTAAACTGCACCGCAAAATGTGGGAGTAGTTAGGAATCTAAATCGAAGGGGACAGACACTCACACAACTACAGTTTTATATATATAGATTTCTTTGTAATAACAATATCTGTTATTTCCATTCGAAAATAGGCTGAATTGTTAGATTGCTGGAAAAGGAAAACTGGCTGGCTCATTATGATACAGTTTCTATTCCTGCTGAAGCCAGCTCAGCTTTTCATTTAATTAATTAATTTATTTATTTTGTGGGGTGGGATTTAAATCAATTGAATATTTTAAGGAGATTGTTACCAATATTTGATATGCCTAGCAAGGCGGCAATTTGGCAGTTATGTTAGCATGCCGGGCAAAATGCTTAGCGGTATTTTGTCTGCCGTTACGTTCTGAGTTCAAATTCCGCTTAGATCGACTTTGCCTTTAATCCTTTCGGGGTTGATAAATTAAGTACCAGTTACGCACTGGGGTCGATATAATCGACTTAATGCATTTGTCTGTCCTTGTTTGTCTCCGCTGTGTTTTGCCCCTTGTGGGTAGTAAAGAAATAGGTATTTCGTCTGTCATTATGTTCAGAGTTCAAATTCTGTAGAGGTTGACTTTACCTTTCATCCTTTCAGGGTCGATAAATTAAGTACCAGTTGCATACTGGAGTCGATCTAATCAACTGGCCCCCTCCCCTAAAATTTCAGGCCTTGTGCCTAGAGTAGAAATGAATAACAATATCTGTTAATTCCAATTGAAAGTTGGCTGAATTGTTAAATTGATGGGGGAAAAAAATGCCTGCCTCATTATGATCCAGTTTCTATCCCTGCTGAAACCAACTCAGCTTTTCATTTTATTTATTTATTTTGCAGGGTGGGATTTAAGTCAATTCAATATTTTAAGGAGATTGTTACCAATATATCATATGTTTAGCAAGGCAGCAAGTTGGCAGAATCATTAGCCCACTGGGCAAAATTCTTAGCAATATTTCATCAGTTTTTACATTCTGAGTTCAAGTTCTGCCAAGGTTGACTTTGCCTTTATCCTTTCGGGGTAGATAAATTAAGTACCAGTTGAATATTAGGGTAGATCTAATCGACTGGCCCCCTCCCCCAAAATTTCAGGCCTTGTGCCTAGAGTAGAAAGAAATATCATATGCCTAGCACATCTAAACACTTCTAATAACAAGAGTATTTTTGTAATTGTATTTGCTGGTGCCAGCATGAAAAGAGACAAATATTATTAATACTCCAAAAGCAGAAGCAAAATACAACAACTACAATAACAATAATAACCATTCCTATTATAGGCACCAGGCTGAAATTTGGGTGGGTGAGGATTAGTCGATTACATCAACCCCAATGCTCAATTATTACTTATTTTATTGACCCTGAAAGGATGAAAAACAAAGTAGACCTTATCACAATTTGAACTCAGAAGGTAAAGCCAGAAGAAAGATCATTAAGTATCATGTCAGGTGTGTTACTGATTTTACCAGCTTGCCACATTGATGATGATGATGATAATAATAATAATAATAATAATAATAATAAACTAAAAAACAAAAAGCAAAAACATATATATGGCACACTAGGCATAACAACAACATGAACTTCCAACCTGTTGTCTCTTGAGGTCTCTGGGTGAGACTTGGAGCCAACTTGTACAAATATAAAGCAAAATCAAACATAGAATAATAATAATAATAATAAATAATAATAATAATAATAATAAACTAAAAAACAAAAAGCAAAAACATATATATGGCACACTAGGCATAACAACAACATGAACTTCCAACCTGTTGTCTCTTGAGGTCTCTGGGTGAGACTTGGAGCCAACTTGTACAAATATAAAGCAAAATCAAACATAGAATAATAATAATAATAATAATAATAATAATAATAATAATAATAATAATGATGATGATGATGATGATGATGATGATGAAGATGATGATGAAGATGATGATGATGATGATGATGATGATGATGAGAAGAAGAAGAAGTACAACAACAACAACAACAACAACAACAAAATGATCAAAAACAAAGAATTAGAAGAGCTCCTAAATATTGTCAATGCTTGTAAATACTTCAGAATTAAATCCCAGAGGATGTAGTAAATGGCGAGGGCGTCACCATCCTTTGGAACTTCCCAATACAAACAGACAGAAAAGTTGACTCCAATCGACCAGACATTGCGAGCAAGGACTGCAACAGAGGAACTTGTCTGTTAATAGATATGTCTGTCCCACAAGATCAAAATGTCTCAAGAAATGAATAGCTTTCTCACTATTAAAGATCTGCAAATTGAAATAACAAAAATGTGGAAGCTTAGTACTACGACAATATCAGTAGTAATTGGTGCGTTTGGAATGATAAAGAAGGGAGCTGAGAAGTATATTAAGCAACTCACTGGTAACTCCAATTTCTGTGAACTACAAAAGGTAACCTCGTGGGTACAGCCCATATACTATGGAAAGCACTTTCCATCTAAAATGGAATAAATGTGGCGATAATTTTAGCATGCAAAGCAAAACAAAAGTGCCCTTGCTACTCTTGGCCTCTGGAGGATCCTGGTACAAAGGCAGCTTAAATAAAGTTATAATGAAATAATAATAATCATCTTTTCTACTATAGGCATAAAGCCTAAAATTTGAGGAGAGGGGAGTGTGCTAAAGATTCTGCCAGCTCACTGATTTAAAAGTAATAATAATAATAATGATAATAATAATAATAATAATAATAATAATAATAATAATAATAATAATAACGTATCTGTCAAGACCTACCAAAAACTGAGCAAATATAAAGATCTTGAAATAGAAATCAGCAAAATGTGGAAGCTGAAGACTAAAACAATACCTGTTGTCATAGGTGCCCTGGGAATGATAGCAAAAGGGGCTGATAGCTACCTAACTCAGATACCAGGAAACCCCAAAATGGCAGAAGTTCAAAAGATAGTGCTCATGGGAACTGCTCATATCCTACGCAAAATACTCTCTATGTAATCTCAAGGTTAAAACAAACATAATTTTCGGTTTAAAAAAAAAAAAAACTTTTTTTTTTTTAGATATTCATTAGTACAACATCCCCACCCACCAAATATATGGCACACTAGGCATAACAACAACATGAACTTCCAAACCTGTTGTCTCTTGAGGTCTCTGGGTGAGACTTGGAGCCAACTTGTACAAATATAAAGCAAAAGTCAAACATAGAATAATAATAATAATAATAATAATAATAATAATAATAATGATAGAGCATCCCCTGTGATCATAATATCTCAGCGAAAGAGTTTGACAAGCTCAGAAAATATAAAGACCTACTCATTGAAATTGAGAAAATGTGGCATCTCAAGGCGGTTACAATACCAGTGATCGTAGGAGCACTAGGAATGATCAAGAAGGGAACCGAAAATTATATGAGAATGATCCCTGGCTTACCATCCCTGCAAGAAGTGCAAAAGATTGTCTTAACTGGTACATCACACATATTGAGAAGAGCATTGTCGATGTGAGAACTGTTGCTGCTCATGTATTTTAATTTAACTTTAAAAAAAAAAACAAAAAAAAAATGAACGAACAACTGAGTTTGGTTTAATGGCCTACCAATGTATACTATGAGTTTCTTTGCCCTAGGAGTCGGGAAGACACTCGGCAAGAAATGATAGCAAATTTGAAAGAAGAAGAAAAAAAAGTAATAATAATAATAATAATGATCCTTTCTACTAAAGACTCAAAGCCTGAAATTTGGGGGCTGGGGACTGGTTGATTACATCGTTCCTCCCCTCCATTACTAAACTGGTACTTAATTTATCAACCCCGAAAGGGTGAAAGGCAAAATCGACCTCGGTGGAATTTGAACTCAGAACCTAGCAATGGGTGAAGCATTTCATCCAGCATGAAAACAATTCTTATTTCTTTATTGCTCATAAGGGGCTAAACATAGAGGGGACATACAAGGACAGACAAAGGGATTAAGTCGATTACATTGACCCCCAGTGAATAACTTGTTCTTAATCTATCAACCCTGAAAGGATGAAAGGCAAAGTCGACCTCGGTGGAATTTGAACTCAGAACCTAGCAATGGGTGAAGCATTTCATCTAGCATGAAAACAATTCTTATTTCTTTATTGGTCATAAGGGGCTAAACATAGAGGGGACATATAAGGACAGACAAAGGGATTAAGTCGATTACATTGACCCCCAGTGCATAACTGGTTCTTAATCTATCAACCCCGAAAGGATGAAAGGCAAAGTCGACCTCGGTGGAATTTGAACTTAGAATGTAGCGGCAGACGAAATACCACTAAGCATTTCGTCCAGGGTGCTAACAATTCTACCAGCTCACCACCTTAATAATGATAATAATGATAATAATAATAATAATAATAATAGTGGTAGTAATAGTAGTGGTGGTGGTGGTGGTGGTAGTAGTAGTAGATTTCTTATTCCATGTTAGCATGATTTAGATGATTCATCACTACTCGACATGTTCCCCTTTATCTTGCTTCTGTGCACCCCAATGGCTAGAAATCATATTTTGTGTTATAAATACATATTCGAAAAATGGTTTGAATAAGCATTGTAAATTCCACAGCGATTTACAATATGTCATTCTTCTCGAAGAATAGAACAACACCCACTGGTGTATCTGTAAACGCAGTGAGGAAAATAGAGTTATGATGGCTATAGTCCATTCCATATAATTTCGTCAAGCCTGTGTGAATAACATTCCTCAGTATTGTTGGGTGTTTTTTCTCTTTAGTTTTTTCAATTCGCTCAACATGTTCCTGTGAAAACATCTTATTTATAGCACACCATATATTATATGGGTTCCATTGATTGAGTTATGATTTGAAAACCTGCATTCGCTCATGAAAGTGATGTAATAGCACCGCATAGAAAATTTATAGTTTTATAATCCCTTCTAAAGGGAGATTAATGTGTTTTTATTTCAACTTGAGTAGAGAATTTTCATATTTAAAAAAAAAAAAAAACCCAGCGTGATTGTAAGTGAAACATGTTATAATAAATCACTTACGGACATGGCATATAAATTTAATTTACAAAGATCTTCACGTTTGTTTCTTCTTTAAAAAATGGTAAAATGGAACAAGAGTTCCGTAATGTCTCGCAATGATTCACATTAATTCCAGTTCTATTTATGACACTAAATATAAAATTTGCAAAAATTCGTTTTCTCATCGAAGTCATAAAAAAACAACACTGCACACAATCATGTATTATTGATAAGCTGAGCATATTTACTTAGCAGAAGATTATCTACCAAGATATTAAACCTGAAAAATATGGAAACCTATATAACATAAATGGGTCACACATCAGATAAAACATACATTGTTCTTCTTTGATGAAATTACATTTTAAACCTGTTCTAACCTTAAAAGAATAAAACGAACAAAAATTTGCTAAAATGACACCGGAACACGACTATCTCATCTAAGGTCTCTATCAATCAATGTTTGCTATGTATTTGCACATATATGTATAGATCCAGGCATTATTTTGCCTTTTAATTTTTGAGGATAACAAGTTGTTGCCCACGTATGCAAGTCTCTCTTTTATGCATCCCTGATGTTTATCTAAGGTAAAGGTAGCTTATTTAGGTTTATGAAATTAGGCAATAGTTTAATTGCAGATTTTGTCAGAAGACAAAGGTCTAAAACAGATACAAAGCATCTTGCACAACCTGCAAAAAGTTTTAGAAGTCCATCACTTTGAATTATATATTTTTATCAAACATGAAAAAATATAAGGTCAAGTTGACCTTGGCAGGATTTGAACTCAAAGCATAAAGATTTGGAACAAATATAGAATGCCATCCTATCCAAAGTTGAAATGATTCTGCCAGTGCTTTTTAAGTGGTATCAGCACCATTGCTTTTTAGAATCTTAATTTAGAATTGTTAATCCTTTTAAGCCTCTTCATGTTAATCTGTGGAGGTGCAATGGCCCAGTGGTTTGGGCAGTGGACTCACAGTTGGAGGAACACGGTTTCGATTCCCAGGCTAGGTGTTGTGTATGTTTATTGAGTGAAAACACCTAAAAGCTCCACGAGGCTCCAGAAGGGGGGGTGGCAACCCCTGTTGTACTCTTTCACCACAAGTTTCTCTCACTCTGTCTTCCTGTTTCTTGAGTAACGCTGTGGTGGACTGGCGTCCCATCCAGCTGGGGGGGAACACATATGCCACAGAAGCCGGGAAACCGAGCCCATGAGCTTGGCTAGGCTTGAAAAGAGCGACGTTTTATCATGTTAATCTGCAGAATCAGCCATTCCTTGAGACTACATAGACAACTAAGTTAAACCATAGTTTCAAGAAGAATTTGATAATGCATTGTTAAATTTCGAATGTTAAGACTATTAAATATGATCCATAAACCAAAAGACAGATATCTTACTCGCTTTGCTATATCTATTTACTTTAACTCTTCAACCATTTTCTCCTTAGAATTGAAACTTTCTAGAATTTCATTGCAACACATATTCGCATTGGTTCAGTCCTACAGCATGGCACCTAGGACAAGTGTCTTTCACTATAGCTCTAGGTTGACCAAACTCTTTAGAGTGTATTTTGAGTGTGTGTGTATGTATGTATATATATATATGAATATATAAGAGAGACAGAGACAGGCAGAAACAAGGAAAATGCCACTTTTATTTGAATACTATGCAAATATCCTTTAAAAAACTTTTCTTTTAATTTTTCCAAAATTTAATTGCATCATCATCATCATCATTATCATCATCATCTTCATAATCATCATCATCATCATCATCATCATATGCCAAGCAAGGTTGTTTGTTTCCAGTTTTTGTGAAATTCCTTTCTAACCTCTGGGGAAATATTAGCTTCTTCAAAAACATTTGTGGGCTAGTGACAGAAATTTGCTACAACCAATTCTGTTTGACCCACGTATGCACAAAGTGGACATCAAAAGTTGCTGCTACTGTTGTTGATGATGAAGATGTTAATGATGATGATGATGATGATGATGATGATGAGAGGAGGAGGATGAGAATGGTATTTTCATGGCCCCGATTTGCAGGAATTCAATGCTATCTTCAATTGTATGGTTTCTACGTGTCAGGAAACAGCTGTAAAATTCCATGGGTGTCACTATTCCTCACTTCCCAGACAATGTAATAATTAACAACAATAACAACAACAACAACAACACAAACAACAGCAAAAACAGCAGCAACAACAACAACAACAGCAACACCCAGCATTAAGAATTCTTCAAAACATATATATATATCTGAATAAACTCACAACTGATTATAACTTTACCTGTTTTTCTTGCAGACTTATGAAAGACATCAAATGAACATTTTGTTTTTGAAACTGAAAAGACTGGAATAAATGTTCTTAATCAGGCATAATCATTTTAAAACTAATGAGTGGAAAAAGAAAGAAACAAGAATTACCATTGTTGTAATTCTTCTTCTTCTTCTTCTCTCATCATCATCATTATTATTATTATTATCATTATTATTATTATTATTATTATTATTATTATTATTATTATTATTATTATTATTATTATCATTATCATTATTATCATCATGGTATAGTAAAGTATTTCCTTTTAAAATGGAGACTATCCTGTGGTGAAATAAGTCAATTATTATGAAAGGCCACCACAGTAATGATATTAGGTATATGTAGATTAGAATAAGTAATACCTCCACATTCAGAGTTTCAATAAGATAGATAATTAAGAACTCTAATGAAATATTCTGCTATTGGTTATGTCATGCTGTTCCCATAATGTTATTTTAAGTTAATTAAGAGCTATAATACTATTGAGCCAACTTTGAGTTCTCAGTGTCTTTATTTACACTTGTGTGAAATATTGGAATATAAATATCCAGAAATATAAAACCAGAAGAATGTGAAAGTGAAAGTATATTGTTTAGTTGTTATAAGTTTTCTATTAGCATTGATTAACATTCACTTGTACAAAGATAAAGATTCTATGTCTGATAATAATCTCTTTCTTTGTAAGAAGTAATTTACCTTTTCCTCTTATTTATTCTGCTTTTACTATTTTTTTTCCAGTTTTAGATAAAAACCATTTTTGTTAGTATGCTTAACCATAAATAGTGCATTTTGACAGCTTACTGTATTATCAAGGAATTACAAGATCTTAACTGATAGAAAAGTTCTCAGAGATATATATTTCTTTTTTTTTTTTGTTTGACTGTTTTCAAGATTATATGTAAGAATATTTTAACACTATAATTTAAATCTATTTCATTAAAAAAAAAAAATTACGTTTGTTTGCACAAGATGGAACTGAAAAAAATTATTTTCTGTTATCTTTATTTTGTCATTTTATATATAAATGGTCTTAAAAGAGCCATACTTCTTTCACATACAAAAACAAAAAACCTGCAGAGCAACAGATATTTCATATAAAAAAAAAATTTCAAATATTAAACATTACAATTACGTTAGATATACTTTGCCTGTTTTTATGAAATATCTTCACGTTATTATCTGCTTTGTCATTTTACATTCTTTAACTTAAAATTAACATGTCAGGAACAGAAATATGTGACATTAAAAGAAAAGAAGTTTAGAAAATAATAAAAAAAACACACGTTTTAATTTTTTTCTACAAACAAATATTCATATTTAAAAATGTTAAAATATTCCAGTCTGTACTTGTCTGTGTATTTTTGTTTTATTTTTTATTTTTCTTAATATGGAAACATTTCTTTTTCTAAAACTATCTATTATTTATCTATATGTGAGTCTCGATATAAAGTTTTTTATTTTTTAACAAAATATTTTCTTTTATAAAATTTGTTTACTTATAAAACTTGGAATCTATATGTATATGTGTATGCTTGGATGTGAGTACATATATGTATGGATATAATGTATCTGAGTATATATGTGTAAGTATATATGTATGTATACACATGTATGCATACATATATACATAAATATATGTATTCATGAATCTATATAGTATATATGTATACATATATGTACGTTTACACATATACATATATCTATGTGTGTATGTATATATGTATACGCTACCATTTTCCTTTGTATTTGTATAAAACTTCTGAATAGCTGTCAATCATTTTCAGACAACTTTGTTAACCAATGGTATTTCCTTTACTGTGAATGTCTGTAGTTTTCTGTTTTCTTTAAAAAAATATTGTTTATTCTGGAAAGCATCAGATAGTTTTATTAAGTAGTAAAAGGTTAAAGACCTCTTTCAGTTATGAATGACCATAAGATTGCACCTAGAAAGTTACCCTCTGATGCACAAGTCTGGGCAAGGTTGCTTATGGAAGACCAGCAGCTTCCCATGCATACCACCCTGTCCTCTCCATAATGATGTTATCCAAGGGAAAGCCAAAGGCCAATACAGCTTTGCACCATTGACATCACAACTCATTTCTGCAGCTGAGTGAACTGGAACAACATGAAATAAAAAATCTCGCTGGTCTGGGAATTGAACTCACTACTTCATAATTGTGAGCCTGGCACTCTAACCACTGAGACATGTGCCTTTAGTTATTAAGTAGTGACCCATATTTTGAGGTTATATTATCTGATATCTCTTAGCAAAACCATTTAAAACCAGAGCTGGCAAGCAGGAACAGCTGTGCCAGGTTCCAGTATGATTTGACTTGGTTTCTACAGTCAGATGCCCTTCCTGATGCTGACCATTTTACTGGGTGTGATGGGGGCTTTTTTATGTGGAGCCAGCAAGGATGCTATTATGCGCTCACTGGCATGGGTGTTTTTTACATGCTACTGACACTGGTGCTTTTTATGTTACACCAGCAGAGGGCGCTGTCAATGAAATCAGTGTTACATGAAATTTTGCTGTGAAATATATTGATAAAAGCATTCTCTAAACACAGCTTTCTTTGGCCAAACTTAGCAATCATCAACACCATCACAATATCTGCTGCCTCAGCTGACACAAACCTCACTGTCAAGATCATCATCATAATCACCACTATCATCCTCATTATTATTATCACCATCATTCTTACCTCCAGGATCATCCTCATTTACTCAATGAAAAAAAAAAAAGTTAATTAAGTTTCCTTTATGCAAATTACTTATGTTGAAACGTGTTCTTACTCTTTTTGTATATTTCTAAATGTCTGGTCTGTTTCAGAAAATGTAGGGCAACTGCTGTGCTTATGATGCCTGTTAAGGCAGAAACATGTGTCAATAGCTGTCTGGTTATCTCTAAGTAATCAGGATGCCTTTCCCTTAATACATACCAGTGGACACTTTGAATTTATTTCTCTTAGGTCATTTGTATTTCCTTTTCTACCATAATTTAGATTGACAGGTTGAGTTTTTCCTTCTTAGGACGGAAATTACACAGAGAAATTTAAGCACCATCATCATCAGTAGCCGCAGCAGTAGCAGTAGATGTGAAATGATGATGATGACGATGGTGACGATGATGTTCATGATGGGGATGATGGTGACAAAAGCTTTCTATAGAGTTCCCATCAGCCAAATTCACCATTCGATCTATCACTCCAAAATTATGATAAAGGGAAGGAACTTGCTCAAGATGCTGTACAATGAGACTGAACTCAGAACCACATGATTGCAAAGCCATCTGCCTAAACGTACATTTGTAAATTATTATATCTTAAAACATTTAACGTGTATTATCATACAGACAAGAAAATAATATTTTGAACGCAGTAGAGCCAGAAAAACATCAGAAAGATTAGGTATTTTACCGTTTTATGATGGAAGTCTGCAGATTTGAGTCCCATGGCTGTCATACAAGGGTAAAATTACCAATCTTTCTGATGTTTTTCTGGCTGTATGGCGTTCAAAATATTACATTTTTGTCTGTATGATATAATACAAAGTTTGTTTACATAGCTTGTTGCATTTCAAAAGAAACTATGTTTATAGTGTTAATTTGCAGAAAATGTTGTCATCAGGCAGTACAGCTTAATCCTTTTGTTACCAATCTGGCTGAAACCAGCTCTGGCTTTGTAGTACAAAAGTCTTGTTTTTAAAAGTTCTGAATTAAAATCTCCCACCAAACCTTTAGCCACAATTTATGTTCCTTACACTAGCTTAATGATAACTAAGTTATTTTACTAAATACTTTGTTATACTTAAAATAATTTAAAGAAACACAGAGCAGGGTTAATAAAATACTCAGCCAGTATCTGGGAGATGCAGATTTGTGTCTTGTAGCTGTCTGCTGACAGCTTTTTTTCCCCATCATACAAGGGTAAAATATCCAATCTTTCTGTTGTTTTCACAGCTATACTCCCTTTGAAATATTACATTCTTTTCTGTATGATACAATATGATACAATACACATTCGACACTTACAAAAGCAAAAATAGCTTGGTTACACATTGTTGAATTTATTGTATATGTTTAATTTATGATATGGTCTCTTTTACTCACATACAAAAAGAATTGATCTGTCATGTATTTCATCTATAGCTGTTTCAAAATTTTTAAATCTATTTGATTTTAAAAATGTTTATATATGGTTATACCTTGATTATTTTCTTGTTAGATAGGAAAACGTTTACGTCAGAAATTACGAAAGAAAAATATTTTAATCAAGAATTGTATGAGATTGGCTTCACTGCTTTTTGTGCACATATTCATAAATACCTTGGCATTTGTATTCCTATAAGCTATTTTATCTTAGAAATTTCTGAGCTATAATAATCTCTGAAAGGATTCATTAAAATTGTTTGCAGTCATTAGTCTGTTATAGCCTGTTATAGTTTATTTTAGTTTGCCATAGTCTTCTATAATCTACTATACTCAGCAAAGTTACACTCAAATACTTCAGTATAAACATTTTTACAAAAAAAGAAAATGTTAAATTATAACTGCAATTATTTGCTATTTTGATTGTCAGTATTAATATAAGACTTTATCTCTGAGCACTTACATAGCTTCCTACTTGAGGTCTTCTGTTATTTCATCTTTATTTTTATATAATACGAGTTCTTTGTTTAGTTTTGTTTAAGTGAAGTAATATTTTGAAGAGATCAATTCAGATTTAGCTAACATCTCTTAGTGAAAAGTTACTTTTGTAGTTGATTTTCTTCTTGCAATTCTTTTTTTTTCTTTCTTTTTTTATCAGTGTATTTGTGTGATAAATTACCAATTGGTTCTCGCCATAAAGCACCATTATCTAGCGTATAATAACGTATAACTGTGATTAAACAATGTCTTTAATAAAGACAGATGAAGTAGAACATCATAAAATACAAAACCACTTATCAGAAATACACAAACTATATAAAGATTTCTTTTACTCTTTTATTCTTCTATTAATCTCAATGATCGGCCTTTCAGAGTTTTCTGCTGATCATTTTAACCCCGGGGAGTATTCAGTATAGTTCTTCTTTTATTGGTCTATAATTATCCAATGGTACAAAGGTATTTTTAACTTAAAGGGAAGCAACTTGATGTACCAATTTCGACTGGTATATAAACACATACTCACAAACATAGATACGTGCATATGAACATAAATAGCAAGTATTTCCAGGCTACATAATGAGTAGAGTGGTTTTTGAAAATGCTGTGAGATGAAAGACAAGGGTTAATGAACTAGTGAGAGTTAATGGCTATCCAGTTATATGATATTATGTAAGCTTAATAATAATAATAATAATAATAATAATAATAATAATAATAATAGATATATATATATATATATAGATATGTATGTATGTATTGTGTTTGTTTGCATACATATATTCATACATTATAAGTGTAAATATATATATGTATGTATATGTATATATATATATATATATATATATATATATATACAATATGTTACATTACTCGGTAGTCAAGATAAAACTCTGAGTTTCAGATGCTGAAGTGGAAATCCACAACACCATCTCTTCGGTTATCTCCGAAGATAACCGAAGAGATGGTGTTGTGGATTTCCACTTCAGCATCTGAAACTCAGAGTTTTATCTTGACTACCGAGTAATGTAACATATTGTATAGATAAATTTCCTCTATTTACATAATATTGAGGTCTCTTTCTTTCTTTTGTTATCTTACCGTTTTATCAATATATATATATATATATATAATATATATATATATATATATATATATATATATATTATATATATATATATATATTTATGTGAAGCTAAATATATGTCTGGTTGTAGTGACCAATAATTTTGCATCCATAAAGTACTTAGCTTTATAGATAACTTGTCAGACTCTAATTGCCATGGGCATATAACCACTATTCAAACTGGAGGTAGGAAACAGCTATAGTTAGTTAATTTGTAAACAAAAGAATAATATACATTGTCTGAATTATCTTCCTTAGACTGGTCCAGTTGGCAAATCTTATGGCCCTAAAGAGCAAGCAGGGAATCTTCCCCCTCAGGTTGGTTCTGATCAGTAAATACTTTTTACAGCCCTAATCGATGAACAGAGAATTGTATGTCTGCAGCAGGTAGAGTTTGAAATATGGGCAGGGGCTAAAGATCTTGTGTCTGGAGTTTAAGAGAGATTCTGGATCCAGTGAGTCTTCAAGAATCTTTGCCCTCACTGCTGTGCAAAGCTTACATTGTCCACTCCTGACTGCCTTATGATCCTCCATTCAATTTCATATGGAGTTCTTTCATCCTTAGGTCACCACAGGTGGCTGGCCTTGGATGTGATGTAATGTCTTTCTGGAGACCGAAAAGAAGACCTATGGTTGCAGAGGCACTACTTAAAAGCAATTCTGGTCAATTCAATGTATCTCCAAAATTGAGTGCTAGTTGTGTTCATGTCTCTGGTGTGTCTTCTGTTAGATCTGGGTTTGGTGTTGTTTTTGTTGCTGCTGCTGCTGTTGATGATGGTGCTGAGATTGCTATCGATGTTAATTCTAATTGTGAAACTGGTAGTTTCATTGGTGCTACAGATGCTGGCATGGTCATTATGCCTGGCCATAATTCTGGTGCTGATATCACGTTCATTGCTGTCAGTGCTGGTATTTCTGCTGCTCAATGCATGGCCACCACTGCCATTGTTGTCATCGATGTTGTTGGATGAACAGCTGTGGTCATAGTCATCAGTGCTGGGGGTTTCTACCATTTTAACCCTTTAGCGTTCACATTATTTTGTCAAAATCAGAACTCATTTATTCACATTATTTTGTAACTTTAAGAGTTTTATATGAGGTAACAGTTAACTTTTTAGAATGATAATGTAGGGTTGGTGTGAGAGGCCAGATCTGGCCAGTTTGAACATAAAACAAGTAGAATATTTTGGCCAGATAAAGCGTTAATGTGCTGCTGTCACTGCACCTCTGTTGTTGCCATTGTTGTTGCTGATGTTCTTGGATGAGCCACTGCTGTTATCACGCTGGTTGTCAGGGTTGCACACCACCACAGCCTCATATACAACTTCCTCAGCTTTGCACTGCCCACCCCCTACTGGGCAGTCATGTTACTCCCGGCATAAGCAACTGGTCTCTGGTCCTGTTTTATAGTTGTTTGCTAATATTCTTTTCGTGTTGGGTCCACAACTAAAGGAGACCCATAGGTTGTTCCTATTGAACAAATGTCTCTACCTGTGTGTTTGCATGAAGTGCTTGCCTACTATCCCAAGGAATATTCTTCTCATACAAGTGTTAACATTGAGTCAGAATGGTGGAGCAATCCAAGTGATGATCTAGAAGTGCTTGCTTTTGAAGGTGCCAGGACCCAGCATATAAGAAATACAGTCCTTAAACTCACTGCATGCCAGGGCCATGTTGGGATAAGGGGCTGCAGCATCAAACATTTCTTTCTCATTCAAGGACAGGTTTGAAATCCTCTTGCTTTTGCTGACACACTTCACTAGGTCCCTGAACATGATAAGCAGATGGCAGGAGATTCTGTTGATGTAGGACAGCCTCTTGTTTGGTTTGAGGTAGAGCCTGTATGAACCAGAGCCTATGATGTTTAAGAAGTTTACTATGGTGAGGTTGGTTTCAATTGTTATTTTGAGTCCCATAAACCCTAAGGCACTAGTCAGGTCCTTTCTAAATTTATCAAGGGTTAGACCATTGGAAACTCTAGAGATGGCCAGTGTATCATCACTGTAGAGGCCAATCAAGACTGAAGGAAACTTCTTCCCTAATATGTCCAGGATGTATAGCCCAATGAAATCACAAATGTCAATGCTGTCGTAGGCTCCCATTGCAATATTGAAAGGAACCTCAGGGTCAGATTGTTTGACCCAGGTGGAACCTTTATTAAAAAGCACCATTTTTCTGGTGTGCATGATAACGTCTATGTTTCTGTAGCTAATGTCAGTGAAACCCCTTGCAAAGGAAAGTGCCTTGATCAGTAACCCTTTTGTATGACCCAAGATTTGTTGGAAGAGAATGGCATTAAAAAGCTTCCATGGCCAAGCCAGTCACCAGATATGAACCCTATTGAACATCTCTGGGCCATAATAGACAGGACACTTCATAAAAAGAACAAGAAAGCATCTTCAAAGCCAGATCTTTTGAGATTACTGCATGAAACTTGGCAAGAAATTCCACAAGAGAATATTCACCATCTGATCAGTAACATGCCTAATAGGATCCTTGCATTGAAAAATGAAAAGGCCATATGTCTTCTAAATATTAAATATTCACATTATAACAATTAATAAATAATTTAAATGTATAATTTCAGCTTTAGATAAATTTTAATGGTTATAAGTGTGTCTATTTACTTCTGTCATGTCTGTGTATAAGAAAAATCAAGTATCATTTGAAGGCTCTCCTAATACGTTTAAGGTTTTTTTTTATCTAGTTTAGCAAATATGTTTTGTTTTTACAATGTAAAGATTGATAGCGACTTTGAAGCTTCAGCTCAGTTACCTTCATCTAATATTCTGGAAAAGGTTACTATACTGAGGTTGTAATGTCACACCTTACCTTTTCCTTGCAAACCACACACACACACACACACACACACACACACACATGCACTTCAGTACCAAAATGTCTACGTAAGTGCTGTGAATAAGCTCGTGATGGCACTTCTATTGCATATGTGAAGTGATTAAAAAAAATATACAGGGATAGATCTTATCCCTACTTAATCATCTTTGCTGTGAAATAGCTTCAACAACAAGCATCTTTCTTTTGAAAAATGAATGGCTTTCTTTCATGATGTTAGCTGATCTTCTCAAATCCCTAAGAACTGGCCAAAATATGCAAGAAGAGAGAGAGAGAGAGAAAAAAATATAATGTAGACAAACTGCTAACATTATTTCTAAATATTCACACATCTCCAAATATATTTGAGTCAAAAGAGATGATTGTGAAATATATTCAAATTAGAAATATTCTTAACCCAAATAGTCTGTGTGATTTATGTTTAAACTGGTTGGATCTGACCTCTCACACCTACCCAACATTGTTGTTCAAGAAACAAATAATCATGTCATCAAAATCTCAAAGCTATGAGATAGTGCATGGCTAATTGGAAAGACTGTAAATAAAAAAGCATTACATTTGACAGAGCAATCTGAATGCTAAAGGGTTAAATCACTGTCCATGCTGGAGCACCATCTAAAAGGGAATTTACTCAAAGAGATTGATCCCAGGACTTATTCTTTGTAAGCCTAGTACCTATTCTATCAGTCTTTTTTGCTGAACCGCTAAGTTACATAGATGGGTTTCTTTCAGTTTCCATCTACCAAATCCACTCAGAAGGCTTTGGCCAGCCACATGGCTACCGTAGAAGAAACTTGTCCAAGGTGCCACACAATGGGTCTGAACCTGCAACCATGTGGTCGAGAATGAGGAAATTACATCCTCATTTTTGACAGTGTGTGTGTGTGTGTGTATTGTTTAGGACAATCAGTAAGTTGTCTTAATAGTGGTCAGAGTTTCAAATGCCGGAGCTAAGAGCCGTGATGCATTCTCATCGGCTTTTAATGTCAATAGATGCCATGAAGAATCTGTGAATAAAAGGGAAGTCACTCTAATAGGTAGAAAACATATAAAAGATAAAAAATACACGCAACCATATTCTCTCAATACATAGACATAAAACCTCCTGAGTTCATAATGTCTGCATACATAAACACTCACACAAACATGTATACATACATGCACATACACACACAAACATATGTGCATGTATGTACTCATACATATATACACATCTACACACACATACACATATGTATATATATGTAGATGTGCATGCAACTTCATCCTCATATACACATAGGTTGATTGGATGAAATGGTACCCACATCCTTGTAACCAACTGATTGCCATATATATATATATATATATATATATAAGAATTTTTGCGTAATAAGATAAAAACCAAGGCTGTATAGATATTAGAGCATTTATAGATAGAAGGTCTTACAGCTGTTTCTAGGATATTGATTTAGAATATCCATTCATCAGAGACAGTGTGAGAAGAAAATTAAGCACTTATTCAGCACTACCTGACACCTTTGTGTCTCAATGGCACCATTATCTCTTATATATATATATAAGCAATAATAAATCTCTGAACGAGATATAAACAGTAACTGCACGACAATGTGAGGTATACTTGCCATCTCAATATGGCTAACCGCTAAGGGTGGGTGTTACTGTAGCTTGTAGCCCCAGGAGAACATCGTCTCCAGCTGGCTTTAGGCACACTTTCTGTGCACTTATGGTATCTGCAA
The DNA here is from genome assembly GCF_006345805.1 of Octopus sinensis. Taxonomy (NCBI): domain Eukaryota; kingdom Metazoa; phylum Mollusca; class Cephalopoda; order Octopoda; family Octopodidae; genus Octopus; species Octopus sinensis. Next base: position 63,421,178 of record NC_043008.1, read on the forward strand.
AGGGAGGGGGAGGGAAGGATGACCTCCCTTTGCAAATACCATAAGGGCACAGAAAGTGTGCCTAAAGCCAGCTGAAGACGATCTTCTCCTGGGGCTACAAGCTACAGTAACATCCATCCTTAGTGGTTAGCCATATTGAGATGGCAAGTATACCTATATATATATAGCCTTCTCACAATTTTCCTGTAATTAATTTACTCACAAGTCCTTAGTCAGCTCAGAGTTATAACTGAAGACTTTTCCCTAAGAAGTCATACATTAGAACTGAGCCTGAAATTTTGTGTTGCAAAGCATACTTTTAAACTGATGGGTTGAATAGCATGGAAAACAGGTTGTTGTTTCTGCTACTGTTTAGTCCCTGATCAGCTGTAGTGAAAGCATTTCAACTATGATCAACTCTTTTATTTAGCAGTTTACTATATTTTGAATAATGTCTTGTAGTGCAATATTCAGAGTTAGAATGTTTGAGTACTTTTTGAGGAAGATTTCATTGATATTTTACAAGCAGATCAAACACCTAAAATACAGCTATATCTCCTTACTGAGTTAAGAGGGCTACTTTATATATCTGTGGAATCAAAGATGTATTTAGAATGAAATAATTACAAGAGAATCCCCAGATAAAATGTGAACAATAGCTCCATTCAATGCTATTGTCTTTTAGCTAACATCACGAGCTGCCATATCTTGATGCCTTGCTGTAAATGGAAGATCAGATCTGTTAGCTAGGTGACACAATTGTAAAGATACGATTCATATAAAATGACAATTGCTAAAGGTTTAGAGCTGTTTAAGGAATCACAGAATAAGAATTCTCAGGTGACTTCTGTCAGAAATTTTCTGTAAATTGTGCTAACACTATTGTCAGTGTTTCAAGCTTTTCCCTAATCTCATTAACCAGATGTTGTTTAGATGATTTGACAAATAATGGGAAGATCTGATATAGACACAATGTGATAGTAACAGGGCTTAAAGACTGCTCTGTTCTCTCTTTGTAATAACAATCAAAAGTTTTATATCATAGATTGAAGAAATGAAGTGAATGTTAAACTACCAGTTGCTGTACAGCAGTGAAACTAGAAATGTAAATGTAAATATATGAAAATATTTAGCAACCAAGCAAGAACACATTCTGAATGGTCTGTTCAATGTAATGATATCATTTATAAAGTGAGGTTAGTTTGGAAGTAAGCTGAAGAGACATGGTGAGTAAAAAAAAGTTACAGTTAATACATCTTGGAGAGATAGGCATAGGAATGGCTGTGTGGTAAGTAGCTTGCTTACGAACCACATGGTTCCGGGTTCAGTCCCACTGCATGGCACCTTGGGAAACTGTTTTCTACTATAGCCTCGGGCCAACCAAAGCCTTGTGAGGGGATTTGGTAGACGGAAACTGA
>NC_043008.1:63432574-63475074 GCF_006345805.1 Octopus sinensis
CACTCACAAGGCTTTGGTTGGCCCGAGGCTATAGTAGAAGACACTTGCCCAAGGTGCCATGCAGTGGGTCTGAACCAGGAACCATGTGATTGGTAAGCAAACTACTTACCACACAGCCACTCCTATGCCTTTTATTTTATATCTATCTACAATGAGGGTTAACTGAGATACATATTAGCTAGGAGACATATGATTCAGGTAAGCCACTCTCCTCAACTGCTCCATTGACCCAAATATTTGGAAGAGAATTGCCGGGGATTACCCAAAATTGTAGCATTTAATCGTCAAGGGATTGTAGCAGATGAAAAATATCAGTAGTTAAGAAGCAGAGATTAGATAGTGAAGATACAAAGAACAACTCACACTTCATTATCCACCACCAACCCTCTCCTATGATAAATGCTCCCAGCTCTTCTATACCACCCTTGGCCTGAACAGTCATCTCAGGAACTGGCCCCCTTTGCACACATTAAGATGAAGAGGCTCAATCACTCACTACAGATTAACTACTTGGAGATGGATCAATGCTGATAGCAATGGCATATACATACAAACCGGAAAAAAGAGCTCTCATCTATCATATTATGTTGACTAGTAATAGTTTCAACTTTGAAAGACCCAAGATCACTCCTCTGGAGAATATCCATGATTATAAATATAACCAAAAGTGATATTTCTTATCATGAAAAATGGAGCGTTACAAAGGTTTACAATTTACAATACAATGGACAGTGATTTATAACTAGCAGGAAATAATATTAACAAACAAATACAGAGTAATGTGGCATAATATAAAATGCATGGTGTCTTTCCCTTATGAGAAAAGGAAAAGCAAGGGATAATAAAACATGTGAGATTTTCCTGAAAATACTACCTGAGGAACAGAGAAAGTAGCTGAAGTATGTAGTTGGTCAGAGTGAAATTTACAGGAACGTATGAGATTAGTATCAACGACAATAAGTATGAGTGAGGTAGTGGCGTGAAAGTAAGAGACAGTCTCTATTTCCATTATTTACATTATTTACATTTGACAGATATTTGTCCTCATCTTGTTTGTTGTTTACACATTTCAGCTGATATACCCTCCAGCCTTCATCAGGTGTCTTGGGGAAATTTTGAACCTGGGTTCTCATTCCTAAGGTATTTTTTGATGTTATTATTATTATTATTATTATTATCATTATTATTATTATTATTATTATTATTATTATTATTTATTATTATTATTATTATTATTATTCAGGTCATTGCCTGGAATTGAACTCGGAATCTTGGGATTAGTAGCCCACACTCTTAACCACTATGCCCGTGCTCTTAACCACTATACCCATGCTCTTAACCACTATGCCCATGCTCTTAACCCCAAGGTTTCGAGTTCAATTCCAGGTAGTGACCTCAATAATAATAATAATAATAATAATAATAATAATGATAATAATAATAATATCAATAATAATAATAATAATAATAACAACAACATTGAAAAATACCTTTGGAATGAGAATCATATCACTTGCCTAAGGGCGTTTATACATTCATACCTATTATCGATTATTTTAAATACCTTTCTCGCTATAGTGTGTGTTCGTTTCTCTTTTTGTCATCTGTGATTATATTCTTGATCTTCTATATCAATGAAGATATTTCCTCTGTCTGGCTGTTTTTCTTTCTACAAAATGAGAAATTACATTGCAGAAGTGTTATTTTAACGAGTTGTATTCATTTATCCCCCAACGAGATACATTTGCACTGCCGGATACTCCTGAACCAGTTGTTGAGTGTCCCACCCATGAGGAATCAATGCTAGATGTGTTGAAACAATTGGCATGATTAATAATAAATTCCTGTATATTCCATCTTCCATCTTTGATTTGCCATATATATACATATATATATACATATATATATATATATATATATATATATATATATAATATATATATATATAGATATACACATATATATATATATATATATATATATATATATATATATATATATATATATATATACATAAATATATACATATATCTGTGTGCATATAAATATGAATAAATGGATAGATTTCTGTACTTGTGATAGTGTATAAAACTATACTGGCTTCTAATGTAGGTGTTTGAGACACCAGTGTTTAAGTAAAATTCATTGCCTGGAAATTTGCATCAGACTAGTGAGTGTGTGTGTGTCTGTGAATATAAAAATAACGATGTATTGAGCTGCATCTCTTCATACAGAAAGGTAACTTAACCCTTCGTTAGACAGAGATATATAAAACTTAAAGAATGTAGCAGACTGAATAATTTCTGGCGTCAATAAGCCTTAAACAAACAATTTGTATGTTGATAATCAAACTCGATAATCGTTATATCTTCCAACCATTAAACATTTGGTCATTTAAACAAATTATTCGTCTTTATTTTTTTATCTTTTGCTTGTTTCAGTTATTGGACTGAGGCCATGCTGGGGTACAGCATTGAAGGGTATTAGTCAAACAAATCGACTCTACTACTTATTTTTAACCATGGGACATCTTCTATGAGTCTCTTTTGTTGAACTGCTAAGTTAATAGGACATAAACAAGCCAACATAGGTTGCCAAGCAGTGGCGATGGGCAAACGCATACATGAAGATACTTAGATAAATATTTCTATACACGATGGGCTTCTTTCAGTTTCCATCTATTAAATCTACTCACAACGCTTTGGGGAGCCCAAAGCCATAATAAAAGGTGCTTGTCCAAGGAGGACACACTGGGACTGAGCCCAAAATGACACAGTTTAGAAGCAAACATTTTAACCAGACAGTCACATGTGTATCTTTTAGATGCTTGTGAGGCCACTGCTAACATCGTGCCACATGTGGAGCACTGCAGCTGCTGCAGCAGCCCATACAAGTTAGTCTGATCCCAAAATTTGTGCTATGACCAATGAAAAGGTACAACCATATCATTGACACAAGGGATATGTGCAAAGTCCCCTCACCAGTTCCAGCCAAGAAGGCACTGGTGGCAAGGAGCAGTGACTCCAATGGTTTAGAACTTGAGTGGTTGCTGAATGCCATTTCTTGTCCTGACACCTAGGTGCCCTGTGATCATAGATTCAGTTGCATGTTTAGAATTTACCGTTATATGGCTGTAGTTCTCTCTGGTTTCTCTACCCTTTATTAAAAGTAATGCATTATATCACTTATCTTATAATTCCATGACTAGATAATCCTGGGAATTAAAGTTTCCAAGAATTATAGGCAGTGATTTATCGACTAGTCCCCTCTAGTCCCCTGCCAAAAATTTCACAGCTTGTCCTTTCAGTAGAAAGAATTATTATTATTATTGAGTGAGAGAGCAGTGCATGCCATCAAAGTGACACTGGGGTAAAATATACGAAGCCCAGTATACCTATCATGACTACCCGTCTGATAAGGGTACACTAAGCACATGCATCACAAGCATGTGTGCACGACATGGTGATCTCATATCAAGATAAACAGTGCATGACCTTGCAGGTGGGGCCCAGTTAGAATTTTCTTCTGGTCGAGTAACCCATCCCGATCAAAAGGTCCCGGAATAAGGGTTGTTTAAGGATGTTAAACGAAACACCCATATTTCCAGAGGTGAATTATTCAAGCCTCAAAGAATTCCTTTCAACACATGGCTATGATGCTCCCCCACTACTTCTACTCATGATCAGAGATGCACATATCACCAGCCACTGAGGGACATGCTCAACTGATTAAGGTCAAACAACTGACAAGCAAATCTGTGGTATTGAGCAGAATATATGCTGTAGCCCATCTTTTATACCAAGACAAATCAATGTACATGATAACACTTCCAATCAGTTAAGATCGGAAGCCATGAGAGCCATTGCCTGGAATTATTATTATCATTATTATTATCATTATTACTATCATTATTTAGGTGTTGAACTTGTAGAATCATTAGCATGCTGAGCACACTGCTTGGTGATGTTTCTTCCATCTTTATGTTCTGAGTTCAAATTCTGCTGTGGTTGACTTTACATTTCGACCTTTTAGGGTCAAGGAAGTAAGTACCAGTTACACACTGGGGTCAATGTAATCGACTAGTCCCCTCCCCACAAATTTCAAGCTTCCTTTTGCCTATAGTGGAAAGGATTATTGTTATCAATATTATGGCATTATATTACATATCTACTAGGGATGATTCTGTAATACTTTAAGTACTACAAATACAACAGGAAAAGCTTCTTTGGAGATAAATTTTGTCTAAAATACTTTAAACAGTAGAAACGAGTAACCTCTCGCACGTGTGCTAAATTATATCTGTGAACCATTCAAACAGACAGCATTGACTTTTGTTTGATATGGTGGTTAACTTAAAACCTGGTCAATAGTGACCTGTCACCATTTATGATAACCACAGAATCTTGTAATCTTTTGGGTCAAGCTTCGACATCAAAGGACATATAGCTTTTAACTTGTGTAAAACGTCGGTGGTTATCATTATGATAGGATCTGAAGCGGTGTTGGGGTGGAAAGACTAACAGAGCAATAGTGTTTTACTGACTATAGTTTGCTAACATAATGAAGGCTGCTTCGTTTGTGAAGAAATGTTTGATGTTGGATTGATGATCTGGGATGGTGATAGGAATTACAGAATAATTTCAACTGTGGTAGGTTCAGTGATTCAATACAAAAGTTGAATGCCTGCTCACATCATACTTTTATTCTTTAATTTAATTCTTATATATATTCAAAAATATATTCATGGTTTATTTCTATGTTTCAGTATAGATGTGTGTTTGTGTGTTCTTTGTCAATGCATAACTGTTTCTAAATTTAACCCTTTAGCATTTAAGCAAGCCATGTCTAACTAAAATATTCTACCTGTTTTATGTTCAAACTGGCCAGATTTGGCCTCTCACACTTATGCAGCAATGTCATTCTAAAAATAAACAACCACATCGTTGAAATCTCAAAGTTATGAGATAAGCCATGATTAAGTCAATAATTTTTAGTCGAATGTATCGACTCCAATATTTTTTTTAATGATTTTTAACAAGAACATAGTTAAGCCTAAAAGGTATTTCCACATGCAAGAGATAACAGCCAAATCTTTAAACATAATATTTATATAATTCCAAATAAACAAAAACGGAAACCGTGGTTGTAAAAAAAAGACTAAACATTTTCATACTTTAACTATGGGGAGTTTGTTTGATGATCTTTTTTCTTAGGGGGCTTTTTGTATTACACTCACTGAACAGAACTCTAAAAACTGTACTGTTTATGAAATTTGATTATGTCTCTATCATGTGGAAATAGTAGGTAGAACAGATGGATTAATCCACCAGGATTATGGTGGAGTAATGCCAATGGGTTGATGGAAGGTCGGTCGTGATCCGACAGCTCATGAGCAATGTGCAGACTCTGGAGTTCGAGTAGTACCGGTGAGCGGACAAGCATCTAGCACTATCTCTTAAACGGACTTAATGTATTATTTTATTATGTCGTACAAGAACTGTACGACACAAGTCTCAAAAAAATTCAGAAAATGAAATAAAATCAGGTTACATTTTAATACAACTGCGAACTACAGTAATGCAAGGCAAAAAATTTAAGAAAATTGTCCCTGTCTATACTTGATTTGTATTAATTAAGGAAAGCAAATATCACGTGGTTTGATTTTCACTGGTGCTTCATATTTCGTCGAAAGGGTGCCATAATTCGAGTTAGCGTCGAAAACGATGATTCACATGTAGCTGTGCTAGATCCAAAGGTTAATACTGCGCCATACAAAAGATAAACATTTGGAAAGGCCTCCTGTGCAATACGTAAAGATCCAAAAATATGAAGCAGTGTCATCATATTTTGTTTGGAAATGTATGCTTTAGCCACAGTAAGTTCAGAAAATAAGGCCGATTTATCACAATTAACTAAATTGCTCAATGGTTTTAAAGTATCAAAATCCAAAAATGTCTCAGACGTTGGTAGTAAACTTGCCAAGGAAGAAATATACTATCGTTTTGCTCGGAAAATCTATTATCTAGCTCTCCCAAGCTTTTGTCAATGATTGCAAAATAAATTTTGTGATAAAAGGTTATCCAGTCATCTTGTGAAGGTACCAGGGCTTCAAAAACATAATCTGAAAAACGTCTCGACCCACAAGCTTTTCGACACATGCGTACCTCAATAACGTTGAATTGACTCATTTGTTTCTCAGTTTGGTTATTTCACTCTTGGCAATCTTAAGAAGCCCAAGGCCATGGTATATATCACATTTGTGACTCTGTAGCTGTTTGTCTACTGGTCTAATTATAAGTAGAAATTTGCTAAGAACAAGGGCTAGAAAAACAAACCTTGGGGAATGAACTTGATGTAAAATTCCAGTTTCCTCTACACACATTTTTGATTCTGACGGATCTGTGCATTCAGTTAGCAAACCAAGAATTTTGGAGTGATCTTCTATTACAGAAACATTGGTAGTGAAATGACCCGACCACATATGCTCCATAGGACATGGCAACTTCAATCCTTTGCAGAGACTAGCTATCTTTGGCCGTTTAATAAAATTATGAAGAATATTAACAGTGTCGAAGAATGTAGCTAACTCCGGAATCCGCTTTATTGTGTTAACTATAACAAGATGCAACTGATGATTAAGACAATGAACATAAGGAATATATTTCTCAAGTCGATTCTGAATCTTTCTTTGAATGCCATCTATTTTGCTAGACATCACAGAAGCATCATCAAAGCATTGTGACAACATATGCTTTGGGTCAATGCAAAGATTGGTTAATTCCTTAATTATCAAGTCGGCCAATGTTTCAGCATCATAATTTTGAGTAGTTGGCATCGCAACTATTCCAGAACTCTACCGGTTTTTAGAACCTAATAACAATTACAAAATTGTCAGTATTACTCAAATCACACGTTCCGTCACATTTCAGCATAAAATAAGGAACATCGGAACATTTTATTTCATCGAACACGAGGCTCACAGTGTGTCTTCTCAACAATTCAATGATTTCATTTTACATTGCTACTGAGGTGTAGGTTGCATTTTTTAGAATTGTGCTGTAACATTCCATTAGCTTTGAGTCTTTCTCTAATGTGTACTAGAATAATTTCATAAAAACACCACAAGGCTACATGTCATCTTCCGAATAAAGATCCTGAAAAACTTCATTTTCGTTTCCTCGAAAAGGCAATTCGTTTGTTCAAAGAAAATTATCAATATCAACAACGGAACTGATAAAATAACGGTATTTGCTCAACTGATCATTTTGCAAGATTGAAGACACGGATGTTGTGGATAAATGCTGTTGGCGTTCCTTCCATGTTACCATAGCTTGGATATGGAATGCCGAGTTTGCGTGCTTATTTAAACCTTTGTTTGTTTTTTTTCTTTTGCATGATGCCAATTAGAATATCCAGTTTTAATAAAACAAGTATCCGCTTGAACAGAAGTATTAAAGTGCCGACAAGCAAAATAAAACAAGGCTTTCTTTGAAAAGATAATACTCCAACCATGGACGACCAGTATACCAGCTTGACGAGAAGTCACGCCTCTGATTTCCATACATTTTTCGATCAAACTTTGCTAGAACTGGCTGCACTGGTTGGCAGTTGACCTGTCCTAGATCATCCAGTGAGAGTGTCAAAGACTTTGCAAGACCTCCCTTGAGCTGCAAAACTTCGTTTGCAATTCTCTTCTATTTAGTATTATTAGATGAATCAGATTGGAAATTCAGCAATGATTGCTTCAGTTCTCTTTTTCGGTCGTGATTCATAATTTTTGGGTACTGATGTTTGCAATAATTAATTCTATGGAAGAATATCATTGTAAGAGTAACGATTTCTTAAAATTTATGTATTTTTAAATTAAACTCATAACAGATTTCAGTTCAATTTTTTTTTTCCATTTCTTCAAAGTTATGCTTCTTTTAGTTAGACACAAAATGATTTTAGTATAAACTTTGTTCAAAGTGTAAGAAAAATTATTCGGTGAAAGTACTCACATGAAAAATCCTTTCTGAATGTATATTTTGGGAAATTTCAAAAATTTTCTTTCCTTTGTCGCGAATAATAATCCTCTCTGACTAGTAGAAATAAAATAACTTTTTAATATCCATCTCTGTTCCTTTATATATATATATATATATATATATATACACATGTGTAGTGATGCATTTATTACCATAAATCTCTATCTACAGCAACAATTCTTCACATACTTTTCAACAGCAACAACGACAATCACCAGCACCACCGACGCCATCGCCACCATGACCACAACAACAACAACAACTGACCCAGCGTCAGCCACTCCTTAATTCAATCCATAGTTGGGTCAGTAGCCAATTCTGTAACAACAATTACAGATTCTAACTGGGGGTGCCGAGCACCCCATAGCACCCCCTCCCCGTGGCTCCGTGCCTGCATCCATTGCTTAACTTCTTTTATCTTTTATCTACCACTTGTTTTGCTTATTAGATTATGGCCATGCTGGAGCACTGCCTCCAATTCTTAGTCAAATGAATCAGCCCCCCCCCCCCCGTTGTTTATTTCTTTAAAATCCAGTTACTTGTTCTACCTGTCTATTTTGCTAAACTGCTAAGCTACAGGGACGTAAACAGACCAGCACCAGCACCAGTTATCAAGCTGTGGTGGGGAACAAACGCAGATAGAAATATACAAATACACACACATACACATGCACATATATTCTTTTATTCGTTTCAATCATTGGACTGCAGCCATGCTGGAGCACCACCACTAGTCGAACAGATCGACCCCAAGACTTATTCTTTGTACGCCTAGTACTTATTCTATCATTCTCTTTTGCTGAACTGCTAAGTTACGGGCTTCTTTCAGTTTCTATCTACCAAATCCACTCAGAAGGCTTTGGTCACCTTGAGGCCATGACAAAAGACACTTGCCCAAGTTGCCATGCAGTGGGACTGAACCCAGAACCATGCGATTGGGAAGCACAAAACTATGCTGGCTAACTTTATTTTATTGGGCCAGAGAGATGAAGGTCAAAGTTGACTCCAGCCAGATTTGAATTCAGAATGTAAAGAGCATGAAAAAAATAACACAATACATTTTTTTCTGATTCTCCAACGATTCTGGGAGCTTATTACCAAAAAATCGATTATCCTTTTTAATAGACACAAGACCTGAAATGTTGTGGGTAGGGGCCACTTGATTATACTGACCCTTGTGCTCAACTGGGACTTATTTTATCAACCCTGAAAGGATGAAAGCCAACATTGACCTTAGTAGAATCTGATCTCAGAGTATAAAATGAAATAAAGGAAAAAGGCAGCTGAAATGCCACTAAGCATTTTGTTTAGCATGCTAACAATTCTACCAATTAACCATCTTTGTCTGAACATCAATAATAACAAGAATAAAAAGAACAAATTTCTTTGTTCTGTTGTTCTTTTACCAACAGAAATATTTGGCAGTGAAATTCCTTGATAATGTTGGATTGCTGTGTTTTCATGGGATAGCAGCTACCCAAAAGTAACCGGGAATGTTCTCTGTGGAACAAACCCATTATAGTTCAGGCTTCTGCTGCTAGAAGCCACTTGATGCAACCCTCAGGCATTAGTCTCCTGACCAGTATTGACGACTACTGTTGTATTGTCATGCAGTGTGTCTTTGCTTTGCAGTGTTTCTTCCCTGTTCATCTATTTTTGCAATGGCTGAAGTAAAATTCTGTTTTCTACTGGGAAAACGGTGGCTAAAACAGTTGTCATGCTTCAAATGGCTTACACAGACACTGCCATGGGCAAAACACAAGCTTATGAGTGATTTCCATGCTTTAAGAATGGTCACTTGTTGCTTGAAGACCAACCTCATTCAGGATGACCATTGACTTTCCGAATAAATTAAAACATCATGAAAATTCATAAACTGATCTTGGAGTACCATCACCAAACAATTGACAAACCTGGTTGATATGACTGATGTGTCCTGGAGCTTCTGCTAATGAATATTGAGTGATGAATTGCGAATAAAAAGAGTTACAGCAAAATATATGCCTCACTTGCTTACGGAAGATCAAAAGCAGTTATGTATTGAACTGAAAGAACAGTTGGATGTATTGAACTGAAAGAACAGTTGGAAGTTGATCCACACCATTTTTTTTGAAGGTCAGCACTGGTGATGAAAGCTGGTGCTATGGAATTTGCAGGTGTGGAAAAGGTGAAGGAAAAATCAACAGAGGCGTTAAAAGGTATCACTTCGCAAGTGTTCCATCACTGCTTTGAATAGCGGAAGATGTACCTAAATTGATGCATTGTTTCAAATGGAGAATACTTTGAAGGCAATAAAAGTGTAAACATGTAAAACTGAGTAAATAAAATAATATTGCAAAATTCCGATTTCTTTTGGGTACCCCTTGTATTTGTTAGTATTGCTGTTTTGCCCTCAAGTAAACACTGATACAGCAGGCCAATATGATAAAAGTCATCACTGAAGCCGTAATTATCAAATCATTTAAAGTGATTTCTTTATACAATGTATGCTTTGATTTTTTAATGAATGAAGGCATGGCAGGAATGGCTATGTGGTTAAGAAATCTGTAAGTGTATCTTGCACCTCAATGATTCCATGGGTAGTTTTTGTCTGAACTGCTTGGTTCGCACATCTATACAACTATACATTATAAGACAAACTGAAATGGTAAGAAGATAATGACAAGGAGCATACTTAAAAGTCATCTGAGTATGCGCATTCTGCAACTATGATGCAAGATAATTAACTGCACAGCATCTTACCTATGATCTACAGGTGCAAGAAGAGTCAAAACAATTGTAGAGATTTTGTATAAAGAATTTCATGAATTTCATTTTCTGCCTCAGATCTATTGAGATATATATACAGACACATATATGGATATGTATATGTGTGTGTGTGTTTCTGTGTGTCTGTATGTATATATAATTCCCATATATATATATATACCAATTCATGTGTTCCTTTTCAACCTTCTACACACACACACACACACACACACACACATATATATATATATATATATATATATACATACATGTATATATGTATGTATATGTAATTATGTACATATGTATATGCATATATATATTTATATATATATCTGTGTGTGTATAAGTGTATATCTACATCTATTGTATATCTATACATATATGTATATAAACACAATATACAACACACACGCATACATACCCATACACAGTAATGCTTTGTGCATCAGATAATTTGATAATAAATTAAGGTAAAGACAACATAAAAATAGAAGGTAAGCTTAGAAGACGGAAGGAATAAACTGGAACGGTAAGGTGAGAGATAAGAAGATTTTTGTAGAAAATTCAGGCAGGCAAAAATATAATGAATTTTTCTCAAGGAAAATCCTGCCTCAAAAATAAATTTTATTGAAAGAGAAAACCAACCAAATTAAATAATTGAATAAATAAAATTTTTTGAAAAATATGTTTAAAGCTTTTTCTTCTCAAAGAAGCTTATTAGTATGGTTTAATAATATCAGGTTATAAACAAGCAATAAACTAAACAGCCTCAAAGTTTTGTAATATTTCCATCAAAACAACAAATCGATTTGTTTACTAAAGAAATAATATATTTTTCTCTGTCTCTTAGTTTCTGACTTTCATTTAGTTATAAATATTTCTTTTTGGTAACTTCTCAATAAAAAATGTGTTTTTTGCCTAAAAACAGAAATATAATTATGAGAGAATAGGAATAAGGATAAAAAATATTAGTAATAATAATAAAAATCCTTTTCTACTATAGGTAGAAGATCTGAAATTTAGTGAGGAAGTAACTTGTTGATTTCATTGACTCCAGTGCTCAGATGGTACTTCTTTTATTGAGCCTAAAATGATGAAAGGCAAAGCTGACCTAGGTGAAATTTGAACTCAGAATGTAAAGACAGACAAAATACTATCACAGCACAATAAAATACAAAATAAGCAACTACAAATAAAGAAAACCTGGTTGGAGTGCAACAGATATGTGAAGTCATATATTACCCTGTGTGTAAACATTAAGAACATTATTTTACTAAATTTCTAAATTATCATTTTCTATGACAGAAAAAACAAAACATGATCCATGTATTTCCTCCAGATTGTAAATAATTTCATCCTCACTTTAATGATTGTCTCTCATTGTCTTTCTTTATAATTAATAGGTTACAGATTAAATCATGCTGAAGGCTTTTAAAAAGAATGAAATAAAACCATGTTTGTTCACCACCAACTCCAAAAAATTTTTGTAACAGGTAATAAACTTTAAGTAAGAACATAAACTCTTCTTCCATTTATTCTTTAATTACAAATTCAAAAGTTTTAATCTTCCTTTGTGTTGAAATGAGACAGGTATCTCCCTTGTATTCACATTTATGTGCAGAGGGAACTACAAGTAATCAAGAAGTAATCAGTAAGGTAAATTCAAAACATATGCACATGAAATAGATTTGTCAGTCCCAGTAACTTTTCATGGTATTAATTAGATATAATTACCTCTCCCTCTTTCTTTCATTATATCACCATTCTTGCTACCACTTCAAGTGTTACATAAATAAAGGGTTGAGAGTTCAATTGTATTTTTGGGTGTTCGTTGTCATGATATTTCAAGAGTCAATTGAAAACTAAGTTTATTATTCAAACTTCAGAAATTGTCATCTAATAATGTTGTTCATCATCTATATATTATCATTATATTATCATCATGTTCATATCTACTTTTCCATGCTTGCATGAGTATCAGATGAGCATATGTTAGGAAAGTGTTTTCTCTGGCTAGATGCCTTTCTTGGTGCCAACCACACTGGTTTCCAATTGAAGAAATAATTTTCCAGTTTATTGAATAACAAATATATCAGACACGATTATGCAGAGAAGTGGAAGCAAACAGCACAATATGAATGAGAATTTTATTCTCAAAGATTATGCAACATGTCAGGCCATGTCAAGCTATGTCAAACCATGTCAAAAGCCCATGTGTGCTTTCACAGTAGTTTGTAAGCAAATGACACCATCAATGTTTAGATGTTCTGAATACACATGCAGAGAAAAATGTCAACTACTAACTCACTAACACACACACACATACATATGTGAATACACACAATCAGTTTCTTTCTACAAAATCCACTAACAAGGGTTTGGTTGGCCCAAGGCTACAGCAGAAGATGCATAAGGTACCACAAAGTGAGACTGAATCCAAAACGACATCGATGGGAAGTAAGCATCTTAACCCTAGAGCCATGCCTGTGCCTAGCATGTATAATAAATGGAGAGCTGTTTCTCTAAAACCCAGTGTACATGAGCATGGGATACCTATGATGGTACATAATTCTACTCTTAATTCTTGAGTGTAAGGGGATAACTAATGTTTGTACTTGACCTTCCCAACCAGAATACTTAATGACACTCATCACACAAAATGTGTTTAAATGAAAATTATTAAATAGAAACAACTGAGAATTAAGTATTATAATTAAGTAATATAGGCGTATAGGACAATTAAGTATTATAGACATAGGAGTGGCTGTGTGGTAAGTAGCTTGCTTATGAACCACATGGTTCCAGGTTCAGTCCCACTGGTGTCTTCTATTAAAGCCTCGGGCCAACTAAAGCCTTTTGAGTGGATTTGGTAGATGGAAACTTCAGCAACTTAATGGTGAATTTATCTGAAATGTAATGGAAAAATCAGTCAGTTTAAAAACACTGATGTCCAGGTCACAAAGCAAAGTTTGAAGGGAATAGTAGCCATTTCCTTTGATTTCTATATAGAAGCAAATAGGCAATAACACTTACTGGCCAAAGATAAAAGAAAAAATAGAAATTTTGTTACACATTCCAATCATTAGTGCACTTATGAAAAGAGATCGGTCAACACAGTCTTAACAGCTACAACCTGCAGAAGAACAGTAAAAGTATACAAGACTTTCTTAAATTTTACTATGAAATAATTTTGGTTGATATCATCCAAATTGTAGTAATGGAACATTTGCTTTGTTGCTACAAACATTTTCTTTCTAAGAAGAGCACTATTAAATAAATAAATAAATACGAATGCATACTCATACACACATGCATGTGTGTGTATATAGTTTCATATTTCTTTAAATTTTTGAAGTCTGAGGCAAGAGGTATGTTTATTCATTTACATTGTTTTAATTTCCAATTGTAAATATATTAAGGCTTTTGTTTACCTGTTGTCGATATATTAACAATTATTTGAAAATATTTTTCATATTCGTGATTTTCCTTTAATAATTTATTCTTAATATCTATATTTGTTCAAAGGATTTCTTCAAGTACTTGTTAATAAATGAATTCATTAATATTTCTATGAGATATATGTATAGTTCAGAGTGACATAGCAAGACATAATACTGAATTTATACAATAGACATTCACTGATATTTGCGAACAGCAAGCTAGCACTCTGTAAACTTATTTACTATTTTTTTACACCTAACTTTTGTTATGAGTTTTAATAATTTCGAAAGAATTAATGCATTATTTTCACATTAATGCTGTTGGCCGTTTCTTCCAAAAAAAAAACAAAAAAAAAAAAAAACAACCCTGGCAAGAATGTGCTTGAGTGTGTTCGTGCATACTTGTGTGTGTGTGTGTGTGTGTGTACACGTGCATGCATCTGTGTGTGTGTGCTCAGGTTTGATGATTTTGGCTTCTTTTGCGTTTTAATCAATAGAAAGCCTGAAGAATTTACCAGTGTTTTAGAAATTCTCTGACTTTTAAAGATATGCTTTAGGACGACTGTTTCAATTGGAAAATCTACTCTGCAAACTTAAGAGATGATAAATAGCATTTATTTATTTATCTATCTTATTATTATTATCATTATTATTTTCTTATTCTTCTTCTTCTTCTTCTTCTTATTATTATTATTATTATTATTATTATTACTATTATTATCATCACTATTATTTTGTGCTTTATTTCACTTTATATTCCATTCTTTCCAAATCAATAAACAGAATAAAGCTATTTTCTTCGTATGAGTTTCCAAAACACTTGGAATGCACAACTCAGTATTTCTATAGTTTCTTTGATGTTTCTCTCATTTAAGAATAGATTTCAAACAGTTCACTGGTTAACTGCATAATATTCCACCTATGTGCATGGCAACTGTTACAATTCAAGCAAAACCTGCATTGATATTAACTATGTCCCAGAAAGAGGGAATGCATCTCTTTTCAAATGTTCCATTTTTGTCATAGCTGAAATACATTTCATTAGAATTCTTTATTCTTTAGAGTGGTATGTGAAAATACTAGATAGCAACTGAATCACACACAAAAACATTGTCAGCTCATATTCTCTCATAACAAAACTTGTTAATCACAGCGTAACATTTATCCACGAGAAAGCCTTCCAGTTAATTTTAGCGTAAAAAAGATATAGTTTACTCAGATATTTGCAATCGCTTTGTAGCAATGGTCAAAAATTGGTGCAGCCAAGCACAATTCAAGAATACACAACTCTCATCTTTCAGATAGATAACATAAATTCTTCATTCTTAATTTTTTTTTTTTTTTTTTTTTTTTTCCATCTTCCTTAGGAATTCTCCTTGCTCATTGAACTAATCAGATAAAATAATATTCAACAATTGTCCTCTAGTAAAACTCAGCTTCTATTTAATAATATATCATGCCAATAATTCTGAAGCTTTTAGGTTGTTTTTCTTTTTTCTGAATTAGATTGTACTTCAGTTATATGTATTCCAAGAATATTCCTTTTCCTTCCTCTTCTTATTTTTGTTTCTTCCTCCTGAATTAATGTTAACTAAATATTCATTAATATGTTATATCTCACGCTAAGTTTGTGTTTACTTAAAACTTCCTTGTTACAGCCAATCATCTTTATGGCATAGCATCCTCAGTTATTCGCAGCTCCTTTCACATTTAATTGTAGTAAATCATAATTCCAGATCATGCTAAATATTGATCTCTGAAAGAAATGGCTTTAAATATTCCAGATTCATAAAACTTAAATCAATAACGTGATTACTGGCATACGAAGAGGAGAAACTAAATAAAATATATATTGTTATATTTTGCTTTTGTTCTTTTTTTGTTGTTGTTGTTGTTGTTTTCTTCTCTTTTTCTTTTTGTCAGAGAGAGAGAGAGAGAGAGAGAGAGAAATATTTCCGAACGGTAATTAATATTCATAATTCTGTTACATATCTTTCATAATTCTTAACTATTTTTACATCCATCATATTTTTGGGAATTCTGCTTTGTGTGTGTTTTAACATTTATTGTTGTCATGCACAAATCATCACCACCATTGTCATCGTCATCATCATCATCATCATCAACATTATTAGCATCATCATCGCCATCAAAAACAACCTTCCCACACACGTAACACCACCACCACCAACAACAACAACACCAATGCTGCTGCCAACACTATCAACATCATCATTATCGCTATTTCTATTTCAATGCTCATATTTCATGGAACATATCAGGAGATTTCTTTCAAATAGCCTTAAATTTTAACATTTCCTCTGGTAAAATTAACTGGCTTTTGTGAGGAATAACAAACCCAGCACTATCCTTTCATAATCAGTCTAGTTACAGACTATTACTAATTACTCTTTTTACTCTTTTACTTGCTTCAGTCATTTGACTGTAGCCATGCTGGAGCACCACCTTTAGTCGAGCAAATTGACCCCTGGACTTATTCTTTGTAAGCCTAGTACTTATTTTATTGGTCTCTTTGCCAAACCGCTAAGTTACGGGGACGTAAACACACCAGCATCGTTGGTCAAGCGATGTTGGAGGGACAAACACAGACACACAAACATACACACACACACATATATATATATATATATATATATACATATATACGATGGGCTTCTTTCAGTTTCCATCTACCAAATCCATTCACAAGGCTTCGGTTGGCCTGAGGCTATAGTAGAAGACATTTGCCCAAGGTTCCATGCAGTGGGACTGAACCCAGAACTGTGTGGTTGGTAAGCAAGCTACTTATCACACAGCCACTCCTACGCCTATTCACAAGACTTTATGTAACAAAACATTGGAAGTCAATGAATCGTGTGAATATTGCTTTGTGTCACAAGATTTCAATGGATTGAAACAGAATTCACTTAGTTAACATATGGACTTCATTTCCTTCTCATTGTGTGACACATTTGCTGGATGATTATTACTGGAGTCTCAGGCTGACTAATGCCATGTGAGTGAAATTGATTGATAGAAAGTATATGTAAATCCAGTGTGTGTGTGTGTGGTAACAAGTATTTTATTTTTCAACCACATAGTTCCAGGTTCGCTCTCTCTGCATGGCACCTTGGGCAAGTGTCTCCTACTATGAAATCCCATGCCAACCAAAGCTTTATGAGTGGATTTTGTAGATGGAAACTGAATGAAGCCCATTGTATATCTACCTATGTGTGTGCATCGTTGTATCTGCTTTTGAGCCCCCACCACCAACACCACCACCACCACTTGACAACTGGTGTTGGTTTGTTTATGTCCCCTGTAACTTAACAGGTCAGCCTAAGAGATTGTTAGAATAAGAATCAGTCTTCTAAAACCAAAAAACAAGTAAACTTAAATATTGGAGTTGATTTGTTTGAGTAAACCATTCAAAACTTACTTATACATTTATACCTATACATATGTACCATGTCAAAGTGTGTGTGTGTGTGCGTGTGAGTGTATGGGTGTGTGTGGTGCGTGTGTGTGTGCGTGTGTGTGTGTGCTTGTGTGTATCTGTGTGTGCATGCGCATGTGTGTGTGTGTGTGTGAATATGTATTTTCTTTTGTTATTTTCTTTTACTTGTTGCAGTCACTGGACTGTGAAATATTGAGTGTGTATATATCTGTGTGTGTGTGCATGTGTATGTGTGTGTGTATGTGTGTGTGTGTGTGCGTGCATGCATGTGAGTATGATACAAGAAATGCTTATATTCTTTGCAGTGCATGGAAAATGCTGAGCTATAGACAGTAATATTTGTTAACATGCCCTGTCAACAGACCCTACCTCTAGTTCTGCCCACATTGATGGTTTTTGAATGTAGGGGATCTTGCAAGCACAAAGTGGATTCGATCCACCACAATCAAATTTAAATTAATACTGCAGCAGAAATTTTCCCATGGTGGAACAATGGTTTTTCTCTGACAGCAGTTTTACATTTTACAGATGCCTTTATCTAGGCTGAAATAATGTCTTCACCACTTCACCCTTTCTAACCTCTTCTACTTCACCAAAAGCTAGAATAGAGATAACAAGACCACCAACTAAATCTATTGTTCTCAATGATATGTCTATACTTCTGGATCGTTATAAAAGCAAGCATACCCCAAGCAAAAATGAGTTAGTCACAGTCGTTGAAGACTCAACCAAGTAGTCACTTTGATGACGACGAAGTCTGGCTGACCAGCTAGAACCTTGGTCAGAGGGAGCATAATAATAATAATGATGATAACCACAGATTTGCTTGTCAGTTGTTTGACCTTAACCAGTTGAGCATGTCCCTTAGTGGCAGATGATATGTGCATCTCTGATCACGAGTAGTAGTAGTGGGGGAGCATCATAGCCATGTGTTGAGAGGGATTCTTTGTGTTTGAATAATTCACCTCTGGAAACATGGGTGTTTCGTTCAACATCCTTAAGCAACACTTATTCAGGGACCTTTTGAGCAGGAAGGGTTACTCGACCAGAAGAAAATTCTAACTGGGCCCCACCTGCAAGGTCATGTGCTGTTTATCTTGATATGAGATCACCATGTCGCGCACACATGCTTGTGATGCATGTGCCTGGTGTACCCTTATCAAATGGGTTGTCATGATGGGTATAGTGGGCTTCGTATATTTTAGCGCAGCGCCACTTTGCTGGCATGCACTGGTCTCTCACTCAATAATAATAATAATAATAATAATAATAATAATAATTATGATTATGATTATTATTATTATTATATTATTATTATTATAATGGTTGCTCCCATTGATTTCGATGTATGAATCATTGAAGGAGAGAATTAGAAGGAAAGATGAGAGAAGGAGAAAACAGCTTTCAAAAACAAAAGAAAAACAAGAAGCTGCATCTACTTATGATGGATGCTTGAATGTAATCTGACTTCGGGTATGGATTTTGGTATGAAGGTGCAATGAGGAAAATGGTGATTTTGATTTTGCCTGGAATTGGGCAAATGCATCTGTTGATTGCAGGATATGGTTCTTTTATTGTTTGTCTGTTTTTTCCTTCAGCTCAAATTGTTTTGATGCATCATGACACATTTCATGCAATGCAGAACAATCTAGGCGATGACTTTCCCCGAAATGTCAAGTTAAGCTTTAGAGATTTTTGTGATTGCTTCAACAACAACAATAATAACAACAATAACAATAATAATACTAATGGCGATGATGATGATGATGGTGATGATGATGATATGCTTTTTTTCAAACAAAAGGGAATTAGAACTGACAATCTTATGGTCAGTAGTTTTGCACCTTATCCTCACAGCTACAGAACTGCTGTTTTAGTTTTAATTAGAGAGTTGGCGAGTTTATTTAATTTAATGGTATCTCAGATAATTTCATCAGCTAATTAGTTGATTTTGACACCAGGGTGAGGAATTGAAATGATATTTTAGCGGCTGACAGCTGCAGGTACTGTTTGCCCACTGCAAGCTATTAAGACAATTAGATCTGAATATCAATTGACTTAATCAAATTTCAACAAATACTAACTCAATTGATATACTTATTCAGCATTATATAGGATTTGATAAATATCTGGAAGAACCATACCAATATAGTCCCTTCAAGAATCTCTTGTATAAAATATCTTTCAGATTACTGAGCTGGGGTTCATTAGCCTCACATGTTGATTGCCTTCTCAGTCAATTCTTAAGAAATGCTGAATGTCTTAAAATAGAAAGGATTTAGCTGGAAAACAAAATAGATAGAAAATGGTATTTTCGGGGTTAAATGAAGAAAATAAGATTTTCTCCAATATCATGGGAACATGGAAACAGTGTCAAATTTTATCATTGGCATCAGTGCCATTAATCTAAAAATTGCAATATATAATTATAATGTAACTGTTCAGCATAAATGCATGTGTGTGTGTGTGTGTGTGTGTATGTGTGTGTATACATGAGTGTGTATATAAGTCTATATGCATACATAGGCAAATACACACACATACACACATATATATACACGTATGTATGTATGTATGTATATATACACATATATATGTATATATATATATATATATGTATATTATATGTGTATATATATATATATATATATATGTATATATATATATGTATATATATATATATATGTATATATATGTATATGTATATATATATGTATGTATGTATGTATGTATGTATGTATGTATGTATGTATGTATGTATATATGTCTACACACACACACATACACATATGTATTTATAGCTTGCTAGTTGGTGAGATAGATAAGTTAATGCAGTAGTGACCATTTAGCGATATTGCTCTTTGACTTCTCATTAATCATCATAATATTTACTAAAAGGGTGGTAGATGGAACAATTGGAATAACCAGATGAAGGACAATAAACAAAAGGCCTTAATGCATGGACATATTCAATTATGTCCTTTTACACTCAGAATTCTCAACTGAAATACCATAATTGGTTTTTACCTCTCATCCTCCTGGATTATTATGATGTAGTAATAATTTGCAAACTTATTCAGTATATTAATTATTCTGTTGTATCTGGGGAGAGTCATTTTCTTTTTGTGCCTTATTATGTAACACACTCACCAGTAAAATTTCCACTTATTCCTTATTTTTATAAAAATAAAAATAAAAATAAAAATAAAAATAAAAATTAAGGAATAAATGGAAATGTAACACACTCACCAGTAAAATTTCCACTTATTCCTTATTTTTATAAAAATAAAAATAAAAATAAATATAAAAATAAAAATAAGGAATAAATGGAAATGTAACACACTCACCAGTAAAATTTCTACTTATTCCTTATTTTTATAAAAATAAAAATAAAATAAATATAAAAACAAAAATAAGGAATAAGTGGAAATTTTACTGGTGTGTGTGTTACATTATAAGGCCCAAAAAGAAAATGACTCTCCCCAGACACAACAGAATATGCTTCAACACACAACCTCATATAAAGAATCTTGCAAACCAAATCCAAAAATGAAATATATTTAATTAGTTTTTTTATTAACATTGTAGGTATTTTCAGATTTGTATTGTGTATTTGTAAGCTATTGGACCTGTAAATTTTCTTACATTTTTACTGGGTGAGATGACAAAGCTTTGGAGACTGGTGAGAGGGAAGAAGATATTCTTAAATCAAAATCTCGGTCTTAAAACTTGCTACAGGGTGGATGCTGTTAAGGGTACCCAAGATGCCAGATGATAATGTGAAATTTTAAACTTGAGTAATGAATCACATCTGTTACCCAGACAGACCATCTTAAGATTTGAATTCAGAACACTAAAACCTGAACAAATATCATAAGGCAGTCTAGTCCAATGTTCTTAAGTTCTACCAGACAGCCACCTTAGTTAGGCTCATTTTTGTCAACTCTGAAGTTCTTACAGTTCCAACAATCAGATTGGTAGCTTATTGTCAAACTCAAAGAATGAAAAGCAAAGAAAGGTTGAAGGTGGCCTTGATAAGATCTGAACCAAGAATGACATGAGCTGGAACATATAATCACAAGGAATCTAGTCTAACATTCTTACAGTTGCTCTCGATTTATGCTTTTCAGCATCATTGAAAGGATGAAATGTAAACTTTTCAAAATTTCCCCAAGACACCTGAAGAAGGCTGAAGGGTATATCAGCCGAAACGTATTAACAACAAACTACATGAGGACAAATATCTGTTGAATGTAAATAATGTAACTAATGTAAATAATATAAATAATGTACATAATTCCTCATTTCTTAAATATAGAACTGTAAGATTTAATTTCATTTTGTCTGGTTACATTTGGTGCCCACACAATTTAAATTTTCTTTCCAATTAGAATTACTGTATCATAACAAGAAACAGAAATAAGAATGATGATGATGATGATATCATTGTTTGTTTACATTCTAATCAAATTATGTGTGAGAAATTAAACTGACTGAAATAATCATAGTTTCTTATTACAGAGAATAAGCCAATTAATAATTGTCATGAAATAACAGAACAATTTTTAACTTAATATATTTGTCAGACCCTGTTACAATGTCAGAGTTTATAACTCAATGACTACATGAAAGAAACTGCACTTATTGGGTATGTCAGACTATAGAACTGCTCCAAAGTTGTATAAAATGGAGTCATAGTCATCTCACAAGTTATACATTTGAAGAGCAGAGGGTCAATTTTCAAGCAAATCTTCTGTGGAACTATGAAACTCTCCCAAGACAAGCAATATATTATTGTTGTTGTTGTTGTTATTGTTGTAATTAAACACATCTATGATCAGGGACATTCCATGCCTGAATCATGTTTTTTAAATATATTTCAAGAACTACGTTGTCCCTTTACTTTCTTAAGACTGTAAAATGCATGACTAGAGAGAAAGTTGGCTGCTACAGTTCTATGTTTAAGTTACGTGGACGTAACCACACCAGCATCAGTAGTCAAATGATATTTGGGGGATAAACACAGGCACACAAACATATACACACACATGCATGCATACATACACACACACACACACATACATATATATATATATATATATATATATATTGCCAAATCCACTCACAAGGGTTTGGTCGGCCCAAGACTATAGTACAAAACAATTACCCAAGGTGCCACGGAGTGGGGCTGAACCCAGAACCATGTGGTTCATAAGCAAGCTACTTACCACACAGCCACTCCTTTTAATGGATAGTTTTAATGTAAGTAACTTCAAAATAGTAAATTTGTATTATAGAACAAAGGGCAGTCTCAGACAGCAGATAATGAACCATTCAGTATATTAAATTATGCTATAAGCAATTATTTCTTTCTTACAACAATCAGTGCAAAGTCTTCTGCATTTCCTTAAAACTTTTCTCATGAGGAATCTAGCAAATACGACGTAGTCAAGATTATATTGATGAAGTCTTGAGCTATAAAACATGCCCAGAGTTCTCTCTTATACCTATTGAGATGTAAATGTTTCTGATGTATGCCCAAAATTAGCAGTTTTGAGTGTAAGTAATTATAGTTGATACCAGTGACTACAACATTTGACTGGTGCCTTGTTTTATCTGCCCTGGAGAGACAGCAAACAAAGTTGTTACTAGTAGGAATTGAACTCAAAATGTCGTGTGTTTCAAGAAATATTGCAAGGCATTTTTTCTGATTCTCTAATGAGTCAACCTGTTTGCTGCCTTGTACCTTTTGAGAAATAATTCAAACAATATAAATCAAAGATCTATATAGTATATTCCTCCTCTTCTTCTTCTACTTTTCCTCCTTTGCTCCTCCTCTTCTTCTCTCTCCTTCTCTTCATTTTCTTCCCTCTCCTCCTCCTCTCCTTTCTTCCTTCCCTCCTCCTTCTTCTCCTCTCCTTCATCCCCTCTTCTTTCTCCTCAACCAACTCCATCTCCTCTGCTTCCCCTTCGCTTCTTCTTCTTCTCCCCACCTTCTCTTCTCTTCTTCTTCTCCTCCTCTTCCCCACCTCCCCTTCTTATCTCCCCTCCCCTCTTCTTTTTTCTTTCCTTACCCTTCCTTCCCTTCCCCTCCTTTCATTCTTCTCCCTCTTCTTCTTCCCCTTCTTCCTCTCTTCCTCTCTCCTTCCCCTCCCTCTTCCTTCTCCTTCCTCTTCCCCTCCTCTTTTTTCTTCTTCCTCCCCCTACACTTCCTCTTAAAAACAACCACCACCACCACCATCCTTAATAACCACTTTTCCATGCTCATATAGGTCAGATGGTGCTTATTGATATAGGTTTTCCTTTCATCAATCCTCACCCGTTTTCAAGCAAAGTAATTATTCCCTATGGCCAAACATGTTCTCACAAAATATTTAAATGAATGACACTGCTTGTATGACAGTGGCACCCCTGTAACAAATGTGTCTTTTTTTGTGTTGGAACATACTTTGTTTGTTACATAATTAGGAAAGGCGTTCATGCCTTAATGCAACACATTTAAGAGAAACAATCAGATGAAGCAAAGTAATATGGCATGCACAAAGTCTTCATTAGAAACTCAACATTTGGGCTAATTTTTATGTATCAAATACATATTCAAGTGCTGTGGTGTGTCTTCTTCTTTGATCATTCTAGGTTGAGCATGCAGCTGTAGAAACAACTGTTAGGAGTGTGTGTGCCAACTCGACTTCAGACACTCTGAATATGACGAGAGTGGAAAACGTCATGGCGACTCTGACATTTGCGACACTGCAAAATTGGAGTTAAATTTAACTGTATTTATAGGCTGTGTTAATGAAAAGTCTAGAGAAGCCGCTGAACAAATATGTGAAAAACTGCCATTCATTAGATAACAATCGGGTTTGCATACATGAGCAAATTGCGATTTCTATGTGACAAAATATGGGATTGAATCTAATGCTACAACTCTTTACAACTATCACACAAGATCAAAACAAGGAGACACACATACACATGCACATGAAAGTATGTATGTATTTATGTATGTGTGTATATATAATGTGCTTTTCAGTTTCCATATACCAAATTTGCTCACATCAGTAGCTGTGGCTATAATAAAATAAATGTGCCCTTTTAAAGCCTAGCCAGGCTCATGGGCCTGGTTTCCCAGTTTCAATGGTGTATGTGTTCCCCAGCTGGACGGGATGCCAGTCCATCACAGTGTCACTCATTTTTGCCAGCTGAGTGGACTGGAGCAATGTGAAATGAAGTGTTTTGCTCAAGAACACAACACGTCACCTGGTTCAGGAATCGAAACCACAATCTTACAATCATGATGCTGACACCCTAACCACTAAGCCCTGCGCCTCCACACCTATAGCAGAAGATTTTTGCTGATGTTAACATGCAATGGGACTGAACCCAGAACCATGTTGTTGAGAAGCAAATTTCTTACTACACAATCATGCCTGTACCTATAATTATTTCTTCACCAACTAATTATTTCCAGTTAACTTTCTAATGCTCTTAAGCATTAAATATATTAACAATAATTTAACAATTGCTGTTATTTTTTTTTTACACCTTTTTTCTTTTTTGTTATCAAAACCATTCCAATTTCCATCTTTAATAAACAGAATCTGTAAAACACAAAACAAAATGTTCAAAATATTCAGAAATAAACCACCCATACTAGCGTGAGAAACAAAATCTAATCTAACTTTAATTTTAGTGAATAGTTTAGTTTGGATAACAGAAATTGATTAATTTTAGAACTATAATGAGAGTAACCAAAATCAGTGTTTCCTTCTGATACGAAAATATATAATATTTACATGAAGAATGCTTTCAGCCAAGAAATGGCATGTCTATAATATAGTGTTAATGAATATTTTCCTATAAAATATTTTTTTTTAGATCCCACAGAATTACTTGAATTATTGAGAAACTTCTTGTACCTTTCTTCATTTACTGTTGCTTTAAATAATCCAAAAATGTAATATTTAATAAATATTTAATATCGTATTATTCTGAATTCAATTAGTGAAAACTTCAACAAATGTTTTCACTGCACTCATGTTGCATGCACCATCTTCCACATACACACACTCTATCTTTATTTTACTCCTTTACTCCTCTCTCATTCTCCTTTATATACATAGATGTAAATAAATCCTTACATACAATAGGCACAGGAGTGGCTGTGTAGTAAGTAGCTTGCTTACCAACCACATGGTTCCGGGTTCAGTCCCACTGCATGGCATTTTGGGCAAGTGTCTTCTACTATAGCCTCAAGCCAACCAAAGCCTTGTGAGTGGATTTGGTTGATGGAAATTGAAAGAAGCCCATCGTATATATATGTGTGTGTCTGTGTTTGTCCCCCCAACATCACTTAACAACTGACGCTGGTGTATTTACGTTCCCATCACTTAGCAGTTTGGCAAGAGAGACCGATAGAATAAGTACTAGGCTTACAAAGTATAAGTCCTCAATTCGCTCAACTAAAGGTGGTGCCCCAGCATGGCTGCAGTCAAATGACTGAAACAAATAAAAGAATACCCACACACACACACATATATACTCTAAAACAAACAAATATGTGTGTGTGTGTGTATATATATATACATATATATATATATTTGTTTTTGTTTTTGTTTTTCCAGTTTCAGCTCTTGAGCTGTGGCCATGCTGGGGCACCGCCATTGTGGTGAAAGAGTACAGCAGGGATCACCACCCCCTGCCGGAGCCTCGTAGAGCTTTTAGGTGTTTTCGCTCAATAAACACACACAACGCCCGGTCTGAGAATCGAAACCGCGATCCTGCGACCGCGAGTCCGCTGCCCTAACCACTAGGCCATTGCGCCTCTACATGTATATATATATATATATACATATACATATACACACACAGACATATACATGCCTGTATTGTAAGCTTCAAGTGACAAATCCTTGTGTTTCATCATTAACTCACGGTCGGTAGATTTAGCAGCGAGTTCCTCTTCTACTATCAATGTTAATTCGAAAACATTGGAGGTTTCCACGAATGGGTTTCTGATCCAGTCATATTGTTCAGTTTTCAGTGATGGGAAATACAAACTCAATTTTTCTTCTAAAACTTGCTAAATGCTCAACTATCAACAGGAGTGTTTCATTTATGCCTGTTTCACTTTGACTTAACAAAGGAAACATTTTCAAATTCCCTTCGACAGCTTTTCGTTTCCAAATCTTAAGTTTTCTTTGGAAAGCTTTCATTTTGTCAGTGGACATTAGAATGTTTTTTTCTTCCCCTTGCATGCTAGTATTTAAAATACTAAGCTGCTGAAATATAACAGCCAAATACTGTAACCTGGCAATCCAAAATTCAGAACATAGAAGGTCACAAAATTTAGACTGTTTCATTTCTTCAATGAAAGCAAGAAGTTTAGGTCAAAACTCATGTACATGGGTAAGTACTTTTCCTCTTGACAGCCACCTTACTTTGGTATGTAAAAGCAGCCGTTTGAGTTGAGAATCCATATCGGTATAAAACTGTTAAAAAATGCGAGATTTGAAAGGTGTTGTTTTAATAAAGTTTACCATCTGAACAACTTGATCTAAAACTTCTTTTAGTTCCTCTCCTAATGTTTTTGCCATCAAGGCCTCTCTATGAAGAAAGCAGTAATGATAAAATTCTCATTTTATGTTTTTTACAAAAGCTGTGAGACCCTTGACACAGCTTACCATGAAAGGGGCTCCATCTGTACAAACACCCACACATGATTTCCATGATAGCTGCCATTTATCCAAGTATGTATTCAGAATGTTGAAAACATCCTCTCCTTTTGTAGTGACACTTAATTCTTTGCAAAAAAGAAACTGATTTACTATTTGATCTTCATCAAAAAAATGAATGAATGCTAAGAGTTGTGCCTTGTTGTTGATGTCTGTTGACTTATCAATTTGCAATGCAAAAGGTGAATACTTAAATTCATTAGTACATACATTTTTCTCGATATCAGAAGACATTTCTAAAATGCGCCTGTGAACGGTATTGTTGGACAGTGGAATCTTACAGGCAAAATGAGTGACTCGACTATAGTATGAGCTTTCGTATTTTGTGCTATCAGTTCTGTGATTTGGTAGAAAGTGATTTGAGCTTTCTCAGAGACAGTCATTTTATTTATGAAAGAATTTTCTGCTTTAGTTTGCCATTCAGACAATCTCTTGAAATTATTTGTAGATTTATCTTGTAAATGAGGATGTTTAGTTTTTAAATGTTTGTTCAGTTTACTAGGAAGCAATGATTCATTTGACATTTGGCAAAGGATGGTTTTCATTTCCAGTCCATGTGAAACCGAAGTTTAAATAACTTACATTGTAATTGCGAGTAGGCTGCGGTTTCAGTTTCTTATTTGAACAGCTTGCTTCACTTAAGTTTTGCTCACTTCCAGGTTCACATTAATCAATTTTTAATAAGAAACCTATACATTTTGTATGTGTGTACGTTTTTGGATGTGAAAATAACAACACTTCCACTCTGAATGCCTGTTTAACACAATAAAAACACTACATCTGCTACCACCGCCTGCAAGTGCCAAACTGCCGCATGCATGGCTGTTGCAGAGTCATTCAAATCTCATTCAAAATGTGTTTGCAATGCATTTCAAACTTGCTTGCAGGCCTGAAGCCAGCTGTTCATTGCAAAGTAGAGTGCTGTTGTTATAATTTTGTATTGGCGGAAATACCGGTATATCCATAAGGTAATTGTATAATATAAGAAATTAGCTATGTATTTACTTCTTCATATCTGAATGCACGTCTTTGGAAAATCTCAGGGTGCATCTAGACATTTTCTGGGGTGCACCAGTGTGCCCAGGCACACCTTTTGAGAACCACTGGTCTATAGCCAGATGCCCATCCTGTTGTCAATACATTTCTATTCCCCTGGGTGAAGCAGCATGGCCAAGTGGTTAGGGTATTTGGTTCATGATCATAAGGTTGTGAGTTTGATTCCTGGTCGCACATTGTGTCCTTAAACAAGTCACTTTATTTCATGATGCTCCAGTCCACTCAGCTGGCAAAACTGAGTAGTACCTGTTTTTCGAAGAGCCAGCCATGTCATACACTGTGTCATGGTGAATATCCTTGTGAACTACTCTAAGGATTTGCAAATCTTATTTTGTTATTGCCAACAAGGGGCTAAACATAGAGGGGACACACAAGGACAGACAAATGGATTAAGTCGATTACATTGACTCTAGTGCGTAACTGGTACTTAATTTATCGACTCCAAAAGGATGAAAGGCAAAGTCGTCCTCGGCGAAATTTTAACTCAGAACATGAAATACCGCTAAGCATTTCACCCAGCATGCTAACATTTCTGCCAGCTCGAGTACTCGGATTTGCAAATCTGTGGAGTACTCAGCCACATGCATGTTAATTTCATAAGCAGGCTGATCCGTTGATCAGACCAACTGGAACAGAGTGCCAGTATTCCACACATGCCAAATTTGCCATCCTACATAAAAAAATTTTTAAGTGACCATTTTAACTGAAACAGTGACAATGCGAAAACAATGAAGCATTTATGTACATGTACATATAAAAAGCTTCAGTACAGTTTCATCTCCCATATTTCACTCATAAGGCATTGGTCATCCTGATTCTGTAACAGAAGACATTTGCCCGAGTTGTCACACTGTGGTATAAAACCTAAAATCACATGGTTGCGAATCGAACTATGCAAAACATCTTGTTTCTGAATATAGAAGGGCACAAACCAACGTCAGTAACATATCTTTCATAACTTCCTAAAAACATCCATGTGGTAGTCTCTTAGCAGCATCCAGACATCCATATTGTTGTGACCTTGCAACTGCAGTCAGATATATTTATGTTGTAGCTTCACAATGTATAGAGAAATCTACACCTACACACCATGTATAACATTAGTTGTACAGTCACACATTACACAACAGCCAAAGATAGCTTATAATATTTGTAATCTACTATCAAATTTAGCAATTTACAACTAAAATATACAACATATCTGATATAAAATCTATCGTTTTTAAATTGTTAACATTTCGTTTTAAGCATTCCCTTATAGGCTGTGAGGTTAAGAAGTTCACATTCCAAGCACATGGTTTGAGTACCAAACAATTCCAGACTTTAACTAAGACTTCTTTGCTGATGTTTTATTTCTTCTGTTGCTGATGTAAATAAGAGGATGTTATCTAAATATGGATGGAATTAGATGAAATGTTCCAATGAAATCTAAAAAAAAATTTAAGATGGAGTATTTGGAAGAGTATCCACAGCCTACACAATCTATTCTAACATGATAGAATTGGTAATAACAACGATAAGAAGCATTGTATAATTACATATAAGATTGTAATTTGTTTTATATATATTCTCCTTTGCAGAGATGAGAAATTTTAAAATATTTTATTGGTGTATGAGTGGCAGCAAGGTTGTAAAGGAAAGCATCTTGTAACCTATTTCTTTATTACCCACAAGGGGCTAAACATAGAGGGGACAAACAAGGACAGACATAGGTATTAAGTCGATTATATCGACCCCAGTGTGGAACTGGTAATTAATTTATCAACCCCAGTGCGGAACTGGTACTTAATTTATCGACCCCGAAAGGATGAAAGGCAAAGTAAACCTCGGTGGAATTTGAACTCACAACGTAATGACAGACGAAATACCGCTAAGCATTTCATCCGGCATGCTAACGTTTCTGCCAGCTCGCTGCCTTGTAACCATCATGTTGTAACCATCTTGTAACCATCAGCCTTTAAACCATAAGAAAGTCTTGCTGATATTTGTAGCCCCAAATATCATGATTATTTGTAGCATATGAATTAAGGATTTGTAGTTTCTCCTCAAGAACATAAGTTTAGCCGTATTTTGCTCCAGGCTGGTTGATATACGTCCTGTTGCTCCAATAATAATAGGTATGAAGCTGAAAGTTTATCTTCAGAAGTGGATTTGTAAACTTTTTATCAATGGTCCATAGATGTCCTCTTTCTCTTGTATTTTTCTAACCACATTGGTGTCCAGAGGGCAGCTGATTTCCACAACAGAACATATCTTTTCCTTGTGATCCTTACAAAGCTACATCTGGCCAGGTGTGTTTTAAGTTGGTGACTGTTTTAATTTTTAAGTTTTACCAATATTCTTTTGACCCACACGTATGTGTCTATGTATGTAAATATGTATGTAAATATGTATGTATGTATGTATGTATGTATGTATCTATGTATGTACGTAGATAGGTAGGTAGGCTGACAGGTGGAAGGGTATGTTTGTACGTATGTATATATGTAGGTAGGTATACAATGGGTTTCTTTCAGTTTCTGTCTCAAAATCCATTCACAAAGCTTTGGTTTGCTCAGGAATGTAGCAGAATATAATTGGTAATCCTCCTCCTCCTCCTCATTCTTCACATCATCTTCAGCAGCAGTAGCAGCAGCAGCAGCAGTAGCATCATTGTCTTAACTTCTACTTTTCCATGAATTCAGGGTTCTGATCCAAAACAAGTGACAGTCGTAGCCAAAGTATGTTGGAGTAGAGTTTTCTATGGCCAAAAGCCCTTCCCAATACCAACCTTGTTCTATTTCCAAGTGAAATGATTATCTACCAGTTTATTGAACACTAAACATTTTGGACACGTGGGAACCACTGATATTGCATGAATGAGGTTTTCATTTCCAAAACTGAGTAACACGCTAAAACATCTCGAGAAGCTCAGATATGCCTTTGCAGTTGATTGCAAGCAAACAACATAGTCAATGTGATCATTGCTTACAACATGTTCGCAGCTGTGTGTTGAAAAGGAGCCATCATTTACCTTTAGGACAGGGATTCAATTAGGCAGGCAATCTTCTTGTTGCTTTTGGCCTGTTAGAATCGTTTGTTACAAATGTGATAACATAATAATTTGGTATGTCTTCATGTATTACTTCCACTATCATATCATTATTATTGTTGTTGTTGTTCAAGTTGTTGTGTTTGCTTCAGAGAAAGCATGGCCTGATCAAAGGTTTACAATTTTCATTGCAGTTATCTTAAATCATAGATTCAGGAGCTTGAGACAAATGGCTCATTGCAACTGAATCATGTCACCCATCCTATTTCAGCAAATTGAAGCAGGATGTAATAGTTAGAGCGTTTTTCCCTAACAACTACATTTTATGGATCCCTTTTGCTTTTTGATAGCCATATATGTCACCCTTTTTTTTTTATGGTTCACATATTTTACAGGAGAAAGCCAAGCAGGAAATAATTGTGTTAACGCCAGAGAATTAAGGATAAAACCCTTTGGTCTTTGCAGTGTTGAATGATGTGAAAAGTTAGATTATACTACAAGATGGCTATATTTAAATCTCCAGAAAGCAATTATCTAATATTCAGGATAGCAAAGCCAGTGGGAAAGCTTCACCCGATTGTTTTATCATTTTGTTTGTTTGAAATGTAATTGACTCAATTTTCTTATTACTCCACTGTTGCATTCGTTTTGACCATTCATTTGTCGATGGTAGAGAATCATTAAATTCTTATGGACATTCCATCTACACGAATGTTAGCAAAATTCAGTGCTGTCATATTGAGTGATATTGTTACTATGAGCAACACTTGAAATGCCAAATAAGGTGAATAATGAAGAGAAACAGTGAATAATAATAGCTTGAGAAATTACTTTTCATATGACACACGTGAAAGGGTAATGCATAAACTCATTATATGCTATCAAAATGCAATTGTAGCACATTTTGGTAATTTGGTTTGGTCTGACCAAAACAAGTGACAGTCGTGGCCAAAGTTTAGTTGATTATAATAGTTGGCCTTTTGTAATATTTATGAAGTAAGGTTTATAAACTTGCACATATGTCACACATTCACACAATCCTTTTAACTGGTTGGTTCTGTTACCTCCATTCAAGTACTACCAACTAAATAGTTCTATCCTACTCTTATCACATATTTTGGTTTGAAAATCCAGGCTTTGCACAAATCACTATGTTCAGTCTGTCTTTCCTTCCTTCCTTCCTTCCTCCCTTCTTCTTTCCTTCCTTTCTTCCTTCCTTCTTTCCTTCCTTCCTTCCTTCCCTTCCACAATGTTGGTTCTGGAATTCCTTCCTTGCTCATGTCATACCAAAATCATCAATTTGCAACTGTTTAATTCATTACCAACCCAGCTGAAAGCACTTCTGGCTCTTTAGTACAAATGTCTGGTATTCAAAAGTTCTGAATTAAAATCTTCCACCAAACATTAGTCACAATTTATGTTCCTAACACTAGCTTTATGATAACGATGTTATTTTAGTAAATTCTTTGTTATATTTAAAATAATTGGAAGAAACACAGAGCATCTCAAAATAAATACAGAAATGAAAGGGTTAAACACTATATTAACAGCATCAGTCCCACTAGTGTCAGTGGCACTACAAAGACCTGTGGCACTGCCCATTTCTCAAGCCTTAGCCAGTAAAGGAAATATATATAGTTTTACCATAGCATGTCTTTTTTTTAAAAGATCAATGCAACCAAATCTTGTTACATGAGCAATTTACCTCTCTAAGCCAGCATGTTCTATCTTTTCATAGATTTTCTTTGTTACATACATCTGTTATTCATTTGCCAATTCCTTAACTGTAGCAGATTCAAGAATTCTACATAAGACAGCTGTAGTCTTCAATAGTTTCCAATGACAGAGTTTGATATTTTCAATAGCATATTTAAATTGACAGTTAAAGGAGAAATCCATTGCTTATTAATTTCTAAAAAGTTTGAATTTTTGCACAGAATAATATCAGTTTTTTC
Source organism: Octopus sinensis (assembly GCF_006345805.1). Lineage (NCBI taxonomy): Eukaryota > Metazoa > Mollusca > Cephalopoda > Octopoda > Octopodidae > Octopus > Octopus sinensis. The sequence continues at coordinate 63,466,026 of NC_043008.1, forward strand.
CAACTGATTTTAAGATTCTGCAGAATGTTATTTCTTTTCAACATCATTAAATCTATTCGAATAGAAGTACATTGGTTGCCTGTTTTATATGAGAGCAGAAAATACTAATCATATTGATATATCTGTTTTGTGAGTGAAGCAGGTGTGGTACCAAATGACATAGTCATTATAAGAACTCTTCTTCAGTTTCCTAATTGCTTCAAGGTGTACTGCTGATAATGGAGACCTCTGATATATTTAAAAATTATATATGTTGGATATTGCAATTCCAATGGAACTTCTCTATTTGAAACACTGCAGTTCCTTGAAATTGTCAGGATCTAGTAGTACCATCATCTTCTCTAAAATTATGAGTGAGAAATGATAATTCTGTTGCAAGGAATTTTCAGTTTTTAAAGTTGTATGAGAAAACATTTAAAGAAAGCTAGCAAATTTCCAACATGGATATTTCTGTTTTCTTCATAGTAACCACATTCTCAAAGCAACTAGAGTTTTTAATTACTCACATTTATTAGTTGCAAATTATAACTAAATTTATATATTTAAATGGCAATCTCATAAAGGAAAATAATTAGAAAGCTATAAAATTTTGGTCCAAGAACATTTTATATGTTGGACAAAGATCAGGAATTCTTAATTTATGATTTATGTGGATTTGGCTCAAACTATCAGCAAAGCATAAGATGGGCAATATGCCTTGCTGTGTGTATCTGTTAGTAGTTATATAGTCAATTGCTAAATCACTTATTGTCACAAATTCTGTTGGCTACAATAACTTGTGAGCAGCATAATGATTTTTGAAGCTTTAATTATTCATTCATTCAGTCAACAGTTTATTAATTACATCTTTAACTCTCTCAGACCTGGACTACTCAGTATAATTTTACACTCCACTTAGGATTCTGAACAAAAGCAATAAATAGTTGCATATACAGTAGAAGAGTAATTATTGCAGGAAAACTGATGGACAAAATCACAAAAAATTCAGGAGAATAACAATAGTAAGCCTTTCTCTCAACTATCATGTTTGTTCATTGCAGGTAGACTAAAGGACTGAATCACAAAAAAAAAAAATTTTTTTAGAGGAATTGCAATAACAGGCCTATTTTTCAACCACTGTATTCACACAAATTATTACTTTTCTCATCACTGTCATCAGTTTGAGTGTCCATATCATTCTCATTTTGTTTGTTTGTTCCTTCTCAAGCCATGTCTGGCTCATCAGGGCTGGTTTCCCGGTTTCCTTGGCGTATAGGTTCCCCACCTCGATGGGACGCCGGTTCATTGCAAGTGAGCTGCAAGATGCAGGAGGAAAGAGTGAGAGAAATTTGTGGTGAAAGAATCAGCAGAGGTTCGGCATTACCCTCTGCTGGAGCCGCGTGGAGCTTAGGCGTTTCAATCATAAACACACACATCACCCGGTCTAAGATTCGAACCTGCGATCCCTCAACCGCAAGTCTGCTGCTCTAAGCACTAGGCCATGTTCCTCGACTATATCATTCTTGTTGTCTGCATAAGGGTAAACTCTTTGTCTAAAGAATAAATATCATCAAGGATTTCCTCAACTGTAAATACAATACTTCCAGAAGTATCATGTGGGCCACAAGATAAGAGTCTGCGGCCTCAGGCTGGCCAACCCTGGTCTAGACCATATTCACTTACCAGACAATGTTGGGTTCATCAGATGCATGTTTCATTGCAAAATCAGATTTTTTTCAATTAAATGTAAAGGTCAACAATAGTTGCAGAGGACACTATTAACAATGAGTCAGAAATGCATTGGGCTACAAAGCTGAAATGTGATCAGTTGTCTATTTTTAATAATTTATCTTCTTTTTTATGTGCAGTGTTCATTATCTCTTTGAAAGAAACCTGGTAGATATTACCTTTAAGCGATTCCCAGTATACCTGGAATTCAGCATAACAGGGTTAATGAATTCATAGACTTCAAAATATCAATTATGGGTGGAGTCATGTACAAGAACTACTTCCACAAAACTTTTCCAATTTTATTTGGTACATATAGACAAATTTGAAAGTGTAACAACGCACTTAGCTGAGATTTGAAACATAACTCAGATTTTCCCATGCTACAACCACGAACTAATGTACTTCCATAAAACTTCGCTTCCTTAATTCTCCTCATTCTTATTTCCATATTCCATCTTGCTTGCTCACAGCCTGTTCAACCTCATTACCATTTTCGTCTCTGTCCCCATACTAAACTCGCCTCCGGTCGCAGCTTATCTATTAAAAAACCCCTCGATTCCATGTGGTTCCTTACATTCATTTCTCTGCCAAACGATGTCCAAAAGCTAAGATTTTTTTCTCTCATTTTTCTTTCCGTTCCCTTGCACTTCATTTGCCACTAATAATTTAAATGTATTATTTACTAACAGCTTGCTTTTCATTGAAAATGTCCCCTCAAATATAATTTTAATCTTAGTCCTATCTCGTAATTTTGTCAAGATAATTATTCGTTTCTATTTGTTTATCCTCGTTTTCAATTCACATTCTTATTCCCATACATCGTCCTGTCCCCCAAAACACTTCGCTGTCTTAATTCTCCTCATTCTTATTTCCATATTTCATCTTTGTGAATATGGCTTGATCAGTCATCACTGGCTTATTATGACCTATACAGCAAACTTCAAAGTTATGCAGCAAGTTTTCCAACCAAACTGTTTTTAGCTGGAAATTCTAGAAGCTGACTTACAGATATAAAAGCTGGCAAATTCAACCTGAAGCCAGAGAGTCATTTAGCTATCTGGGGGGAAGTTATGTCACTTGTTTCAGCAAGCTGGTCTCTCAAACTTTCTTTCAATTTTCTTATATAACATGCTTGTATCGTACTTGACAGACGGCCCCAACCTTAACTTCTAGTGTTGAGTAACACACATTAATTATATGTATTGATTTAGATTGCTTACATAACTTTTATGATATTATCTACTAAATTTTATTCAGAATATTCCCAACTGCTATGTTCATTGAATATTGTTTGATTAATTTATTGGATGTACATTTGTAATTATAATGATATGGATCAATAAAATATTTGATCAATTAAACTTTAGTCAATTAAATTTTAGTGTGGTCACTGTCTACATATGCAACTTAACTCATATTGTGAACAGCTTAAGAAGAATATATAACGAAACACTATACGGCAAAATTTGCCAAATGCACAACTCTTTATTCTTTACCCTTTTACTTGTTTCAGTCATTTGACTGTGGCAATGCTGGAGCACCGCCTTTTAGTCAAGCAAATCGACCGCAGGACTCATTCTTTGTAAGCCTAGTACTTATTCTATCCGTCTCTTTTGCTGAACCGCTAAGTTACGGGGACGTAAACACACCAGCATCAGTTGTCAAGTGATGTTGGGGGAACAAACACAGACACACAAACATATATACACACACACACATATATATATATATATGACGGGCTTCTTTCAGTTTTCTTCTACCAAATCCACTCACAAGGCTTTGGTTGGCCCAAGGCTATAGAAGAAGACACTTGCCCAAGGTGCCACGCAGTGAGGCTGAACCCGATACCATGGGGTTGGTAAGCAAGCTACTTACCACACAGCCACTCCTACGCCTATGCACTATTTAATTTCATATTAAAACATATAGCAAACACATTTAAAGGTGGAAATTTACCTTTAAATTCAAACACAAGTGACTAAAATTTTGATGATATGGGGATTTTCCTGAGGGCAGAATAAAATATTTCATAGAAAATAAAATTTTCTAGTACAAAGTAGCAAGTACTTCCTTCAATGATGAGATTTGTCCTTCCAATTACATTAAACTTGTTTCCATCAAAAGATTGCAACTTTTCATATCATTTACAGTATGATTTAAGGGAGAATTAAAAAGAAAGAAATGTACATTTTTCCTAGCATGTCCGGGTTGTTAGCAGGTAGCTGTTTGCCACTTAACCTGCAGCCTGCAGCATAGTGGATTCAGTGACATCAATTCATTGCATTTGATACCACACTTGGTGTGGAGGCACATGGCCTAGTGGTTAGAGTAGCGGACTCGTGGTCGAGGGATCGCGAGTTCGAATCTCAGACCGGGTGATGTGTGTGTTTATGAGTGAAACACCTAAGTTCCACGTGGCTCCAGCAGAAGGTAATGGCGAAACTTCTGCTGACTCTTTCATCACAACTTTCTCTCACTCTTTCCTCCTGCATCTTGCAGCTCACCTGCGACTGACCGGCGTCCCATCCAGATGGGGAACCTATACACCAAGGAAACCAGGAAACTGGCCTTGATGAGCCAGGCATGGCTCGAGAAGGAACAAACAAACATACCACACTCAGTAAGCTGGAGTGTTGCTGGTAGTCATTTAGTGGAGAAGCAGCATATTTGTGGAAATAGTTTTTACATTGGTGTGACCACATTTGATGGTGCCACGTAAAAATTTGAGGTGGATGGTCAGTATAGGTTGCGATGTGGTCTATATGGTTGGCAGAAATTAAATACTCTACTCTGGGGGGCAGCCAAACTCATGTTGGTAAATATAGATTGCCATCTGTACTCACATATTTAATTTACTATGTGAATGTATGTGTGCCAAACCACACATGTGCATATGCTTACATCTTTGTGGATGCTTGTATGAATGAGTGTACCACCAGTAACTCACTATTAAGATACACATGGGTAATGCAATGAATGAAGGAGAAACAGGCTTACTTTGCATGGAATACATAAGTAAGGAATGTATATTTCAATATCAATTGATTTCACCCTATGTATGACAAACATACTCTGGGATTAGCAGTTGAAAATAATATTTTTAGCATCTATTTCTGAAATATTCATCCCATTACCTCATGTGCGTACTTTACTTTAAAACTTTGACTTTTAAAACAAAACTATCATGAGCCAGTATAAATCTAAATAAAGAATGCACACAAGGTAATGTGGTGAACATTTCAGAAACAGGTGTTAAAAATGTTATTTTCAACTGACGATCCCAGAGTATGTTTGTAATACAGAGGGTGAAATCAATTGATATTGAAATATAGGTTCCTTACTTATGTATTCCATGCAAGGTAAGCCTGTTTCTCCTACATTCATTGCATTGCCCGTTTGTATCTTAATAGTGAGTTACTCATGGTTTGGAGCGATGGCTCCGATTATAGCAAGTGGTATTTAAATAACCTACTGAATCTAAATTTAGCTTATGTCTTGCCTATAAAGGTGTAAACTTGCTAGCTACCTTATTATTATCATTAATAATGGTAATAATACTTCTAAAAAGCACCAACCGATCGTGGCAGTTGCCAGCCTCCCCTGGCACCTGTGCCGGTGACACGTAAAAAGCACCCACTACACTCACGGAGTGGTTGGCGTTAGGAAGGGCATCCAGCTGTAGAAACACTGCCAGATCAGACTGGAGCCTGGTGCAGCCTCCTGGCTTCCCAGACCCCAGTCAAACCGTCCAACCCACTTGGATGGAAAACGGACGTTAAATGATGATGATGATGACGATATATATATGTGATGTTGTTGTTGTTGATGATGATGATGATGCTACATACATACATCAAGATGTGTGTGTATGTGTGTCACTTAAGCATGCTAGTAATTAAGTACATAAGTTTGCATGTACAAAATTTTGTATATGAGGTGCTCGTATGTAAATGCTCATACAATACTTATCAAATCATACATTTTATTACTAACGAGTAGCATAAACACACTTTATCCTGTTCTCTTCTATTTCCTCTTTCTTCCCTTCCTTCTCCCTCTCAACACACATCTTTCATAAACATATCAGTTCAGAAAGAGATGCCATATGCAAAACAACATATTGGCAGCATGGATGTCTTTACATTAAGGATCAAGGAAGCTATTCTCATTAAGAAACAGAACCAATTCAAGCAACAGAAATGAATTACATGAAGTAGATTGAGTATTAGAACAATACCAGTCTGTATATACCACACAACCTTCACACGTGTTATAATAGAAAGCTACCAACTCATCACACCCAGAATTTTCTCTTGATAAAGTGCTCTTAAGACCGAAATATCAAATTATAAGATGGCATATCAACTGTTGTTTTGTATTCTTTAAAGTGACGATCCCTTGATTTCCAATTTTTATTGTACAAACATTAAAGTCAGCAGTAACAATTCTATTACAAATGCTTCATTCAAACTTTATTATTCTAATAACATTGTAGTATAGTTTACAGCTGATGTGGTGTTCAAATGCTGCAGGCAATGTTACAATTACTTTTCATCTTTTACTACCACATCAGATATATGTATATAATATGATTCGTTGAATATTGTGTCAACTCAGACACCCAACCCACTGGTGAATCATTCGAATGTCATCATAGGTACTAAATTTAAGTATGCAAATTTTGGAGGTTAAGGGTTGCAATGTTGTTTTTGTGTAGTGGTTAGCAAAGCTACATGGTTTCCAGTGGTATTTATGTCCTACAAATGATGCTGTGACTTTTCCATCTTCTTTCTATACTGGTTTAAATTTTGGCACAAGGCCAACAGTTTTGGGGAGAGGTAAGTCGATTGCACTGCCCCTAGTGATCAATTGGTGCTTAGTTCATTGACTCCCCAAAAGAATGAAAGGCAAAGTCTACCACAGCAGAATACAAAATCAGAGCATAAAGACAGATGAAATGCTGCTAAGCATTTTCCTGGCAGAGTAAGCTTCAGCCATCTCACCATCTTATGTTCTATAATATGTATACACACTCAAACACATGCATGTGTGCATGTATGTATGTGTGTGCATGGGACAGGGCTGAGTGAAGAAAAATAGCTTGGAATGGCCAGCAGCACATATTTGATCATCATCATCATCATCATCATCATCGTTTAGCGTCCGCTTTCCATGCTAGCATGGGTTGGACGGGTCAACTGGGGTCTGTGAAGCTGGAAGGCTTCGTCAGGCCCAGTCAGATCTGGCAGTGTTTCTACGGCTGGATGCCCTTCCTAACGCCAACCACTCCGCGAGTGTAGTGGGTGTTTTTTACGTGCCACCTGCACTGCATCATAGATGAATAAGGAATAAGGAATAATTAACTTAGCTACAAGAAAAATATCTTGTTATATTGAAATTTATCTACTTCCCGATATGGTAGACAAATTACTTAGCGATATTTGATATCAACTCTAAAGGGGAAGGGGATTTAATATCAAGAATCAAGTGTTCTTTACAACACACCTGTAATTAGGAATAATTCATACATATCTATATACACACATACATAGGTGCAGGCATGGCTGTGCAGTAAGAAGCTAGCTTCCTAACCACATGGTTCTGGATTCAGTCCATCAGTCCCACTTTGTGGCACATTTAGCAAGTGTCTTCTACTCTAGCCTCAGGCCTACCAAAGCCTTGTGAGTGGATTTCGTAGACGGAAACTGAAAGAAGCCTGTCATATATATATTATATATATATATATATATGTGTGTGTGTGTGTGTGTGTGTGTGTGTGTGTGTGTGTGTGTGTGTTTGTGTTTGTCCCCCAACATCACTTGACAACCGATGCTGGTGTGTTTACATACGTGTAACCTAGTGGTTCGGCAAAAGAGGCCGATAGAATAAATACTAGGCTTACAAAGAATAAGTCTTGGAGTCAATTCGCTCGACTAAAGGCGGTGCTCCAGCATGGTCACAGTGAAATGACTGAAACAATTAGAAAAAGAACAGATACCCTCTATGATATTTATTGAACAGTCTTCCCTTTCTCATTTGACCAGCATAACCCAATGTACACATAAATATGTGTGTGCATCAATGCTTGTGTGTGTGTGTGTGAGAGAGAAAGAGAGAGTATAGAAATTGTTATTTTAATGAACCCTTGCAAACTCTCTTGATTATTCCCAAAAATTACTGAAACACATTTGTGGTGTTTTCCATTGCATCACAAATATAGACATGCACACATGTTTATAACATCGAAATACTTTCACCTAACAAAACAGAGTACATTAGATGCCCAGAATAAAAAACAAAATGTAAACGGTAAAAGAAAAATACCTATGAACAGAGGAAATATGTTTCTTTAACTTTATTATTATTTTTTTATTTATTCTAGAGAAACCATTTTCTACCAGTGAACAGATTACTTTTTACCATAGTCATGGTCGAAACAGCCAAATTGTACAGAAAACATTACATTTACCTTCTTTGCTTGTGAATGCTTACATAAAATAAACAATGTATAATGTTCAATGAGAATTGCTTTAGAACATATATGTGTTTCACTCCACGAGAAAGCCTCACTGCTATACATTAGTTAACGAAGCTTGCTATGTCTTTAAATTGAAAATATATCTTTTATTATATTAGTAAGCAAACTGCAACGGAAATAGCCAGAACATATTGTATTTACAGGAAAGAGGAAGAGAATGGAATTGAAAACTAAGGAAATATAAGTAATAAAAAGTGAGAAGAAAAAAATAACCATCCAGACGACACATTGCTGTGAGGGGAAAAAAAATTGAAATAAACTGAGGAAAAAATTAATGTAAAAAAATACCAATACCCAACTATAAATGTGACATGTAAAACAGAGATAGAATTTATTTATGAAGCCGTGCATGAGTTCTATATGAATGTAGTTTATATAACTGGATTTTTAAATCAAGCAAAGGAAAAAGAAGAAACACAGAAATATATATATATATATAATATATATATATATATATACACACATATATGTATGTATGTATATAGATATGTATGTGTGTGTGTATATATATATATGTGTGTGTGTGTAAATATATGTATGTATATATATATATATATACATACATATACATACAAACACACACACACACACACACACACACACACACATATGTGGAGGCACATAGCCTAGTGGTTAGAGCAGTGGACTCGCGGTCGAGGGATCACAGGTTCAAATCTCAGACCGGGCGATGTGTGTGTTTATGAGCGAAACACCTAAGCTCCACATGGCTCCAGCAGAAGGTAATGGCAAACTTCTGCTAACTCTTTCGCCACAACTTTCTCTCACTCTTTCCTCCTGCAT
>NC_043008.1:63487574-63540074 GCF_006345805.1 Octopus sinensis
TGAGAGAAAATAGAAAAAGGTTTAGTCGCTAATGATCTATCATATATATATATATATATATATATAAACATACATACATACATACATACATACATATATACATACCTACATACATAATACATATACACTCACATGCACATACTCAAATATATACAAATAGGTAGACAAGTGGCAAGCAGAACTACCTAACATATTCATATTTAGCAGCCTAAGACAGATGAGTTAGCTTCCTATAATGACCCTACATAAATCAATGTTGCATGGGGTCAAATCAAAATATTCTAAACAATAATAATAAAAATAATAATAATAATAATAATAATAATAATAATAATAATAATAATAATAATAATAATAATAATAATAATTGTTTTGGTTTGGTAAATCTCAAAGCAGATAAAGCTTAGATAGAAAATGTCAAAGGTAGCCCATAGAGATCAAGACAGGAAAATTTTAGATGTGCATAACATATTTGTAAGAAAAATGAAAGCATGTTTTGTAACCCTCAATTATATCATTTTTGTAGCTATAATTGATTACAATATATCTAGTAACCTTATTATCCAGCCCACGGGTATATGGCATAGTGGTTAAGAGTGAAGGCTACTAACCCCAAGATTCCAAGTTCGATTCCAGGCAGTTACCTGAATAATAATAATAATAACATAAAAAAATACCTTAGGAATGAGAACCCAGGTTTGAAATTTCCCCAAGACACCTGATGAAGGCTGGAGGGTATATCAGCCAAAACATTGTGTTAACAACAAACAAGATGAGTACTAATATCCGTCAAATGTAAATAATGTAAATAATGTACATAATTCCTCATCTTTTAAATATAGAACTGTATCAATTATTTCTGTAATAATATATTCTGGACTAAACAATCAAATGGGTTATTTAAAAAAAACAGATGCATCAGTTAGAATCATCTGTTATTTTTAACACACTGTGTGACCAGACCAAGTAGTGGTTCTTTACATGTGAGTGTTGGACAGATGGATGGATAGAAGGATGGTCAGAATGATAGATAGATAGGTAGGTATGTAGGTAGGTAGGTAGGTAGGTAGGTAGGTAGGTAGGCAGGTAGGCAGGTAGTTAGGTAGGTGGGTAGGTAGGTAAGTAGGTAGTTGGTAGGTTGGTAGGTAGATAGATAGATAGATAGATAGACTGTGGCAACTGACAACAAGAAAGAATGGAAAAATGGTTGCTAAATAAATGGTGGCGGAGATGGATGTTGATATGTATAATGTACTTACATTGAGTCTCTCACCCATCATACCCATTCCTCACTCGTCCTGTCATGAGAGACATGTCATCTCAGAATGTGAAGACTGCAATGCTGACGAAGGCTTTTGCCATTCCAGTGACTTACATTTGCATTTGAAATTGGTATCTTTTACATTTGAGAGTCAAAACACAATCATTATTATTGCAACTCTTGTCAGAATTTTTCTGTTATGTGTACCAACATTATTTCCTATCTTTCAAAATGAATACTTTCTAGACTCACTAACAACAATCCGAGATTCTCCAAACCGTTGTTCTTTGGATGGAATTGTAAAATTAATAGAAAATTTAATGTGGTCTCAAAATAGTAAAATGTTACTGTTTTCCCTACAGGAACAATTTTCTCTTTTGTAATGGGTGCTTTTTACGTGCCACCTGCACTGGTGCCAGGCGAGGCTGGCATCGGCCACGGTCGGATTGGTGCACGTAAAATGCACCAATCCGACCGTGGCCGATGCCAGCCTCGCCTGGCACCAGTGCAGGTGGCACGTAAAAAGCACCCACCACAATCACGGAGTGGTTGGTGTTAGGAAGGGCATCCAGCTGTAGAAACATTGCCAGATAAGACCGGAGCCTGGTGCAGCCTTCTGGCTTCCCAGATCCCCGGTCGAACCGTCCCACCCATGCTAGCATGGAGAACGGACGTTAAACGATGATGATGATGATGATGATGTAGTTAAATTTTGGCCAGAAATGTACTAAAATTCATCATAATTCCTTGATATACTTATAATACTGCCCCTGTTCCCATTATGATATATCATTTCAGAAATGCAGACTTTCATATCTGTGTAGGAAATTTCTATTATCTTTCCCAAGTTATACACAATTTCCATAAAACCTGATTGTGCCCACAGCAATGGGACATATTTATAAATTAATTTATTTTGTATTGTAGCCAGCATTTGATTAATGATGTACAATGTGTGTATTTCTATTTAGTGATTGGTTTGTGGATCTGCTTTGGGTACTAAGACAGAATGTAGTCTACATATTAAAACTTGAGAAAATAAACACATTCAACTCAATTTTCATTTCACAACAGTCTCATTAAAAGTTGAACAGGTGAGATGTGAGCCAAACTAGAATAGAATATTATTGAGATAATTATCAAGAATACAATCAATGTTGCCATAGGAACTATTTCATTGAAATATCATGAACAAATGGAAATGAAAGCACTACATATATGGAGAGAAATAAAAACAACAAAAATAATTTCTCTTTATTTTGGTATGCATTGGGGGAGGTGGATGTGAAGTTTATTGAAGCAGATCTATTCTCTATGATGAATAAATTAATAAAGAAGTAAATATTTTTGAAAATTACAAAGCGTTCATGTCATAATATGTATTTTCAGTTTCTTTGTGGAGGAAACTGCTGTAATTGCACAATTTGATTGGCACTTTAACATTCTGTTTGGCATGGCACTGCATCAGATGCTCTGCAATGCAAAATAATTGTTGTGCTATTCTAAAGTGAAATTTGTGCACAGATAATTCTATATTTTCTCATAGAAACTTCTCTCCTCTGTGATAGGCAAGAATAATTAGAATTTTAAAATACATTCACAATCAGATTTTCCTTTATTCTTTACATTTTGTTTTTGCTTCATGTGCATTCTAATTTTACACACAATATCAAAAAGCAGAATGTTCTCTCACCCACCTTATTCAGCTGAGATAAAAAAAGAAAATATTTTTTTAACAAAGGATACTAAATGAATGTGCTTTTTCTTCTTAAAAAAAAATACAGAAAAGTGAAGTTAATAAAAACTAGAATGTGAAGTGTTCTCTTGAAGTATCACCAACTTAAAGAAGACCAACATCTAAAGATATATTCTAATGCTTTTAAGTTGATTACTTTGCCAGAAGTTTGTTTAGATAAGATTGTGATCCTGAAATGGATCAGATCCATTTCTATTCTCATTAAAGGAATTCTATAAATAGCATCAGAAATTGTCTTTTTCTATTATGGTAAGTTTGCTATGGATTAAAGATACATAAAACTTGGTATAGCTGAAGAAATGGTCCTCTCTAAAAGCAGTAACAAAAAGGGGAAAGACACAAAAAAAAAAAGAAAGAAAAAGGAAAAATCAGTTTCAGTACTTCCTCTTCTTTTTCTTTTTTCTTGCCAGTTCCGAAGAGGTCTCTAAAAAAATAATATCTTAGATCATGTATGGTAAAGTGATATGAGGAATCAAGTGAAACTTGAGAGATTTCTGTGATTCTTTATTTAGTCCTTTTCTTCTTTTTTTTTTAAAGAAATCTGCTGATTCTGTTGCTGTAAACTCCAAATGGTACTAGATTGAAGGAAGGGAGTATCTTTGAAAGCTTGCAAATTTCGTGTTCACTATTCTAATCAATTATTATTTACATGCTAGAACTATTGACATAAGAAAGACAAAGAATTAACCTTGTTTAATGTTTGCTTTTACTGATTCCAAGCATTGGGCTACAGCTACATAATTCCAGAGTTTTAGTTAATAGCATTGACATCCAAACCCAGGATATATTTCAGTTTGGTATTTATCTTATTGATAGCTGTTTATATTGAATCTTTAAATTATGATTCCTAGCCAAGCACTGATTTTTGCACAGGACCAAAATGAGTTGATAGACACACATCTATATATGCACACAAAATCACTGTGTGTGTGTGTATGGGTACATACTTAGACACATATTTGTGTGTATCTTTGCATCTATATATATATATGTATATATAATAAAGTGGAGTTGTAAGGTACCGCACGAGTGGAATTATATATGAAAGAAGGTTTGAAAATGCAATTTTAAAAGATGTTTATTTACTTTACCGGTTTCTCTTTTTAGAAAAAGATTGTCAAAAGTAACATGTAAAAGCTTGGTTGTGTTAGCAACTGGTTGTCACAAAATACTACAATACATATATATATACACACACAAAGACTCACACACACACATACACACACACAAAAACACATGCACACACACATGCACACACACACATGCTTGCACGCACACACTCACACAAAGACACACATGATGACATGCACACACACACACGTATACACACATGCACACACACACACATGCAGGAAGGAAGTATGTAGTTGTCTACACATGTAGTCAGAGAACATTAGTGGAGTCCCTTACTAGCAAAGAACAAGAACTGCATCATCTCATCTAAGCCAGATTACTTCGTAATTAGTTGTACTATAACAGTTTCTGCAGCTTCGTGATTCTATCCATCAGTTTGATACCTCGGCAGTTGTTTCTTTTTAGAGCATCTCCTTTCACATTTTGGATGATGCTGACACCAGTCATTAGGAATACCTCTTGCACAACCTAATTTTTCAGTGTGCTGCTTTGCTCAGTATTTTCAATGTCTCAGTGACCATCCCTGATGATCAGCTGATTTTTTTTTTTGTATTTTCATATCCAGGTGTGGCTGTTTGGTAAAAAGTTTGCTTCTTAACCACATGCATCTGGGTTCAGTTCCACTGCATGGCACCTTGGGCAAGTTCCTTTTACTATGGTTTCAGTTTGACCAAAGACTTGTAAATGGATTTGGTAGATGGAAACTGAAAGAAGCCCGAAGCAGTATTAATACTAACAGGTAATATTTATGCCCACTTAAACGTGAATATTCTGTTAGAACAAATTATATTGTGGTAGATGATAACATGAGAGTTTCACATTTAAGTGAAATTTAGTATTGACTCTGTTACTAATATATAATTTTTAACAAGCTCACTGGCTATTTGCAGCACCAGCACATGTCCTGACAGTTTTTCTATGTATCACTGGTTGGGGAGATGAGTTGCTGCTATCTCTAGCAGTTGAGCTTCCATCACTGGGAAGACCAAAGAAGGTTGAAATCAAGTGATCTGGTGCTCTCAGCACAGGAGTTTGTGTGGATTCATCTCTCTGGTAGCAATGTAAATAAGAGTGTATTTTGCAACAAAAGCCAGTATGAGAATTCCTCACATGGTGTCTACTGCAGTAGAGTTTATTCTAACAGAACATGGTCATTGAAGGGGGCATAGATATTAGCTCTAAGAAAATTTGATGTACAGTAATCCCTTGACTATCATGGGTGTTACATTCCAAAACACCCCATGATAGGTGAAAATCCACCAAGTAGAAACAGTATTCTGCTCTTTTAGTCTTTTACTCTTTTACTTGTTTCAGTCATTTGACTGCAGCCATGCTGGAGCACTGCCTTTAGTTGAACAAATCGCCCCCAGGACTTATTCTTTGTAACCCTAGTACTTATTCTATTGATCTTTGCCAAATCGCTAAGTTACGGGGATGTAAACACACAAGCATCGGTTGTCAAGCGATGTTGGGGGGACAAACACAGACGCAAGCATACACACACACATATATATATACACATATATACGACGGGCTTCTTTCAGTTTCCGTCTACTAAATCCACTAACAAAGCTTTGGTTGGCCCAAGGCTATAGTAGAAGACACTTACCCTAGGTACCACATGGTGGGACTGAACCCGGAACCATGTGGTTCATAAGCAAGCTACTTACCACACAGTCATGTACATATTTATTTTATTATAAATGCAAAACAACACTACAGAGAAATTGACATAAGCTTAACTAATAAACCATCATGGGTGAACTGCGATAGGTGAACCACGACATGGCAAGGGGTTACTGAATGTTGATAGTGTGTGGGAGTTTTATAAGCCATGTACTGCAATGTCTTCAGCAAGGAAAAATTTAGTAACTAGTTCAGCAATGAATTTAATATGCAGGTATATATTCCTTTGCCTCTTCTGTCTTTGTTGAAGACAAGATGTTCACAAGAATTCATACATTTTGATGACTTGGTTCTCATAACTGAATCAGTTGAAGAATGAAAGAATGAAAGAATGAGAGTAGTAATTCTAAAAATGAAAGCAATGTACAGATTTGAAAGATCTAAGAGTAAACCTAGCAAAGATAAATGTTTCAATTAAGAAGATATGGTTGTAGAGCCACCTGGGAAGTGGTCAAGTTTGATATGCAGAAGATGAAAAGGTAAGAATTCCATAAAGTATACCATATGTTAATAAAGGTAACACAAGAGGTGCATTGAGATTACAAGCATGTTGGTAAGGAAGACAGACTTTGTATGTAGCAGATGCACAAGTGTAGGTAGTTGCAATAAAATGCAATAAAATCTGTGAGATAAAATTCTTTCAAATTCTTGGAAGGCTCTCTAAAAGTAACAGACAGTTTCCATTAAATACATGACTTAATTAGCCATGGCGGAATCATAGTTGCTAGAGAAAAATACGTGGCAGAAAAAGTTAAGGTGATGGCAGTGATGGAGTAATTATAATGATCATATTTGTGAATACATGTATATGTTGATGTGTTTATTTACATTTGTGCTTTATGAAAATCACTCACTTCATATCTTTGGTTATGTGTAAAAGAAGACTTGTATCTTCTCTCGCCCTTTTCAAGCCTAGCCAGGCTCATGAGCTCGGTTTCCCAGTTTCTGTGGCATATGTGTTCCCCTCAGCTGGATGGGATGTCAGTTCATCGCAGCGTTACCCAAGAAACAGGAGGAAAGAGTGAGAGAAATTTGGGGTGAAAGAGTACAACAGGGGCCACCACCACCCCCTGCTGGAGCCTTGAGGAGCTTTAGGTATTTTCGCTCAATAAACACACACAACGCCTGGTCTGGGAATCGAAACTGCGATCCTCCAACCACAAGTCTGCTGCCCTAACCACTGGGCCATTGTGCCTCCAAAATAACACTTGACTTACTCAAAATTAAACAGCAATGACCTAGTAACAGGAAGGGCATCCAGATACAAAAAAGCACTGGTTCAATAATATATTCCTCTAACTCATGCCAGCATGGATAAACAGATGTAAAGCGAATGGATGAACAAAGAGAGCAATGATGTTTTAGAGGAATATGACAGAAACCGAGATCTATTGCTTGAAATACAGATGTAAGTTGACAGTAACATAAATATGGTCATAAAAACTAACACTAACATAAATAACATTTATGCATTGTATGTAATCTTACAGTAACAGGGCAGTAATATTCCTGTAGTGTTTGAAATAAATCTGTTGTGTAAATGTGTATATTGATAGAAATAAAATGGTGAATTCATTGGAAAAATTGATCTATTGTTAAAAATGTAAATGTCACTTGATTATAATAATGATATATTGGTAAAAATATGTGCTTTTTTTGTGTATTTGTTTCATATATATATATATATATATACGTGTATGTGTGTGTGTAGTAATAAATTAATAATAACATTGATGGATTTGTGGATATTTTTCTGTAATGAGACAATACAATCAATCTATTTCTGAAAATATAACAGTAATATTGATAAATAGTTAAACATACAGCTGTAACATGTTAGTAACGATGATGTATTGGAAAAAATACCTATAAGTAGGTACTAACGTTTGGGGTATTGGTAGAAATAAACCAATAACATCGGTGATATTGACATATTGGTGGAAACGTAGGAGAAACTTGATAACATCATTGCCATACAAGCAGACTGTAAGAGACATTCAACTTCCTTCCCTGGAAGTTTTGTGTGTCTGTAAAAGAAATATTATTTGTATGTAGGCGTAGGAGTGGCTGTGTGGTAAGTAGCTTATGGATCCGGTTTCAGTCCCACTGCATGGTACCTTGGGCAAGTGTGTTCTACTATAGCCCTCGGGCTGACCAAAGCATTTTAAGTGGATTTGGTAGATGGGAACTGAAAGTGGCCCATCGTATATATGTACATATATGTGTGTGTGTGTGTGTGTGTGTGTGTGTGTGTGTGTGTGAATGTGTGTGTATATGTTTTTGCATCTGTGTTTGTCCCCTGAACAGCCTTGTGAGTGGATTTGGTAGATGGAAACTGAAGTGGCCCGTCATATATATGTATATCTATATATATAAAACTGTAGTTGTGTGAGTGTCTGTCCCCTTCGATTTAGATTCCTAACTACTCCCACATTTTGCGGTGCAGTTTAACCAAATTCGGGTATCTTATAGTCGTGATTCATATCGAGCCCGTCTGAGTATTAGCGCGCGTCTACGATGAGTCTACGATTTTAAAAATAATTTAACATCATTTTTTATTCCATTTTAATGCATAATTTTTCGTGTGTCGATGGCGGCGGAGTTGGCGTCCATGGCCACACCTGCACCTGTTTGCTTCTCCTCCTTCTTCCCTCCCTCATGAAGCTGTGGGGAAGGGGGTGTAAGGAAATCAACGTCGTAAAGCGTTGTCAAGGAGACCAGCGTTCTTTTAGAACGACTTCATGGCTTGAAGACACCAAAACAGAAATGGCTAAGAAAGCCCGAATTGGCATCTATAAGGGAAGTAACTCTCTAAAAATGCTTATATAGTTATTTCCCTTACAAACCCGAGCAACGCCGGGCGATACTGCTTGTATATATATATATATATCTATAATTGTGTGTATATGTTTGTTTGTCTGTGTTTGTGTTTGTCCCCTGAACAACCTTGTGAGTGGATTTGGTAGACTGAAACTGAAGTGGCCCGTCATATATATGTATATATATATATATATATATATATATATATATATATAAATATATATATATATATATATATATATATGATTGTGTGTATATGTTTGTTTGTCTGTGTTTGTCCCCCACATCATCGCTTAACAACTGATGCTGGTGTGTTTACGTCCCAGTAACTTAGCGGTTTGTTAAAAGAGACTGATAGAATAAGTACTAGGCTTACAAAGAATAAGTCCTGGGGTCGGTTTGCTCGACTAAAGGTGGTTCTCCAGCATGGTCACAGTCAAATGACTGAAACAAGTAAAAGAGTAAAGAGTATAGAAGCATAACTTGAAATTTGGTTGTGAGGCTGTCATACCTCTTGGAATTCTTAAATTTTGGGGAGTACACAAGTCAAATGGAGGAACTTTGAGGGCTTCTTATAATGGTGAGAATGTAGTGGTAATATAATAACTTTGCCTTAAATACACAGGGACAATAAAGAATAATAAGGACTGTTTTCTTTTTCTTATGTGGAATAGTAAACCCAACAGAAGCTGTTTCCATGATAAATACACCCAATATATTCTTTAAAGAGGTTGTCATGACAACCTGTATGACCCGTGTCAATATGGAATACAGATGTAAATGGTGATGATAATGATGATGATGAGGAGGAGGAGGAGGACGAGGACGAGGAAGAGGATGATGATGATGGTAATGATTTTTATGATGATGATCATGATGATGATGATCATGATGATGATGATGAAGATGATGATTATACGTGTGTGTGTGCATGTGTGTATGTGTATTTTCACTGTTTTAGCAGATTCCCATGACTCTTGGTCGCCATCAGATTCCATTATCCTGAATTTAAATTAAGAGCTTGAATCATCGTTAATCTTTCATTAGCTGATTACACAACCACAGACGCCACCCTTATGAATGTGTTGCAGTTACTTTCTTGATCGATCCTGGTAGTCCTAATCATTGATTTTCCGGGATTCTGCTACTCAGCATCACTGTAAGAAGCACTGTTGGTTCAGTCGAGCTCCTCCGCTAACTCATCACAATCCACCATGCTACAGTTCCCATGACTTCGGTACGTTCCTGACATATTGGCTGAAGGGATGCTATGCCTTGCCAAAGGGTAGTATAACTGTGCAGGACATGATCATTCACTCTGTGGGGGTATTTTCAAATACCGGTGTGTGTGTACATATATATATATATATATATATATATGTACACATATATGTACACATATGTGTTTGCCTTTCAAGTGCTGTGTTTTTACTGAGATCTCCCTTTTAGTAGAAAGAATAGCTATAACTCTTTGACTGCTATTTCTAAATTCGGTGTGTGGTGAGGCAATTCGTTGCTAAACCCTTAATTGCTTAGTATATATATATATATATATATATATACATACATTTTTTTTTTGTAGTTTCAGCTCATAGCTGTGGCCATGTTGGAGCACCGCCATTTTGCTACACTGTTATTACCGAGATCCTCCTCTAATATGTGGCACTTGATGTAGAATGGAGTTTGATGTAGCTACTCTCATTTGCACCTCTTGCCGCGAGGTAGCTTCATCTGGGGCTCTCGACAGGAAGAGCTCCAGCCTTGATTTAAAAACACCTACATTTACTTTGTGCAGGTTCCTCAGGCTCTTTGGGAGAATATCAAAAAGCTGTGGGCCCCTGAAATCCAGGCCATTGCAGTAACTGGTCCTGAAGCATGATGACATTCCTGGGATCTTTGGCACTGTGCAGTGCCAACCCATTCTGGCATTGGTGTAGCTTTCAATGCCAAAATTTGGCACAATTCCTTCCACGATCTTCCAGATGTATATCACTGCATACCTCTCCCGCCTTCCCTCCAGAGAGTAGAGTCTTAGCTGTTTCAGCCTTTCCCAGTAGCTGAGCTGTGGCAAAGAGATGATCATCACCATCATCATCATCATCTTCATCAGTGTTGCATTAATGTTACAGCTTTATTTCCTGTACATTATATTGTAATCATATCTCTAGCAATACACTAATGTTGTGAATGTTTGAGAACAAGTGGTTAGAGTGTTTGATGGTGAGCTGGCAGAAACGTTAGCACGCCGGGCGAAATGCGTAGCCGTATTTTGTCTGCCGTTACATTCTGAGTTCAAATTCCACCGAGGTTGACTTTGCCTTTCATCCTTTCGGGGTCGATTAAATAAGTACTAGTTACGCACCGCGATCGATATAATCGACTTAATCTGTGTGTCTGTCCTTGTTTGTCCTCTCTGTGTTTAGCCCCTTGTGGGTAGTAAAGAAATAGGTTAGAGTGTTTGACTCTCAATCATATGGTAATGGGTTCAATTCCTTGACCAAGTAGCAATCCAGTACTGCTCTAGTCTTTTTTGTCTCCAGTTACAACATCCTGAAAGTTCTACTGTATTAAGTGTGGGAGGACTGAGACAGTGTCTATGTCTGCTCATGACCACCTGCCACATTTTCTTTGATTCTGAATAGTGGCCACAGCAGTAGATCATTGTTACCTTTTTCTTTACTACCCACAAAGGGCTAAACATAGAGGGGACAAACAAGGACAGACAAACGGATTAAGTCGATTATATCAACCCCAGTGCATAACTGGTACTTATTTAATCGACCCTGAAAGGATGAAAGGCAAAGTCAACCTCGGCAGAATTTGAACTCAGGATGTAGCAGCAGACGAAATACTGCTAAGCATTTCGCTCATTGTGTTAATGTTTCTGCCAGCTCGCAGCAGTACATAATTGTTACTATCAAATCACTTCTATATTTTCGTCAGTTCATTCAGTGCCGTTGCCTCATACAAAGCATCCAATCCTCACTGTGAAGTGGTTGGCATTTGGAAGGGCATCCAACTGTAAAAAAAAACCATGCCAAAAAAATGACTTCGCCTGTGTTGGCACCAAGTAAAAAGCACTCAGTCCATTCTGCAGAGTGTTAGGTGTTAGGATGGGCATCCAGCCGTAACAGCCATACCAAAACAGACACTGAAGCCTGATGTTGTCTTCTGCCTAATCAGCTCCTGTCAAACCGTCCAACCCATGCCAGCTTGGAAAGTGGACGTAAAATGATGATGATATTAATTTTACATACAAGTGATATGTATATGTTGATCCGTTAAGTTACTGTTAAGACTGGGTTATACATCTACTAACTTACTGCAATATTTCTAACCTACATCTACTGATGTACTTGTAATTTACATTGCCTTCAACACTATAATTTGTCAGTTCCCACTATGTGCTTTGCAAAATTTCTCTTTATGGTATACCATTATTTTGGGGAAAAGAAAAAGAAAAAAAAAACAGAATTTTTTTTTTTTAAATATGTTACAATAGAACATTTCAAAACATCAATTTCTTAAAAGATAAAAAGATTTCACTGAAGAAATGTGGTAATTCAATACAGCAAGAGAGAAAAAAAATAATAATAAATTGCTTAACATAAACTGTAAAGTTCAAAAATTGGATCAAAACTAATGTTATGAAACTGAAGGAAAACACATCAACCTAATGTATAAGTTTCCAGACATACAAATATTTTATCAAAACAGAATCAGTGACCAATTCTGAGATTATAGTGATAAATAATGACATAAAAGACAACAGATATTAGGAGAAAATGAAATCAGAAGGTAAGAGATTAGGATGGTGCTGATGGTCTTAGACGAGTTGCATTCTCTTGAAGTTTTTAAAACATTTTTCATATAACTATTTCCATTTAGTAATACTGCTAACATATTGATTCAGTATAAGAAACCATTGAACTGGGAACATACTTTACCTTTATTATATGAAGTCTTTTTTGAAATGAATTTTTAAGAAATTTATTTTTAGTTTTATTGTTATTTTTATTGTTATTTTTCTTTTGGTTATAGACTTGTATAGTTGGTTGGTATTGATTGTTTGACTGTAAGTGAATAAATCAGTAGTAACTCATGGCCTAGGTACACTTGTGGTGTTTTAGCTACTCAGCACCACCAATACCACCAACATGACCACCACCACCACCAACAACAACAACAATTTGTCCTGATTGGGTAGAGCTATCATGAAAGGCATTCCGGAGCTGACATTATGATGTCTTCAATTTCTTTTATAGACAATGTATGTAGGATCATTTTCTCTCTCTCTCTCTCTCTCTCTTTCACACACACACACACACTCTCTTGTTTGTTCCTTCTCGAGCCAGTCAAGGCTCATAAGGACCAGTTTCCTGGTTTCTTGGCGTATAGGTTCCCCACCTGGACAGGACGCTGGTCCGTCGCAGGTGAGCTGCAAGATGCAGGAGGAAAGAGCGAGAGAAAGTTGTGGCGAAAGAGTCAGCAGAAGTTTCGCCACTACCTTCTGCCAGAGCTGCGTGGAGCTTAGGTGTTTTGCTCATCAACACACACATCGCCCGGTCTGAGATTCTAACCTGCGATCCCTTGACCGTGAGTCTGCTGCTCTAAACACTAGGCCATGTGCCTCCACACACACTCCCTTGTTTACACATGTGCACACACACACACTCTTATACACAAACACATTCATGCACACACATGCCAATAGATACACACATGCACACAAACACACACGTGTGCGACTGGGTCTGTTCAGGTTCTGTGTACCAAACACACATGATGCTATGGCTGGCCTAAGACTATTGTAGACACTTGCCCACAGTGCAATACAGTGGGATTGAACCTGAAACCATGTGACTGGAAAGTATATTTTCAACTACTCCATCTTTTTCATCATAATCATCTTTTAACATCTGTTGTCCATGCTGGCTGCACCAGACTCCAGTCTGATTTGGCATGGTTTCTATGGCTGGATGCCCTTCTTAACACCAACCACTCCAAGAGTGTAGTGTGTGCTTTTATGTGCCACTGGCATGGGTGCCAGTTGTGTGACACCAATATCTGCCATGACTCTGATTTCATTTGGCTTGATGGGTCTTCTTCTCAAGCATGACGTATTGCCAAAGGTCTCGGTCATTTGTCATTGCCGCCATGAGACCCAATGCTCAAAGGGTGCTTTTTATGTGCCACTGGTGTAGGTGCCAGTTATGCAATACTCGCATACTCCATAAAATATAAATATGATCAATCAATCACGCCTTGCTTTCTGCAACAGGATGCTTATAAACGCAATAAAGAGCAGTCTAAATGGAATGTATACCACAGTGTTGCCTTACTGGCACTTCTGCCCCATGTTAGTAGGGTGTAAAGAGCACCATCCAAGCGTGACCATTGCCAGAGTGGCTAGCCGGCTTCTGTGCCAGTGGCACATAAAAGGCACCATTCACATTACCAGTGTCGCCTTACTGGCACCTGTGCCGGTGGCATGTGTAAAAAGATTCGAGCAAGGTCATTGCCAGTACCACCTGACTGGCCCCTGTGCCGGTGGCGTGTAAAAGCACCCACTACACTCTCGGAGTGGTTGGCATTAGGAAGGGCATCCTGCTGTAGAAACTCTGCCAGATCAAGACTGGAGCCTGGTGCAGCCATCTGGTTCACCAACCCACAGTCAAATCGTCCAACCCATGCTAGCATGGAAAGCAGACGTTAAACGATGCTGATGATGATGATGATGATGATTTTAAGGAAAGTGAAATGTTGGAACAACATTTATCAAACAGTGTATTATAAGGATATATATATATATATCTTTATTAACAGGAGCCATCAAACAACACAGACTTAAGTTTGAGGGACATTGTTAGCAAAGAAAAGACAAATTTGTACGTCATCTACTGCTATGGAAACCATTGCATCATAAAAGAAGAAGCTGACCTTGTGTAACATATATGCAACAGCTATTAGAAGACAAACCTTGAAAAAAAATCTGTTTTACAGAGATGAGGAAGGACAGGTTTGAAGATGGAAGAGACTGGTCTATGAAATCTAAATGTGCTTGACATTGCAGATGCAGAGAAATGATTTCATGCAATTTCATGATTATTTATCTGTTCTGGTTAGTATGTAAGACAGAGAAAGAACATCTTTATTTGAATACGTTATTACAACATTATTACAAAAATGTGAGTGAAGCAGTGAAGGACACAGCCATGCTTTACCAAAGATTGACTCCAAATAGATCAAATAAACGTGTCTTGTCCATTTGGTCCACTAGGAAATAATTCAAAATTTTGAATTATTACAATAGAGGTCCAAACCAAACCAAACCAAACCAAACCAAACCAAAAATATATAGGGTACAAACAGAATCCGCACCATCAGCCCTCTATAAATAACAGCATCTTCATCATAATTGTCTGCAACTACTACCACTACTAAAATATGAGTCAGTGTTTCACATGTGAACATACCCTTGATGTCTCTCACTGTCTCTCCTTCTCTTGCTCTTCCCTCTGGCTAGATAATAATGTATCTCCTTTACAACACCTGTTTCTGTCCTCTTTTTTGTTAACTCTTCTTCCTCTATCTCCGTGGAGGCACATGGCCTAGTGGTTAGAGCAGCAGACTCGCAGTCGAGGGATCGTGGGTTCGAATCTCAGACAGGGCGATGTGTGTGTTTATGAGCGAAACACCTAAGCTCCACGTGGCTCCAGCAGAAGGTAATGGCAAACTTCTGTTGACTCTTTCACCACAACTTTCTCTTACTCTTTCCTCCTGCATCTTGCAGCTCACCTGCGACAGACTGGTGTCCCGTCCAGGAGGGGAACCTATACGTCAAGGAAACCGGGAAACCGGCCCTTATGAGCCAGGCATGGCTCAAGAAGGAACAAACAAACAACCTCTCTCTCGCCAGGTAATCATGTACCTCCTCTGCAGCAAGACACCTTTTTCTGTCTCTCTGACACACTCCAGCCTTTCATCATCTAACACAAGATCACCTCCTCTAATGTCCCCAACCCTCAGGTAATCATGTACCTCCTCTGCAGCAAGACACCTTTTTCTGTCTCTCTGTCACACTCCAGCCTTTCATCATCTAACACAAGATCACCTCCTCTAATGTCCCCATCCCTCTCAAAGATTCCTTGCTTTGCAAGTTACATGATGATCCTGCCAGTGCTAGTACCACGTAAAATGCACTTGGTCCACTCTACAGGATGGTTGGTGTTAAGAAATGTATCCACCCTAAAAAAACTATGCCAAAACTGACACAGAAGCCTGGTGCCATCTTCTGCCTGGCCAGCTCCTTTTAAACTGTCCAACCCATGCCAGCAATGGAAGGTGGATCTTAAACAATTATGATGATGATGGTGGTGAATACATTGTTCGTGCTAAGAGATATATTTACAAGCCCATAAATACCGTAAAATTTTTCTTATTCTACATCATCGTCATCATCATCATTGTTTAACGTCTGCTTTCCAAGCTGGCATGGGTTGGATGGTTTGACTGAGGCCTGGCAAGCCAGAAGGCTGCACTAGGGTGCAATCTGATCTGGCATGGTTTCTTCAGTAGGATGCCTTTCCTAACAACATTGTAATGGATACTTTCGATGTACCTCCAGCACAGGAGATAGTCAAGTGGCACTGGCACTGACTATGCTTAAATAGTGCCTTTTAAGTGTCACTGGCATGAGAACCATTCAGGCAGCACTGGCAATGTCCACGCTCGAATGGTGCTTTTTACATGTCACTAGCACGGGAGCTAGGTAATGAATTTCCATTTTAAATTCAGACTTGTTCTTATACTTTTTTAATGCATGGGTGACCAAGATACACTTATCTTCCTCATTACAGAATCATTGACCAAAATATGTCAAATTTCTTGATGTAAAATCTATTTTACCTTTGACTTCCATCAAGCAATGACGTGGAAGAGAAAGAGAAAACAAGATTCATTTTAGGATGTCCACATTATGGTAAAATTTACAGGAATGCTACACTTCAGTGTCTTCAACTATAGTTCCATGCTGACCAAAGATTTGAAAATCTAAGCAACAGGTAAACCTCTATTGTATTGGGTTGTCTGGAAAGTTTGTGCCGATTTTTAAAGAAAAGAAAAAGGTCAATAAATACTTGCCATTACATTTTTAATTAACCAAATACGAACCACTTTGCTGCATCTCCATCTTTCCTTTAACTTGAAAATACCCTCTTTCCAGAATCGAGGTGGTTTCATGACAAAAAATTCATCAAGGTATCTTTTTACGTCATCCAAAGAATTGAAATTTTTACCTGAATAAGTCGAAATCCAAAGGAGCAATATCTGGTGAATATGGAAGGCAGGGGTAACACATCCCAGCTGAGCTGCAGCAACTTTTGTCTGGTTCCCAAAGCATCAAGTGCCGAAAATGAACTTTCTTATCTTCCATTTTACAAGGTTACAGAATTAACATGGGTAATAGTGTGGTTAGGGAGCTTGCTTCCTAGCTACATGGTTTCGGGTTCAGTCCCACTGCGTGGCACTTTGGGTAGGTGTCTTCCACTATAGCCCCGAGCCAACCGGAGCTTTGTGATTGAATTCGGTAGGTGGAAGTTACTGCCATGTGTGTATTATGTGCGTGTAGGTGCTTGTGCCTCTCCGAAAGAGAGAGAGAGGGAATAGGAACATAAACCTTCTTCCACGCAAAGATAGCTTAAAATGTGCTCTAAATGGAGGTGTAGTCAAATCCTATTTTATGAACTCAACCATGTTCTAAAATAAGTTGAAATGTAGGCTACTATAAATCGGCACAAACTTTCCAGACAACCCAATATATTTATCAAACTCATGCTAGGATGGAAAAACAGACGTGAGAACTAAAAATGAATGATAAATCAAATGAACAACAAATTTTAGTTTTCTATAGTTGCATTTCCGTGTTTCTTTCTTTCTCATGGTTTCTTTATAATGTACCATTTATATGAGGAACCATTTCAATTTAGAGATTTGAATCCACTTAGTGCTATAGTCTTGACAATCACCAATATTTCAATATTTGCTCTCCTAATTGGCTTAGGTGTGACATAAATATTTGGCAACAGTTTACAGATACAAAGAAGGAGATAATGAACTTTTTCAAACCAGTAATGAGAAATAAACTTGTTTATTGGAACATTTTAGCCTCTAACTTGTTTTGAAGATCATAAATCAATATCCAATATTATATTGATGTTTTATTGCTCTGTTAAAAAGATAGAATAGCAAACAAATTAGAACTAAAGTTAAATGTTTCATAATTTCTTTTATTATTGCACTGGCATATTAAGTTAAACTGTCCTTTATGAATTCTATTCTAATCAGTGAGCCATCATACAGCAATTTTCTCCTCCACCTAACCTTCTCTAATTTATAACTTCCCCTCCTGCCTATCTAATATAGCTTAACCATTTTAACTATCATTACACAAGCTAACAAGTGAGAGAGAGAGTGCCTCTACATGGTCTTTTGATCTACGAAAAGTAGCAACCAAAATCTTTCTCAAATCAGTCTTTACTGTCTCAAAATTAACCCTTTTACTACAGAAAGCAGATGTATTCACTCAAAATTTCGTAACCCTAACTGCGGAAAGCAGTTTTATATATCAGTATCATGTTTGAAACTATTTTCTGCTGAGATATGTCAAGTTTATTAAGGCAAGGGAACTCGCAGAAAACTCCAGTTCTATTTTTCATAAGATCATCATCCTCATCCTCATCATCATCATCATCATTTAGCATTCATTTTCCATGCTGGTATGGGTTGGAGAGTTTGACTAAAACTGGTAAGCTGGAGGGCTGCACTGGGTTCCAGTCCATTGTAGCATGGTTTCTGCTGCTGGATGATCTTCTTAACACCAACCACCCCAAGAGTGTAATGGGTACATTTTACTTGCTACCAGCACGGAGTATATGTAGTATTATTACTGGAATAACAATGAAATTCAATTTCACAACTTCAGGGTTGAATAAAGAAAGGATATGTGAGGTAAAGTAGTTATACAAATCTAAATTCATGCATGATGGTCATGGCAGGAATACTTTGATCATAATGTATCAGTGTGTAGAGTTGGCCTTGGGTTAAATATCTACAGCAACAGTTTGTGAATACAATGAAATACTACACTGCATGCAATTTGTACTTAATTTATTGACCCCGAAAGGACGAAAGCAAAGTTGACCTCAGTGGAATTTGAACTCAGAACATGGAGACAGACGAAATACCACTAAGCATTTCGCCCAGTGGGCTAACGTTTCTGCCAGCTCACCACCTTAAACATTATTCTTTCCTACTCTAGGTATAAGGCCCAAGATTTTTGGCGAGTGGGCCAGTCAATTAGATTGACCCCAGTAAGCAACTGGTACTTAATTTATCGACCTTGAAAGGATGAAGGGCAAAGTTGACCTTGGCAGAATTTGAACTCAAAACATAAAGACAGACGAAATTCTGCTAAGCATTTCGCCAGGTGTGCTAACATTTCTGCCAGCTTGCCACCTATTCAAAGAGTTAATATTGAGCTATATTTGATAACCAGTTGACCTAGCAAGTGGGGCCTCATGTCAGTGAGTGGGGCTAGTGCACAATGATGCCGTCAAGAGATAGGCCCCGAAACAGTGCACATTCTCTCCTGATGACCCCATACACTTGCTAACTTCTGGTATGCAGAGATTTTGACAGGTAACACTTGCATGTGCAAGTTGTTTGCAACTACGAACAGAACATAGATTTGATCTATAATACTCCATGTTAGGAGCACTGCATACTTCCACTGCATCAATCTGTCACATTTTACAGCTGAATTTTCTCTCTGAAAATGCACCAAAGATTAACTCTACTGATAAGAGAATAAATTCTTTCAGCATTTCTTTCTATTTGAATCATAGTTTTGACTTTTTGGTATTTTTGCAGTAATTAGATTTTTAAAAAGAAAGAAATAATATCCTTCATGCTTTTGCTAAGATCTTTAGTGACATGTATGTTTTGAAAACCTTTTATTTATTTTTATTTTTAAATAACATGAAATTATGGAGGATAAAGAGATCTGACCTTTGAAAAATTACAATTACACCAACTAAATGTAATTAATCTCACTGCTACAAATTTTAATTAACTTTGCTAAGAACCTTTAATCTACCAAACGTACAATCCAATGAGGGAGCTCTTAAGCTAGTCAATCAACACATTTCCACTGCATTAATTCTGAAATCATATGTCAGAGTACCTTAAGGCAACATACTAAATACAGATACAACCATAAAAACTAGGATACTAATGAGATATTTATAAAATACACTCAATACGCAAGTGATAGTGTTAAATTAATATTCATCATATAATTATTATTATTATCATTGATGTTACTGTTATTAGCTAGCAGAATAATTAGAACAGCAGGAAAAAACGCCTCGGAGTGTTTCTTCTAGTTCTTTATGTTTTGGGTTCAAATATCACTGAAACTAATTTGTTTCTCTTTCCCTCCACAGTCAATAAAAAAAATGTACTAATCAAGTACTGAATCAATGGTATCTATGACTAGCCTCCACCCTGCATAACTACTGACAATGTGCCAAAGCTAGAAATCATCATCATCATCATCACTGTTGTATTATTTGTTTCACTTTCTAAACAGAATTTTATCTTAATTCATTTCATCCTTGCATATTTTTTCACTATAAATATCAACAATTTGGGATATTATATCTTTTATCTTTTACTTTTCTCCATCCTTATACTGCATCCATGGTGTGGAAACCACCTTGAATGGTCCAGTCAAGTAAATCGGACCTAATACTTAGACTTTTAGCTTCTTTTTGCCAAACTGCTTAGTTACAAGGAAAAAGACACACACATATAGATACACACACACATTTTATATATATATATAATTTAATTTATATATATATAATTTAATTTATATATATATAATAATAATAATAATGATAATAATAATAATAATAATAATAATAATAATAATAATAATAATAATAATAAATAATAATAATAATAATAATAATGATAATATTAGGGAGTATATCCAAACTTACAGGGAAAAATTTTGATTTAGGATTAAATCAAATTTCACAGTATAAATATAAATTAAATTAGAGATAAAACCACTATTAGGCAACTTGAGTTGCCTAATAGCGGTTTTATCTCTAATTTAATTTATATATATATATATATATATATATATATATTTATCTATATCTGGATATCCTTGTTGCTTATTTTGATTTTAATCACCTTATTTTGAAATTGTATGGATAATACCATACTAAATTCTGGTGCCTCATCTTCAGTACCATATTCATGTGAATCTAAATTTTTCTACATCTGTCTGTCTGTCTATCTATCTATCACTATCAAAGGTAAAAAATACAACAAACAAAAATTGTCAAAACGTAACAAGCAGGAAGAGGATGATAGCACAGCATCAACATACAGGATAAAACAAGATACACGAATCATTCGCAGACAATTTCTTCTTCAGTTGGGGTCTGGAATGTCTACATAGTTTCGCCCTATCTTCACTGATACTACTTGAAACCAGTTGGCCCAAGGGCTTAAACTGAAGGCATTAAGCCCTTGAGCAAGGCAAATGAACGTACATATACAAACACAAGGAAATAACAAACAGAAAAGGTCTTTTGACTATCAGATGAACATAAGAAATAAAATTATACAGATACAATGGACAAAAGCCTTTCGGGTATACAACAAAATTAAAACAAGGCAGAGTCTTTTGATTATCAGATAGTGTAGTAAGCTAGCACAAAAAATAAAAGATAAAAAGTAGTTGAAATATAACAAAGAGTTAAGTGCAGTATCATAATGTTGCCTTTTTCTATGATATTAATAATACAGATTTGGCCAAAAGTCACCTGACAATAAATCAAAACCATTTAATTCCAAGATTTATTTATGTTCAGCAACAGAAGGAATTTAATAAAGGCACCTAAATATGAAACATCATGAAAATTGTTCAAACTGAAATCCTTCTGGTAAACATCATTGGAAGGAATAAATAAAATTGAATATTGAGTATTTATGGAACTTTTGATTTACTGTCGGGTAATATATATATACACACACACACATATATATGCATATATATATATATAAATATACATATATACACAGACACATACATATATATATATATATAAATATACATATATACACAGACACATACATATATACATATATATATATATATATAATATACATACATACACAGACACATACATATATACATACATATATATATATATATATATATATATATATATATATATATAGGGTTGGGCAAAAGTCAGCTGAGAGTAAATCAAAGCCACTTCATTCCAAGATTTATTTCGTTAACAACTGAATGAATTTAATAAAACCATCTAAATATGAAACTTCATGAAAATTGTTCAATCTGAAGTCCTTGAAAACATTTATAATAGCAAAAGCGAAGTATTTATGGAATTTTGATTTACTGTTGGGTGACTTTTGGCCAACCCTGTATATACTCTTTACTCTCTTTTCACTCTTTTACTTGTTTCATTCATCTGACTGCGGCCATGCTGGAGCACCGCCTTTAGTCGAGCAAATCGATCCCAGGACTTATTCTTTATAAGCCTAGTACTTATTCTATTGGTCTCTTTTGCCGAACCGCTAAGTTATGATGACATAAACACACCAGCATCGGTTGTCAAGCGATGCTGGAGAGACAATCACAGACATACAAACATATACAAACACACACACACATATATATATATACATATACGACTGGATTCTTTCAGTTCCTGTCAACCAAATCCATTCACAAGGCTTTGGTTGACCCAAGGCTATTGTAGAAGATACTTGCCCAAGGTGCCACGCAGTGGGACTGAACCCGGAACCATGTGGTTGGTAAACAAGCTACTTACCACACAGCCACTCATACATATATTCTTATTCTTTTACACCCTTCCTCTATGTCATCCTCTCCTTACTATATACCATTCTCATTTTCCTTATTTGTCTCTGATTATAGAATATCCCATACTCAGTGATATCCCAGAAACAGCTGGAAGACTTTGAATTTTTTCCAATAATAATATTGTATATGATTTGTGATATTTGCCTTGCCTTAATGTTTGTTGTCCTCTTTAACAATTATATATCTTGTGCATCTGAAATCTGCAATGGCTCCATAACTACCATCTCGGCTGCAACCTTGGAGCCCTAGTAATCTATTACAGCACTTACTTAGCATACCTAATCATTTAGATCACCTGTGAACTAAACCCCCATACTTTGTGTGTGTGTGTGTATATATATATATATATATATATATATACACACGTAAAAAGCACCATCCGTTCATGGCCGTTGCCAGACTCGCCTGGCCCCCGTGCCGGTGGCACGTAAAAAGCACCATCCGTCCGTGGCCGTTTGCCAGCTCAGTCTGGCACCTGTGCGGGTGGCACGTAAAAAGCACCCACTACACTCACGGAGTGGTTGGCGTTAGGAAGGGCATCCAGCCGTAGAAACATTGCCAGATCAGACTGGGCCTGATGCAGCCTTCTGGCTTCACAGACCCCAGTTGAACCGCCCAATCCATGCTAGCATGGAAAGCGGACGCTAAATGATGATGATGATGATGATGATGATGATGATATATATATATATATATACACACAAAATCAAGAGGAATGACCACTAAAGTGGATATCTAACATGCTAAACATAAATGTCAAATTGCCATTACCATGAAGAATGTGTTCTCTAGAAAAATCTCAGCAAAATGCCTAAATGTAAAAACGAGCAAGACAAATGAAAATATATGAAATATAAAACGTAGGTAATGATTTTTTTGTTCGTGGAAATGGCGATTTGACATCTATGTTTAGCATATTAGATGTCCACTTTAGTGGTCATTCCTATTAATTTTGTATGTAACACAATTTTTAATCTTCGGCTTTTTTTTAAATATGCTAAGCCACTGGTTTTTAATTGATTAATATCAATTTCTACCCTTATTATTTAATTTTAATCTTATATGTATATATATATATATGATTTATAAGTAAGGGCAAAAGAAAAAATTTCTAATGCCAAAATATGCCGAAAATAGACACAGCGCCAATAACCATGTAATTTATCACTACAAGCACGTGTCTCAAAGAAAGCCGACAGAAATTTCTAAAAAAATCCCGTTATTACCATATCGGACCTGATTTCAGAGTTAGTTCATAAGAACCTTCCCTTCATCAGTGATAAATGCGGCCAAGAAATAAGTTAAATACTTACTTATACCCATGGATATATATATTATATATATATATACATGTATATACAGCGTTGGCCAAAGTCACCTGACAGTAAATCACGATCATTTAATTCCAAGATTTTTTTATGTTTAACAACTGAATGAATTTCATAAAAGCATCTAAATATGGAACTTCATGAAAATTGTTCAATCTGAAGTCCTTCTTGAAAACATTTATAATTGGAATGAATAAATAAAACTGAATACTTAGTATTTATGGAATTTTGATTTACTCTCAGGTTACTTTTGGCCAACCCTGTATATATATATACATATATATATAGTCAATAATAATAAAGGGTAAAATTAATTAATAATCTTACCATGTAGTTCAGTATGTTAAAAGAACCTTTGTCAGTAAACTTATACAAAAATTATTATAATTATAACCATAATTATAATTAGGGCTTAGCAAAATTGCTGCACCACACACCGAAATTTAGAAATAGCAGTTAGATACTATTCTACTACCATAAGATATCTTCCGGACATATATATATATATATATATATATATATATATATATATGTAGGTCCCGGGTTGAGTCGGGGTTAACCACAGTAAATAAGGTACTCAATACATAGCAGAGTAAATTAATTTATTTTATAGAAGGAGCTTCTACAGGACTAGAACTGTTTCATTCAAATGAAATCATCAGGCTGATGATTTCATTTGAATGAAACAGTTCTAGTCCTGTAGAAGCTCCTTCTATAAAATAAATTATATATATATATATATATATATATACACATATACACACATATATATATATATATATACATACACACACACACACACATATATATATATATATATATATATATATATATATATACATATACATACACACACATATATACACAGTGATGGCCAAAAGTCAGCTGAGAGTAAATCAAAACCATTTCATTCCAAGATTTATTTATATTTAGCAACAGAATGAATTTAATAAAAGCATCTAAATATGAAACTTCATGAAAATTATTCAATCTGTAGTCCTTCATGTAAACATAATTGAAATGAAAAAATAAAACTGAATATTTAGTATTTATGGTACTTTTGATTTATTGTGGAGTGACTTTTGGCCAACCCTGTATATTACACATTTAAATAATAATTACAGGTTTGTTAATATTGTTTTTGTTTCATTGCTACAACGTACTATACAACATGTTCTTGCTTATTCTACTTTTCTTTTAGTTTTTTTCCCTCATTAAACTGTGGTCATGCTGGAACACCATCTTGAAGGGTTTGGTTAAAGAAATCTACCCCAGTATTTACATTTTTTAAATCTAGCACTAATTATATCAATATCTTTTGATGAGCTGCTAAGTTACTTAACTAAGTTACTCGACATGTTTCAACTGAAAGAACAAATTATTTGATAGTGGAAGCATTTAAATGGAATATTATGGGAAGATTTACATTTTACCTTTTGCCTGTCATAAGTTTCTATTCTGGTTGACTGCACAACAGACACACCTTTAAAGTCAATAAAAGTAAAATTGAAATGCCAATTTAGAATTTGCATATTGTATAGAGTATATGAGAACATTTTATAGCAATTATAATATATATGACTGAACACTTCCTTTTCTATACATCGTAAAACTAAAGAAAAACACTGTATAATACAGAGCAGATTGTCTCAGGAATTTCTTAGCTTAGAATTAGTGGTACATTTTATGTACAAGTGAACATTATAAACTAATAATTTATACAATAGAATTATTCAACTATTGAAGTAAGCTAAGTATTTCAGGAATTTTAGAGTGCAATGGACTTATGGAACCAGTAAATTACTAAATAAAGCATGCTTCGCTGTATTCCCTTACAATCCTTCACATCCCAAGTGCAAATAATTCCAGGAACAGACATTGTCTTTCAACATTCTAGGAACAATAAAATAAGAAGCAGTAAATAAAATTAAATATAATTGAACCACTCCACCAGAAAATTTGTGATATTGAGCCAATAAATTAAATGATTATAAATATTGTGGATTTTAAGATTTCTTGGCTACTAAAGCTTGTTAATTAATTAGCTCTCTCTAATGAAATATATTCAAAAATAATCTTAGAATTTCTATGTTCTCTCTGTGGATTTCTGAGCCTAGAAACAGTACGAAGCTAAGCTAAAATTATATTCTATATAAATATATTTTTGTATAGAATAAATTTGCTATGCTATTTCAAAAAGATAATCTCATACACCAATAAGCTGCTGGAACAATTTTGGTTAGGATTCTAACATTAGCAAATTGGATACATAATTTGAAAGAGTATTCTGAATTTCAAAATTTAATTCATAGCCTTTCATATAGATTGATTACTAAAGAACTGTAGGTATGACAGACTTTTAATTAAATACATATCACCCTCTTCTATTGACATTCTGCTAACACTATTCTCCATCTGGGAGACAGAAATCTTCTAAATGAAGACTGATAACCTTAAGTTTTAGAATTCCAATAATATAACTCAGTTCTTAATATATTATAGAGAAATACATTATGAATTGATAAATTCTAACTTTACTGAGAGAAATTCAGTTTCAGCTTCAATAAAGTGATTAATCATATTTATCAACAAAGTAATTAATCATATTTTATAATTATATTAATTATATTTTACTATGTGCTTTACAAAATTGTGGCACAGTCCAGTCCAGCTATGGGTTGAACAAGTCTGCCACTGAGTGTGTCACCCTCTGTCTTAATCTTTCATCAGTTCATAAGTGACACAAGCATCGGAACCCTTAGTCTTACTGTAAACATTAGTCTCTCCCTCATACATCCTCTGCTATTAGTCGCATTATTGGTAGCTTGTGGTTCTTTTTCATCTAGTAATCTATTTGATATAATCATCAAACAAGAGCTGTCAGAAATATATAGCTGGGGCTCTTTTACATTGAAGGTGCAAAAGTAAAAACATCTTCCCATTGGCTAGAATGAAAGTTAACAATGAATCAAATGAGAAAAAGAGGACAATAAGAATTCCAAACCTGAGTTCTTTCAGAGATTAATATACATGTGTGAGTGAGTGTATGTGTGTGTGTGCGCATGTATAAGTATGCATGTATGTGTGTGTGTATATATATATATATATATATTATATATATATATATAAATATATATATATACATATATATACATATATATACATATATACATATATATACATATATATACACATATATATACATATATATACATATATATATACATATATATATACATATATATATATATACATATATATATACATATATATATACATATATATATATATATACACATATATATATACACATATATATATATATAGGAGTACCAAGTCAATGTCTTTTATTATTGCTGTGTTGTTTGTATTACACTATAGCCTACCCTTGAACAGAGAAGACTTCTGAGTACATGCAATGGTGGAAGTTTAGCGTGATCAACATAAGAGGAGAAACTTGAAAGGTTTGATTGTCATACAGTGAGTGCATCCAATCATATGTATGTATAAATACACACACAAACACATGCATGCACACACATGCATGCACACACACACACACACACACACAAGGGAATAGACATGACTGTGTGTTAACATGTTTGTTTTCCAGCAACCACAGCATTGTGAATGAATTTCAGAGATGGAAACTGAAAGAAGTTGTGTGTGTGTGTGTGTGTGTGTGTGTGTGTGCATGTGTCTGCTTGTATTACCATCTTTTATTAGTTGTTGATGAGTGGCACCATAAAAGTTGTGTCATTCATTTTCGGTTCTGCATGAAACCATCTCTGACAATAGAAAAATATCACTTTACTTGCAAACATGTGAGCGTTGGCAACAGGAATGAGATCTCGCCTCAGAATATTTGCCTCTACAAATTCCATCTGACCCATGCCAACATTGAAAAGTGTAAGTTAAAAATATGATGATACATTATATCACCGTCATTGATTTCCATTAAGTTTTTTCTTTGCTTATAAGTGTTGACTGAAACTTGTGGAAACAAAATTGTACAGCTGGATGCCCTGTCTCTTGCTAACACTTACTTGTTTAAGTAAAATAGCCTTATTCTCTTCATAATCATAAGGTTAAAGCACTGATCTCTGGGTGGATTGTTTACAAGAGTTGTGACCATGAAGTCTTCATCACAGAACTACCAAAAGATGTCATAGAGATGGTGAATCCTTTTTATAACTGTCATGAGAGAAAACAACAGATAGAATATGAAAGAGCACATGGGAAGCATCGCTTCTCTATCGTGTCAAGTCGTTTCACCTACAGTAGATGTCATCACTGTTGCAGATCAAGAACAAGCCCTGTAGCTCTCATGTAAGCCTGCCAGAGATGATTATTGAACAAGAATTGTCATCATTGACTTACGACAGACAACAAAAGAAGAAGAAAAATACCCACACACACGCACACACATTATATATACACACACAAACACATGTGCGTGACAGACTTCTGTACAAAATGTAATTGAGATTTCAACATTATTTGCAAAGAAAATCTAACGAGCATTGCAATTTCAATAAGGCTTTAGCTTTATATTAATCAAATTTAAATAATTACGAGAAATATTTACAAACTTTAACATATATTGTTTCCTTTCAGACTAACCAAAAACAATAAGTGCTAAAAGATAAACAACTTCATTGTTTCAAAATCCATTTAATATATTTGCAGAATTATTTCTTTGAAATATGCAATAAATCTCCTTTTGCATTGTAATTCTTGAATAGCAAGAATGTATTATTTTGTCTAAGATTAATCGTCTATATTGTTATTCTATACTGTTATTCTACACACAAATTCAAAAGGTTATATTTTAAAAGTTACGAGATTATACATTTACAATTTATTTCTAGAAACAATTATGAATATTGGTAAAAACATATGTCAGAAGGAAATTTGTTAAAGGAGTTTAAATCCCACTGCACATGGTAACACATGTATGCTGAATATCAAATTCTCTTGAATGGATCTATCAAACATTTAGAGGAGAACTTCAAATAGTGGAAGTAAAACATAGAATTGATGAATCCTAAAGTAAACCCAACAAAGACAAAACTTGTGGTTATCAGGACAGATAGCTACAGACATAAGCATTGCTGTATGATTAAGATAATCGCTTCTTTGCCAAGTGATATTAAGTTCAGTCCCATTGTGTAGCACTATAGATAAGTGACTTCATGTGGAGGCGCAATGGCCCAGTAGTTAGGGCAGCGGACTCGCGGTCATAGGATCGCGGTTTCGATTCCCAGACCGGGCGTTGTGAGTGTTTATTGAGCGAAAACACCTAAAAGCTCCATGAGGCTCTGGCAGGGGATGGTGGTGATCCCTGCTGTACTCTTTCACCACAACTTTCTCTCACTCTTACTTCCTGTTTCTATTGTACCTGTATTTCAAGGGACCGGCCTTGTCACTCTCTGTGTCACGCTGAATATCCCCGAGAACTACGTTAAGGGTGCACGTGTCTGTGGAGTGCTCAGCCACTTACAAGTTAATTTCACGAGCAGGCTGTTCCGTTGATTTGAATCAATCGGAACCCTTATCGTCGTAATCGATGGAGTGCTTCCACAAGTGACTTCATCTACAGCTTTGAATCAAACAAATGATTTCGAAGGAATGCTGGTAGATGGAAACTGTGAGAAACCCATTATAAATATGTGAGTACATGTGCATCTATGTGTGTTTTTGTTTTCTTGTCTTGACATCTCGTGATAGTTGTAAGCAAGACTCACCATCATAAAAGCGGTGTCATTTACTCCTAATCTTATAAGTAAACATATCTGGGCTTGGAGAAATATTACCTTTGAAACAGGTGAGAGTTGGCAACATGAAGAACATCTCATCACAGAATCTCTGCCATGATGGACTCTGCCTGCTCAATGAAAGCATGGGAAAGAGGACATTAAAATGCCACTGATTACATACATACATACATACATAAATACATACATACATACATACATACTTACATACTTACATAATGCTGAAAAGTGGATGCTGTGAAGTTCTTGGCTTTAAGGGTATCACAAAAAGCCTTGATGGAGGCCCAACATTCTGAGTTCTTTTGCATGGCTTAGAAGAACTGAAGAACCACTGCAATAAGTGTGTGAATCTGAGAGGGAAATGTGTTGAATAAAATTATAATTAATTGATCCTGTATTTTCTTTTACCCAAAGCCAGGAACTTTTAAACATTCCCTCATACATACATACATGCATACATACATACATACATACATACAACATACATACACACACATACACACTCACACACACACACACACACACACACATATATATAGTTGGAATTTACAAGAAAACAAAAAAACAGGTGTATTAGTTTAACACTCGGGAAGGTGAGAAAGTCTTTTACATTTTGAGCCTACACTCTTCAACAGAAAGGAACATGAGAAACATGAGAATACATGTGTGAGTGTGTGTGTGTGTATACATGTGTGTATATATATATATATATATATGTACACATAATATAAATTATTGCTTATTGAATTTTACACTACCATCAAATCAAAGTCGATGTGTAAATATATATTAGAAATATAGTAACGGAGGTGCTTAAATTATGGTAGCAGCACTAAAGACTTATATCAAAAGTTTGGTAAGATTGTGTGGTTAAAGCATTGAAGAAATAATTAAAGCCAAAATGACAAGAAACATTTGTAAATAAATTACAGTAGGTATATTTTCAAGAAAGCATCATGAGAAGCTTAAATAGTTTGGTTATCTATGAATTTTAAATTGAATTTAAACTTCATCAGAAACAGCATATACATAGGCATGCCAATAAAAAGATGTTTGTCTAATCTTGTGTTGTTATTGGATGGAAAAGGAAAAGAAATCAATAATGATGGGTTCGTTTTATATGGTGAGGCATAGCTGGAAGGATTTCAAGGATAAAGAGAATGTCATGCTGTTAATCTGTAATGGAATTTTAATGTAATCGAAGATAATTTTGCCAAACAGTGGGGAACATCAACTACTTCAGTCATTCTCCCTTTGTGATTTCTCCATGGTGCAACTGCATTAAATATTTTGAGGTCCTGTTATAAGTTCTGACCACGAAGACTTTGAACTTCATTTTTGTATCAGTGTGTTTAACATTCTACATAAGCTGGAAATCAAAAGAGGTATACTTCAAAAGTGATGTGGCATTATAACAGACAAATATCTAAATCTAAATAACGAGGTAATTCTTTCTTATAAATTTCCTGAGAAACTGATTGATTTCATGTAGACACATGGCTTTAGAAACTCTTTTATCAACTGATATGAATGTAGTACTATAATAAATGACAAAGCTAAATGGCTGAGAAACCAAACTATGGTGACTTATAGATGGCTCTTTCAATTAGCTACTTTCCTTCCCTTTTGTATTTAAGGTGTGCCATTTCTGTTTTAAGGCAGTGAAGTATGTGTTTCTGTTGGCAATACACACTGCACAGTCAAAATTATTTAATAGCTATCCTTAAAATCATTTGCTCTGTATGTGACTGTTTTTTAATTGGATGGATACTAAGAAAAGGAAGTAGCTTCAGTAGCCTTTAGCTAGTTCATTAAAGAATATTAACCAGTATTGTGTGATATCCTGTGACATAATTATAAAATATAACAGAAAATTGTTATAATTTCTTTTATTATTGTATTTGATTTGCACGATTTCTTCATGTGAAATTGTGTGTTGCGATTGATGTACATAAATAGGGTCGTTTTGCTAATACACAACAAGTACCCTGCATCTGTTTCACATTTTACTTATTATTAGTTATAGTATTAACGATGTGGTGTGATGGTACATGCCTTAGTGGTTAGTTCATCAGGCTCACTAGCATGAGGTAGTGAGTTTGAGTCTTGGATTAGGCTGTGTGTTGAGCTGGACACTTTATTTCACATTGCTCCAGTTCACTCAGCTGTAGAAATGTGTTGTGACATCACTGGTGCCAAGCTGTAGCAGCCTTTGCATTTCCCTTGTATAACATCGGTGGCATGGAGAGAGGAGGCTGGCATACATGGGTGACTGCTGGTCTTCCATAAACAAATTTGACTGTATCTCGGAGGATAACTTTCTCTGTGCAATCTCATGGTTATTCATGACCAAAGGCCCTTTTTTTTAAGGGGTTCAGCTAGCAGAATTGTTAGCACTCGAAGCAAAATGCCTAGTAGCATTTCATCCACCTTTTCATTCCAAGTTCAAATTTCACCATAGCCATCTTTGTCTTTCATCCTTTTGAACCTTTCGGGTAACATGTTGACAGAATTGTTGACACACCAGACAAAATGCTTAGCAGCATTTTATCTACATCTATAAAACAGTCCTTGGACGAAAATTGTATGCATATTTTGCTTTGACAGTTAATGGCAGCCAAACCGAGGCTAGGATCGAGCTGAAAATTGGCAGGGATATTAAATGCGTGGTGAGGATAAGACCCGCGGTGGTTAAAATTAGCAAGCTATAAAGATGTGGTTGCTATGGCAAAAAGAGTGATTTTTTTAATCGATTCTAGGTTTGTGCAATTGGCTTTTAATGCCCAGCAGCATGCACTGCAGGCTGTTGTGCTTAATAAACATACATTTTGTTGTGAAATTCCGGATACTAGGAAACGATTTTTCATTGAGAAAAAACGAGAGCTTTTTGCCCTCATTTTCTTTTTAATTTTTTATAAAATTTTCGTTTTTTTCTAAATTCCTCATTTTTAAAATGTGTCCTGAGTAGACCCAAAAGAAATCAGGTTATAATACTAGTCTATCTATATATATATTTAGATTCAACATACATCTACTACTGAGGCAATACTTAGACACATTATCAGTGATGTATCCTGAAGTTACAAGTCTTACAACAGAGACCTTCACCCAGGCAACACCACTTAGGTTGATGAAGCTTAGGCCTGCATCCATGTGGTATTCTAGTCTATTTTTACATTCTGAGTTCAAATTCCACCAAGGAATTTTGAACTCAAAATGACTCTGCATTTCATCTTTTTGAAGCCAATAAAGTATCAGCAGATTGATGGAGCTGATGAAATGGACTTAGCCATTCCCCACAAAATTTGCATCTCTAGAAGAAATGATTATCAAATGTAGTTGTGAGGGGATGAGCTGGTTGAATTGTAAACACATTGGACAAAAATGCCTCGTAGCATTCCATCCATCTTCAGAGTCTGAGTTCAAATACCATCAAGGCCAATTTTGCCTTTTCTCATTTCTGGGTTGATAAAATAAGAATCAGTTAAACCATGGGTTTGTGCAAAATTTGAAACCCTTTTCACTATTATTATTAGTGAAATAAGGATGTTGGAATGGCAGAACGATTAGACCGTCAGAAAAACTGCTGTGCAGTTTACATTCTGAGTTCAAATCTTATCAAAGCCAACTTTGCCTTTTATCTTATTAGGGTCAACAAATTAAAGCACCTGTTAAGTACTGGAGTCTATGTGAGCAAGTAGCTCCACCACTCAAGAATAGCCAGTCTTGTACATAAATCAGAAATAATTATTATTAGTTAATTAATAATTTCTATTATTATTAGCTAAGGCAGCAAGCTGGCAGAATCATTAGAGTGTCATACAAAATGTCGAGCCGCATTTCTTTATGTTCTGTGTTCAAATCATGCAGAGGTCAACATTTTCTTTCTTCATATAAAGGTCAATAAGATAATCAATCAAGCACTGGGGTCGATGCAATCTACTTGACATCTTCACTCAAAAACTGGTGGTTTTGGGCCAAAATTACAAAGAACAATTAGTTAAACAATTAACTGGTTAACTAACTGCTTGATCAATCATTTGATTAGTATATTTAATCATTGAAATTGTTTTTCTGAGTTCTTTTGTCACCATTCACAGCTTTATTAATGGAATACCTTCGTTATTCCAGGTTTTCCTCATATTTAACATATGATCAAATTTGCAAAAGAAATACACCATTCAATGAAATACAAAATTAATAATTGAAACAAGAGAGGTGCTACAACTTAGAACCCCCTTCGGTCAAGAATGGCCATGGTATTGCACCAAAAAGATTCCCTTCCAAGGCACAAGTCCAGGAAAGATTGCTTTATGGAAGGCATTTTGCCTAGAGTGCTAACAATTCTGCTTGTTCAACCCCTTAATAAAAAAAAGGTCTCCTTTGGTCATGAACAACCATGAGATTGCTCAGAGAAAGTTATCCTCCGAGGTACAGTCTGGGAAAATTTGTTTATGGGAGACCAGCAGTCACCCATGTATGCCAGCCTTCCCCTCTGCATGCCACCAATGTAATCCAAGAGAAAGGCATAGGCCAATACAGTTTGGTACCAACTCATTTCTACAACTGAGCAAACTGGGTGCTACAACTTGGCCATAATTTAAATGCATGATTTAAAAGGAAAAATTAGCAATGCACTATGGGTGGAAAAAGTTAAAGGAAAATCTATGGAAAATTGTTATGTGTGTATTTGTGTTGAAAATAATGGTGTTAACCAGAAAAATATACTCAGATTTTGTCATTTATTGATAATATCATTTATTGATAATATCATATTTCTTCGATTCTAAAATAGGTACCAGAATCTCACTTAAGATCATGCTTCCTGATGAACTACAAAGAGAGCACTATAGTTTGTAAACAAAGATTATATATTTATTAGCATATGATAAACACACAACCTCGTACATATATATAAAGTGTTCCCTAGTACATTTCAGCTGCCCTAGTTAAAAAAATTAATTCTAAATTTCAAGGAGGTTAAGGTCCATTTTCGTCTGCAGTTTTAAAAAGATTTATGTGAACAAAAACATCTGCACATTATAGAATATGATAATAAGCCGGGAGTGATGACGGATACAGTAGCTGTATTATACACACACAATATAATCTAAACAGAAGTGAGTGATGAGGTGAAGAGAATAACCTTTTTCTCTCCGTTTTTTTTTTCTTTTTTCTTTTATTTTCTGAAAAGATGCTGACACATCTTTCTGACAGTAATGTTTCAGTAAGTATTGAAAATATTTTTCTACACTGTATTGTGTTTTTTGTTTTGTTTAGTCTTTTTTTTTTTTTTGAAAATAATTCTTCTGAAAGATTTATTTGAAAGCTATCAACCAAACTAAATATTTTCATTGAAGATAGGATATTTTTATATCATAATAGTAAGAGGTACTCAATGTTTATTCTTGTTAAGATGAGCTGTGCATACCTTGTCAGTCAAATGGAGAACTGTCAAAACATACTTCTCCTGTGAATTTCAATATAATACTTGAAAATAAATCTAAAATATTGTTTAAATTTAGAAACAAATGTGTATGAATGATTACTGCATCATTTTCTTTTTTTCTTTTTTATAGTTGTCCTTGAGGAAAATATTTAATTTATAGTTGCATCAATGTTGTTATTAGTGAATTTATATGCATTATCAATTCTTGCAGATAGTTGTGGCCTCTGGGTTTAGAAATTTCTGTTCAGAAGTTTTTCATGCTGGATTATGGATTGTATTGCTTTGATAAAATAGTTTGGCAGAATATCTCTAGGAATCAGTGGATTTTATATATATGCATAATTCTTAAATAAGAATGCTTTTGACAGTAACTTCAAAGTTTCAGCAAGCTAAGCCATCATC
The DNA here is from genome assembly GCF_006345805.1 of Octopus sinensis. Taxonomy (NCBI): domain Eukaryota; kingdom Metazoa; phylum Mollusca; class Cephalopoda; order Octopoda; family Octopodidae; genus Octopus; species Octopus sinensis. The sequence goes on from NC_043008.1 coordinate 63,523,178, forward strand.
AATGATGGTTTAACTGGCAATAACTTTGAAGTCACTGTTCACAACTTTCTTGTTTAAAAATAACACTATGTATCAAATTTTTATTTTCATCTTTAGTGAACAAGTGTTATTTCTTATTTGCTTCAATCTAGAAATCAATGGAAATGACTACTATTCCCTTCAAACTTTGCTTTTGTGACCTGGATATCAATGTTTTGAAACTGACCTACTTTCCATTACATTTCATACAGATTCAGTGCTGAGTTGCTGCAGTGGAAATATCGTTATAGCAAATATTCTGCTCAATATCACAGCCTTACTTGTTATTTGCTTGATCTTAACCACTTGAGCATGTCCCCTGTGGTAAATAATATAGGCATCTTTGATCACAAACAAGAGTAGTGGGGGTGCATCATAGCCATGAGTTGAGAAGCATTCTCAGGGGTTTGAATAAATGTAATAAAAGCAAAGTTTGAAGGAAATGTTTTGAGATATTTGTCCTTGGTTGTTTGCTTGTTGAGTTCAAACCAAACCAAAGTCAATTTTACATTTCTACCATCTATGGTTGATAAAAAAAGTACCAGTGAAGTACAAGCATCACTCTCTCTCTCTCTCCCTCAGAATCAACCAATTTCCAACTAATTATTATTATTCAAATGAGGTTCCAGTCAGTTTGTCCTAAGATAAGGTAGATGATGAGAAATAAAATAGAGGTTAGCAAGCTGTGTTACATCAAAACCTAGCATTTTCCAACAGAAATCGTTACACTAAATCAAACAGACGCGATGGGCATGGATGCAGTGATACACAGTGCATCACAAAACAGACTAAGTACAGGGAATATGTATGAATTAAACACTTGGCTGTTTGTGGGAGGTGGTGCTGAAAAGTTCCTGGCTTTGGGTAAAAAAAAATAAAGGAGGCTCAGGTAATTATCATTTTATTCAGCATATATTCTTCTCAGATTCACACACTTATTGCAGAGGTCCTTCAGTTTTTCCAAGCCCTGTAAAAGAATTTGGAAGGTTGGGCCTTAAACCAGGCCTTTTGAGATACCCATAAAGACAAGACCTTTTCAGAAAACCCTCATCTACAGTTTCTGTGATTCTGTTAGAGTAGATCGCTAAAATAATGATACCTGTTCTTCAGGTTTAAAAAGGTAAGTTGTTACTGAAATAGAAACAGAATAAAATTGGTCAGAAAAAATATTATACATATACTTTTATAAAACACACATTATCAGAGACTCTCTTTAACTTACCATTCTAATATTCAAACACAGCAGGAATTTTGTTCATTAGAAAGAATTGCACAAGAACATAGCTCAAAGTTGAGTGAACATGATGTTGAATATTTTAAAGAAATACCTAATATATTGTCTTTTGATATCAGTTCATTTAAAATGTATGTACACATGTTGATAATCTTTTGCATAATATTAACAGCTTGCTTAAGAAATGGGAATAAGAAGAGGGCAGTCAGTTCAGTTTTATAATGGAATACCAAAACATACTAGAATGAGGATTTTGGAAACATAGAGAGCAAGGAGGACCTAAAAACTTGCCATTTACATTTGTGATACACACACACACACACACACACAAACACATATAAATATACATGCAGATTGTGGGGAATAAACTGTCATCCAAATTACATAAAAAGGAAGATAACACTGACATCTCGTCTTAACAGATATAATTACCAATATTACATAAATATATCTTGAAATATGAAAGAGTAAATTTATTCAGTAAAATCATCATTGGCTTCAACCATGGCCTCCAGATGACTTCAGAATCGCCTTCAACTCTTGGAGGGATCATTGTTAATCATGGCTTGGATCTCACCAACAAATTCAGGAGTTCTTTTATTATCAGAATGATCATATTGAGTTTTCGAAGCTGCCATACCTTTGTAATCACCATTAGGTTCATCCAACTCTTTCCAAATCCTCTGCATTGTTCTGAGATTGGTACCCAAACACACGGAAATGTCCGTACTGGAGCTACCGGTGCAAATGCCAAGAAGTACAGCATGCCATTTCCAATTTTCTGGCTGAGTGAATTGTGTCATGGTGTTGTTTTACTCACAGACGGTGCCCATCTGACCCTACTTTAATGTGTAGTAGACAAAATCAAAAATTAACAATGCATATAACAGAAATTAAAAATATAAAATGGTGGCAATTTACCCATTGCACCCTGTGTGTGTGTGTTTATTTTCATACACATACACTCACAAACATACACACACACACGCACACACACACACACAATTATACATAGACATATTCTTTTAGTCTTTTATTCTTTTACTTGTTCATCAAGAAAAATGACCCCAAGTCTTATTCTTTGTAAGCCTAGTACTTATTCTATTGGTCTCTTTTGCTGAACCACTAAGTTATGGAGACGTAAACACACCAGGATTGGTTGTCAAGTGAAGATGGGGGGACAAACACAGACATACAAACATATACACACATATACATATATATATATATATATATATATATATATATATATATATATATATATATATATATATATATATATATATATATATATATATATATCAATAATAAAGTGATTGTTTCTTATCAGAAACAAAATGTTTAATAGGACTGCTATAGAAGTGCTCAATTAAATGAGACAAATATATTAAACTATGGTGGCAGAACAAACAAATATAAGGTCATACACATAACATTTCATATCTCGAACATTTAATCACATAATGCTTTTTCTTTCACATAGAATATACATGCATAAAATCACGGAAGATGAAACACAACCAATCAATACGAGCATATAAGAAAAATGTGTGAATACAGTCCATCGTGGTTAAAAGTTAATGATTAATATTTAGCGACTAAAAAAATATATATTTTAACATTGCAACATCTAGAATAATAAATACATAAAAATATAAAGATATATATAAATATATAGATATATAAAAAGATATAAAAATACATATAAAAATACGGTGATGAACCCCTGAAATGGCCATAGAGAAAGTAAATATGGTTTCTTCTTTTTTGCTTGGACACCGGCTTTTAACAATAGGTTTCCCTTATCTTGAAAAGTAATTTTTAATCGAAAAAAATTTCTAAACGATGAACATTTATCTTACCTTATATATTATTTATTTATATGTTTCCTATATATGTGTATTTTTATATCTTTTTATATATCTATATATTTATATATTTCTTTATATTTTTGTGTATTTATTATTCTAGATGTTGTAATGTTAAAATATATATTTTTTTAGTCGCTAAAGTATTAATCATTAACTTTTAACTGCGATGGACTGTATTCACACATTTTTCTTATATGCTTGTATTGATGGGTTGTGTTTCATCTTCCGTGATTTTATGCATGTATATTCTATGTGAAAGAAAAAGCATTATGTGAGAAAATGTTTGGGATATGAAATGTTACGTGGATGACTTTATATTTGTTTGTTCTGCAACCATAGTTTAATATATATATATATATATATACATATATACAACGGGCTTCTTTCAGTGTCCATCTGCCAAATCCATTCACAAGGCTTTGGTCAGCCCAAGGCTATAGTAGAAGACACTTTCCCAAAAGTGCCATGCAGCTGGACTAAACCCAGAACCATGTGGTCGGTAAGCAAGCTACTTACCACACAGCCACTCTGATGCCTATATATATATATCTATATATATATTTTTTCATTGATTTTTCATATTTTACCCTTACATTTCCACGTGTATTTTATATTTTCTTTTCGTAACTTATTTCTACTATATATATATATATATATATATATATATATATATAGAGAGAGAGAGAGAGAGAGATAGATAGATAGATATAAATATATATATATATAGAGAGAGATATATATATATAGATCGCCATGATTGATCCCTAGCCACTACACATTCTTTATTTTCTCTCCTTGTTTCTTTCTGTGTTCCTTTATGTGGAAGTGCCTAGGCTCGAAACGTTAAAGATTTTTTCACTTCCTGAGCATTATACTAATACATCTGTTTGTTGTCTACACCACCTGTCTTCGTCTTTTGTTTTTTTGTGAATTCTCCCTATATATATATATATATATATATATATATATATATATATATATATATGTATGTATGTATGTATGTATGTATGTATGTATGTATGTATGTATGTTTTTGGTGAAGGCGCATGGCTCAGTGGTTAGAGCGTCGAGCTTACGATCGTGAGGTTGTGAGCTCGAATCCCGGACCGGGCTGCGTGTTGTGTTCTTGAGCAAGGCACTTTATTTCACGTTGCTCCAGTTTACTCAGCTGTAGAAATGAGTTGCGACGTCACTGGTGCCAAGCTGTATCGACCTTTGTCTTTCCCTTGGATAACACTGGTGGTGTGGAGAGGGGAGGCTGGTATGCATGGGCGACTGCTGGTCTTCCATAAACAACCTTGCCCGGACTTGTGTCTAGAAGGGTAACTTTCTAGGTGCAATCCCATGGTCATTCATGACCGAAGGGGGTCTTTATGTATGTATGCATATTTACATATATGTACGTAAATTTAAGAAAAAATTTCTTGATCTGGGCACAATGTTTGAAAGAAAAGCTTTTTAATGTTAAAAATTATCTGAATATATCTTTATAGCTTCTAATTTATACCGTCTGTTTCAAAAGCAGCTATGTAGAGGAAAAGCGCTTACACACAAAGGCCCTTTTTACTTTTTCTATCAGGTCTGCATCAATATGTTTTTTTGAACAAATTTCAATGTAACTTTTTAAAATTTCAAATATGTATTTGAAGGTTGATCTCATAATGCTGAACCTCACAAATGAGATGACAGAGTACCAAGATATGTGATGCAGTGCTGTACTCAAGAAGACTTGCCCACCACAACAGAATTGAGATCCTAAAATCAAGGTGCTATGTAAAAAGCATTGGTGTGGATACTGGATTCCACATAAAAAAGCACTTGTGCTGGTGCCTCTTAAAAAGTTCTGATGATGGTGCTATATAAAAAGCACCCAGTACACTCTATGGAATGGTTGACATTAGGAAGGACATCCAGTCACAGAAACCAAACCAAAAGTGTCTATGGAACCTGGTATAGCCCCTGTCCTTGCCAGTTCTTACCAAACCATGCAGCCCAGGCCATCATGGAAAACGGACATTAAATGTTGTTGCTGATGATGGTGATAATGATGATGCACACACACGTATGTATACCTATTTCTTTACTACCCACAAGGGGCTAAACACAGAGAGAACAAACAAGGACAGACAAAAGGATGAAATCGAAAGGATGAAAGGCAAAGTCGACCTCGGCAGAATTTGAACTCAGAACGTAGCGGCAGATGAAATACCTATTTCTTTACTACCCACAAGGGGCTAAACACAGAAGGGACAAACAAGGACAGACAAATGGATTAAGTCGATTATATCGACCCCAGTGCGTAACTGGTACTTATTTAATCAATCCCAAAAGGATGAAAGACAAAGTCGACCTCAATGGAATTTGAACTCAGAACGTAGCGGCAGACAAAATACCGCTAAGCATTTCGCCCGGCGCGCTACCATTTCTGCCAGCTCGCCACCTAAAACACATTTTCTTTGTCATGACAGTAATTAACCATTAGTATTAATGTGTCTCTTATGCTCGTTTATACCTAGAACTACTGTGACTAACATTACTATAACCAATATCATTCTTCCATACAGTCTCGTCTCACTACCGTTGTCATCATTATTATCTCACCATTATTACTGTCATCATTGCGAATTCCTCAATTTTGCTATTTCTGTAAACAACATTTGTACCTTCAAGCAATCATCAAAACAGCAGCAGCAGCATCATCCTGTCTTTTACCTGCCATTTCATTATTGTCAGTAATAACATGCAAAACATCATTACATTCCAACTATTTTAAATTACTAGCAGTATAGCCCGGCGTTGCTCGGGTTTGTTTTTTAGTTGCGCTTAAAACGGCAGAATTTGACATCGCGTTAACAAAGTTTTGACATAGTTTCAATCTATGAATAAAAATATAGTGTGGCGATGCTCGAGTTTACTCTGAATGTGCTGCAAATGTGTAATGCCGACTTCAATTGTTGTTGAAATGCACCAAAAAATGGTGACACAGCAGTCAAAAAATCGTAAATATAGGGATTTCATAGAAAAAAATGCACCTTTTTGATGTAAATAATTTTTGGTCTTAACATGGTCCAATTTGAATTTTTTCTTCTACGAAAGAAAGAGCAAGCCTTTTTCTATCATACTCTCAATTTTGGTCAACTTGTGCCGCAGGGTCTCGGAAGAGATAGTGTAAGTTGAAGGCTACCAAACCTGCCACACACACAGAAAACTACAGCTTTCATCATCATCATCATCATCTTCATTTAACGTCCGCTTTCCATGCTAGCATGGGTTGGACGGTTCAACTGGGGTCTGGGGAGCCCGAAAGCTGCACCAGTCCAGTCAGATCTGGCAGTGTTTCTACAGCTGGATGCCCTTCCTAACGCCAACCACTCCGAGAGTGTAGTGGGTGATTTTATGTGCCACCGACACAGGTGCCAGACGAGGCTGGCAAACGGCCACGCTCAGATGGTGTTTTTTATGTGCCACCGACACAGGTGCCAGACGAGGCTGGCAGACGGCCACGCTCGGATGGTGTTGTTATGTGCCACCGACACAGGTGCCAGATGAGGCTGGCAAACGGCCACGATCGGATGGTGTTTGTTACGTGCCCACAGCACGGAGGCCAGTCGATGCGGTACTGGCTACGGCCACGTTCGGATGGTTTTCTTGTGTGCCACGTGCCACCGGCACTGGTACCACAAAGATACAAATTCCATTGATGTTCATCTATTTTGATTTGTTTTGATTTTCACTTGCCTCAACAGGTCTTCACAAGTGTCACAAGAAGGAAGGTATGCACAGTTGGACTGACTACGTCCCAGGTAGGGGCATATATAAATTATTGAAAGCTAGTTTTGGTTGAGCAACAGAAGACAAAATATCTTGCTGCTTTTAGTTATGGCTTTCTGATTTGATATTATATTGAATTTGACTTTGTTGAACGATAGACATTCTCCATTGCTTAGTTTAACACCATCAAATGACTCTTTGACTTTAGAAAACTTCATTCTGTTGCAAGCATTTGGCCAAGGTCTCTGGTTTGGGAACACCTCTCTCTCTCTCTCTCTCTCTCTTTCATCAGTCTCAGAGGCCCGATGAAGGTAAGGGACCATAGACTGCCATCTTTTCTTGACAAGAAAATAAAAAATGATATCATTCAGTGATTGATAAAATAAGTCTTAATCAAGTACTGGAGACTGTAATTAGGTATGGTTGTGTGGTAAAAAATTTGCTTTCCAACGACATGGTTCTGAGTCCAGTCCCACTGTGTGGTACCTTGGGCAAGTGTCTCCAGGTATAGCTTTCGGGCTGGCTAAAGCCTTGTGAGTGGATTTGGTAGACAGAATCTGAAAGACAGCCACTGTGTGTGTGTGTGTTTTTGTGCCTGAGGATGTCCCCCCACGACGTCTCGACACTTGTGTTGGCTTGTTTCCACCTGCATAACTTAGTGGTTTGGCAAAAGAGACCAATAGAATATGTACCAGACTTTAAAAAATTAAGTACTGGCCTGATTCATTTGACTAAAAATTCTTCAAAACAACATGGCCACAATCTAATCAGTAAAACAAGATAAAAGATAAAAGTATTGAGTATTTTTTTTTACAAACATGTGTAGCTTTAGTAGCCATACTATAATTCAATATTATCAATGAATTCGTTATCACTGTTACCGCATCAATATCCTCAGATTCATGACTTTGATATAAGATCAGTTAAATGGCTATTGAGATGGAAAGTGAAAGTGAAAGTAAATGACTAACAAGGCTTTACTGCACACACCAACTTACAGCACTGATAGAGAGGTTTTATAAATGTACATCAGATATGAGAAAGTGAATGGCTAAAAGTATAAGCTCTATGGATTTGAGATCTTGTAGCCTGAGTAATAAAAATAATCTTTTTATCTTTTACATGTTTTAGTCATTTGACTGCAGTGAAATGGGGTACCACTTTGAAGGGTTTAATCAAACATAGTGCCCCTATTTTTTAGTTTTGTCAGGTACTTATTCTATCTTCTCTTTTGAAGAACCACTTAGTTATGGAAACATAAACAAAATAACACTGGTTGTCAAGTGGTAGTGGGGAGCAATCAGAAAACACTCACACACATATATATACTGGGATTCTTTTAGTTTCCATCTACCAAATGGACCCAGAAGACTTTGGTCAGTCCAGAGCTATAGTAGAGGACACTTGCCCAAGGAACAGTAGAGTGTAACTGAAGGTAAGACCACATAGCTAGGAAGCCAGCTTCTCAACAACACGTCCATGGCTACTACTACAACAACAACTACTACTACTACTGATGATGATGATGATGATGACAATGATAATGATAATAGTAATAATAATAATGATAATAATGATAATAATAATAATAATAATAATAAAAAAAAATAAAAATAATAAAATTTTTTTTAAAATTCAGACAAATACATAACAAAAACACCAGGACTTACAAACACATATAACACACAGAAAATTGAACTACTAGGCACTGCACACATCCTACGCAGAACACTTTCCATGCAATAACCATCAGAGCATCACAACAAATCACAGCATATACCCAAGGCACACAGACCTGCGCCCGGTAGTGAAGTGAAAGCACGCTATAAAAATAAAACTACTGAATAATAATAATAAAAATAATAATAATAATAATAATAATAATAATAATAATAATAATTATAATAATAATAATAATAATAATAAAAATAATAATAAATGTGTGTGTGTGTATGTTTGTGAGTGTATGAGGTTTTTGCATGTAAACAAGACTAGCAAAATTAAAAAAAAAAAGAGAAACTGACAATGTGTAATCCTGAATAGGGAGAAGACTTTGAGGGCTACTCATGGAAAAACTCCATAAACAACATAGGTCCCCTGATTTTTAGGGCAGGTGCCATGCTTCTTTCCTTTATTTCAGCTACAAGCATATGCTCATGGCAGGCCCGAACACTCACACAATTCTTGCCACTTTCATCCACCTTTTAGCAAACTGGCAAGAAGACAACACATCCCTCTCTACCCTTATTTTCCTTTTCAAGTGAAACTTGAAGAAGCTCATCAGGAATTGGCCAAAGAGAAGGCAATGGGGCAATCTTCACAACGGATTCAGTTGACAGCTGGATCTGTCTCACATGCAACAGCAGGTATTTGACATCAACCCACAGGTCAGCAATGCTCAGCCACTGGACAAGTGCATCCAGGACCATCTCATTGTCCCATGTGCATCTCAGACATGCTTGGCTAATGGCACATCCGTACCTGTAAAGTTTATCTTGAACAGACAAAGCTCCCTGTTAGCACTGCCAGGCCAGAGATTTTTGGAAATTATCCATCGGTCCTGGCCCAAAATTTCTGCAGAAAAGAGCAACTAGCTGATCTTCTTTGCTTCCCAAGGTCTCCCCAAGCATATTGTCACACTTTTCCTTCACTAATCCTCTATAAAAAGCTAAAGTGGACTTTCCACCTATTCCACTGTCCAATTGGCTGAGGGTTGTGAGCATGTGAAGACATTCCACTTTCCAAATGCTCCCCCTCGGTCTCTGTTTCACCCAGGACTGCACCTCCATTAAAGAAACTAGCTGCAGAAATACTTGTCTGATGAATGGCGACCACACCTGTTGACCGTCAAGGAAGCACTGGGGATGTTGTAGCCTTAGTGCATGACTGTGTATCATCAACCATGGCATGTCCAGGCCACCATGCAGTGGATGCTGACAGCAAATAGACTGCCTGACCATCAGGACACGTCTCTTCCACAAGAAGTAGAAAAGTATACACTTCAGCATAATCAGATGGTGGCTAGGACAAGGCACGATGGTCAAGTGATTGTAGATGATGATACACGTGTTAGCCATCTATGCCTGACCTTTCAGAGATAGCTTTCTCTCGGCCCATTTCTGGGTGAGAGTAGTCACCCTGCTTTTTACCTCATCCCAGTTTTTATCTATGTGGTGGTCTGGACCAAACCAGATCCTGAGCAATTTAACCAGTCCATACATCCAGCTCCAAACGATGCATTTGGATGGCATGGACTTGCTTCTCCAGGTGCCAAACTACAAGCCTACTGATTCTCCCTGGTTAACTGCCACTCCTATATGCATATATATATGTGTGTATGTGTGTATGTCAGTGTTCGTACCCCCCAACATCACTTGACAACCGATGCTGGTGTGTTTACATCGCCGTAACTTAGCAGTTCGGCAATAAAGTCCGATAGAATAAGTACTAGGCTTACAAAGAATAAGTCCTGGGCTCGATTTGCTCAACTAAAGGCGGTGCTCCAGCATGACCACAGTCAAGTGACTGAAACAAGTAAAAGAGTAAAAGAGTAACTACACTAGCAAAATTTTATCTTTAAAGTACATACTCCTAACTAGAAATAACTGTTATTGCACCCTAATCTATATTGTATAAAAGCTTTGTTTTCTCATATTAAAAAGAACAGAATATGACTCACTAGGTTACCTTTGATTTAGTGAACTTTTGGCATTTAAAGAGGCAACTTCCTTCACCATTGGTATGTTACATTTAGGCATTACTGCACTGTGAAGTTCCAGATTTGTGTAGTAGTTGCAGAGTATTGCATAATAGTTGTTCTGTAACTAACCAAAAGCATTACAAATAATATGACACAGGAAATAACTTTGTTTGGCAGCTATTCAATATTCAACAATCAGAGGAGTTCATTTCTGTATGAAAATATGTTGTTCAACTGCAGTAAATAATTAGAGATTGTAAAATGTGGTTAATGATCTCTAGATGAACCGAATGAAATTGATGAGAGATGACTAAGTTATAAAGTAGTGGTTATTGAATGAATAAACGAAGAAGATAGGCATAAGAGTGGCTGTCTGGTAAGTAGCTTGCTTACCAACCACATGGTTCCGGGTTCAGTCCCACTGCGTGGCACCTTGGGCAAGTGTCTTCTACTATACCCTCGGGCCGACCAAAGCCTTGTGAGTGGATTTGGTAGACGGAAACTGAAAGAAGCCCGTCGTATATATGTATATGTATATATATGCGTGTGTGTGTTTGTGTGTCTGTGTTTGTCCCCCTAGCATTGCTTGACAACTGATGCTGGTGTGTTTATGTCCCCGTCACTTAGCGGTTCGGCAAAAGAGACCGATAGAATAAGTACTGGGCTTACAAAGAATAAGTCCCGGGGTCGATTTGCTCGACTAAAAAAAGGCGGTGCTCCAGCATGGCCGCAGTCAAATGACTGAAACAAGTAAAAGAGTAAAAGAGAGAGAGAGTAAGATATATTCTACTATTTGCTTTTGAGAGAGTTCTCCTTCAAATAGATATGATTGGAATATTCCACTAACAGTAAATATATGAATATAGAAAATTTAAATTCCATTATATTTGGGTGCAGTGTACAAGAGAGTATTCAATTTCAAAATGGTAAAGCTATGCAATTTCAATAATGAGAGCAAAAAATGTAATACATATTTAAACAGAATACTCAGCAGAGATGGAGAAATGTTCTAGAACAACAGAAGAAATCTATATTTTACTTTAATAATCCGTGCTAGCATGGAAAACAGACGTTAAATGATGATGATGATGCACCACAGTTGTAAGCAAATACAGATGTAATAGGTGTCTGGAGTTTAATATTACCTTTATTTGAATGTTATTACTTGTTAATATACTTATACCTGTCATCTTAATGGAGTTTGGATGATAATTTCCTTATTTTAGAAGGAAAAAAATAGAAATATAGAAATATTGTTCAATGTACGATAAACCTTAACATTCTGTGTCAGTTTTATTCTTCACTTTTTATTTTTTAAAAACATTTATCCATGGTTTATACCAACTACAATATTTTCTTTTTTTTAAAAAACGATTTTTTTTTTTTTTTGGTTTGTTTGAGACATTTTTCAGAATATATTTACTGATAAAATTATGACATTTTATTTATTTCAGTATACGAAACAAATATCTTTTATATATATATATATTTTTTTTTCCCCCTCTGTTGTTACAGAGTTAATTGAATGATCAAAATTTCAGTTTTGGAGAACAATTTTCTAAATTTCTTGTGTGCAATAATTCCAACAAAACGGAAATTTTTATGTTAGTTTTAAAAGGAAATCTGCAGAAAAAGAAAAGAAAGATTATTTCATAGACAATATTAATTGAGATATAAATTGTTGGCATATCCACTTTTCTTAAATATATATTTTTAGACAAAACCAATTTTTTTTTATCATTTTAAACATTTCTTATTTAATAATCTGTTTTATTCTTATTTTATCTATTTGTTTATTTATTTAACTTTCGCATTTATGACTTCTGGATATTTGCTATACAGAATGTTGATATTTCAACTGTAACAAAAAATGAATAAAAATAAAATGAAGAATAAATGTTAGCATATTCAACAGGCATGGGTGTGGCTGTGTGGTAAGAAGCTGGCAGAAACGCTAGCACATTGGTGAAATGCTTAGCAGTATTTCGTGTGTCTTTACGTTCTGAGTTCAAATTCCACCAAAGTCAACATTACCCTTCATCCTTTCGGGGTTGATTAAATAAGTACCAGTTACGCACTGGAGTCAATGTAATCGACTTAATCTCTTTGTCTGTCCTTGTTTGTCCCCTCTATGTTTATCCCCCTGTGGGTAGTAAAGAAATAAGAAGCTTGTTTCTCAACCACATGGTTCTGCATTCAGTCCCACTGCATGGCACCTTGGGCAAGTGTCATTTACTATAGCTTCAGGCCAACTAAAGCCTTGTGAGTTGATTTGGTAGAAGAAACCTGTCATATATATATGAGTGTGTTTGTGTGTGTGTTTGTGTTTGACCCCAACACTTGACAACCAGTTTTGGTGTGTTTACATCCCCATAACTAAGCAGTTTGGCAAAAGAGATCAATAGAATAAGTACTAGGCTAACAAAGAATAAGTCCCGGGGTTGATTTGTTCGTCTAAAACCCCTTAAGGTCCTACTGCAGCATGGTCGCAGTTAAACGACTGAAACAAATAAAAGAATAAAAGAATAAAATACTTGATAGGTACAGGCACAGTAGTGTGATTATGAAGGTCACTGTGCAACCATGTGGTTTAGAGTTCAATCCTACACTCTGGCACTTTGGACAAGCATCTTTTACCATAGTCCTAGTCCAGCTAATGCCATGTGAGTGAATTTGGTTGATGGAGACAGAATGGAAGCCTGTTTTATATACATGTATGTATTGTCACCACTTGACAAATGGGGTCGGTTTGTTTACATCCCTGTAACTTAGTCATTTGGTAAAAGAAATGGATTGAATAAGAATTGGAGTAAATTTGGGGTAAATGGATTAAAGCCTTCAAGGCTCTGCCACAGCATGATAGCAATCCAATGACTGCAAGAAATAGATGGAAATATGAAAGATAAAGTGGAGTTTATCACTATTTGAAAAATATCTTGCTTGTAAATGTTTTGAAAGAAAAGATAGCAAATCCTTAAAAGAAGCTCCATTAAAATACAGCGTTTTTATATACACCATAATGAATTCTTCTGTTAATATCTAATTGTTTGATTCAAGGCAGCAAGCTGGCAGAATCGCTTAGCAGCATTTTGTCTGTCTTTACATTCTGAGTTCAAATTCCACCTGCTCTTACATTTTACTCTTTTACTTGTTTTAGTCATTTGACTGTGGCCATGCTGGAGCACCGCCTTTAGTCCAGCAAATCAACCCCACAAATTATTCTTTGTAAGCCTAGTACTTATTCTATCAGTCTCTTTTGCTGAACCGCTAAGGTACGGCAACATAAACACACCAGCATCAGTTGTCAAGCGATGTTGGGGGGACAAACACAGACACACAAACATATACACACACACATATATATATGCATATATACGACAGGCTTCTTTCAGTTTCCGTCTACCAAATCCACTCACAAGGCTTTGGTCGACCCGAGGCTATGTTTAACAAAGGGTGGTCAACTGGAAAACACATTAGCATGTTGGACAAAATACTTTGGGTTCAGCCCTTGCTGAACTCAAATATTAAAACAGATTTAAATACTAGATTAGGTTTCAAATTTTTGGCAAAAGGCCAGCAATTTCAGGGGAAGGATAAGTGGATTCCATTGACCCCGGTGTTCCCCTGGTACTTATTTTATCGACCCCAAAAGGATGAAAGGCAAAGTTGACCTTGGCAAAATGTGAATTCACAGCGTAAAGATGGATGAAATGCTGCTATGCCGGGTGTGCTAACGAGTCTGCCAGCTCAACACCTTGATTTAGACACTAGATTTAACCAGTTATATACTTACCTTTTTTTAAGGTAGGTGGTGGTCTTGTGTCAATTTTAGAAATCTATGATTCTTTCTATAATTTCTTTCAAGTATAAATTAAAAGCTACGAGTGATTCTCCAGTGTACAATGACAGAATAAAGTATAGAATCATTCCTCAGATTTAGATATTCAGTCAACCAATACAAATATAAAGTTGTTCAATAAAATGCCAAGCTAGTCTCTACAAAGGAGATTTTGACTCAGCATGAATACTTACAAGATGCACTTCTATAATTCTCTAAAGTAAAACTGTCACACTTGAGTGAACTTACCTATTATCAATCAATGAAGCATGAAGGTTTTGCACTATACTTCTTCTCATTCGGTCAAGTTCACTTTGTGAACATCTACTATTTCCTTGTTTGTATTTACCATTTTCTTTTTGGTTTGGAAAAGGGGATGCTTAATGAAATGAACTGGTACTTTCAATTTTGTTGACTAAATTTTTTAGTTTTGCTGAGGATGTGTCATTTCTGCATGTTCTGCATTTATTAACCTATTAAATTGCTCATCAGACATCTAATGTCAATAAACTGGTAACCAAATAGAAATCTGGATTCATCTGAAATATTGAAAGAGCTGCCAGCAAACCTCACTGGTGCTGGTATCACAAAAAGGCACCCAGTATACTAGGCTAAGTGATTAGAATAAGGAAGAGTAGAAACCATGTCAAAACAGACCCTGAAGCATGATGCAGTCCTCACACTTGCCAGATCCTGTTAAACTGTTCCACCCATTGTTGTTGTTGGCATCCTTTTGTCTCAGGAGACAATGGAGTTGCACATAAACTAATTCAGTCTGGTTTTTACATTTCATGTCCTCTACAGTTTCCTCTCCAGTTTTGCGCAGGCCTGGGCTAGATGTAAGAAAATCCTGGGTAACCCAATTGTCAGGATTCCTCTCTAGACCTTGCTGATGTAGTCCAAAGGAGTGCAGAGCATTACGTTTGGCACCAGCTTAGTTGCAGAAGCTGCTGGAAGAGTGTCGAGTTGAACACTAAACTGCCTACAGAGCTCCACTCCAGATTTCTTTGAAGGTTGTCTCCTTTCCATAACCCTGGATAGGGGCCCATACCAGGTACTGTCAGCTGGTGCCCACTGAGCCCGAGACTTGTGTAAGGCAGGGTCGTCACTCCCTGAAGTAGTGAAGAAAATCGCTACTCCACCCATAACAGCCTGAAAACCTGACATTAAAAAATTGTGAAAATGATGGTGATGACAATGAGGATGACTATGATGATGATGACAATGAATCTTACAGAAAGAACAATAGAAAAGAATAATGTATTTTTTAGACCTGGTGATAGCACAAATCAAGGTTGGTTCAATATCAGTAAAAAAAAACCTCCTGTAGATATTTCTCTTCACGACATTTATATTCCCAGCCATCCAGACAACTGATTCCTTCCCTTATGCCATTTATCTAGACAACTGCATCCCCCCTGCAAACCACTACTTATTGATTGTTATTACTCATTTTTACTATTCAACACTTTCCACCTTGTTGGTCTCCATCTCTCACCCACCCCAGTTACATCCCCTGACCCTACCTTTCACCACCCTATCACTCATCCCTCCATCATTCCCCTACTGGCTGAATTATTCTACTGCTGTAATAAATGAAAGCAGAACTTGGCCATAAACCATATTATATTACCATCGCTGTACTGCCAGTCACCACTCCCTCTCCCCTATACTACTTCTAATCTGCATCCACCCAACATTCTTATTGTTTCCTACTCATATTGATCCTTCCCACCTCAGTTCAACATTTATTGTATTTATCCTCTCCTTACATCTTACCTTCATCTCTTCACTCTCCTCCTACACTTTCACAATCTTACTCTCTAAACTCCTTGATTCTTTTGTTTTCCTACATCTCTCGGTACCTCTCTTGGACATGTTACCATGACAGTACATCCTAGTACCTCATCATTTCAGTATTTGCCTCTGTATGAACCTTGCTTCAACCTCTCTCAGCCATTACCACCACCTCCACCACCTCATAAAAGAAGAGGTAGCCACAAAATATATCCACAAAATGGTAAATTTATTCCTGCTCTCCCCATCACAAGGTGTTAACCTTTCAATACCTTGCTTCAAACTATATTTCTTATTTAGCATCACAATATAAAAATCATAGCAAAACTATAACACTAAAGGAAGAATGGTCCTTTGACTTATTGAATCCTATCAAAACACCCAATCAATGCTAGCATGGAAAGTGGACTTAAAATGATGATGATGATTTTGTTAAGTTCAATAGATATCATGACTGGTATGATAAATTTTCTGACAAAGAGGTCAAAAAAGACTAATTATGACAATAAATTGACTTTATTATTTCTCATACTACATTCAAAATAAGAAAGGTATCTCAAATGTTTAACCCTTTTGTTACCATATTTCTTTTAACATATGTTGGGTTCATTTCAATTAATTTTTAAAACAATGAAGAGTTTAGTAAATTAACTTTCAAGTTATTAAGC
>NC_043008.1:63545074-63677574 GCF_006345805.1 Octopus sinensis
GTAGTATTTCATCCATCTTTACATTCCAAGTCCACATTTCACCATAGTCATCTTTGTCTTTCATCCTTTTGAGCCTTTCAGGTAACATGTATCAAGCTGTATCAGCCTTTGCCCTTCCTTTGGATAATATCAGTGGTGTGGAGCAGAAAGGCTGATATGGATGGGCAACTACTGTTCTTCCACAGACAACCTTGCCCAGGCTTATGCTATGGAGGGTAATTTCTAGGTGTAATCCCACGTTCATTCATGACTGAAGGGGATCTTTAGCTTTTACATATTTCAGACAAGTGTTACAATCATGTTCCAGAAATGGCTCTAACAATCCTGGAAAACCAAATAATCTATGGGATTTTAATATTCAGACATACATAACAACTGGACAAGTAGACAATATGCATGGCATAAGAAAAAACAAAGAAAGGAAAGAAAAGAGAATGTCTTGTTACAGATGTTGAAGTTTCTTCAGACAAACACATGGAAGAAATATAAATAGAAAATCTCAAAATATATTGCTATAATAGTAAAAATATCTAGAATATGGGTATGTTATTTCAACAGCAAAAATGAAAGCTGTATCAGTTATCACTGGAGCATGAAATTCAATTAAAAATAAAATAAAATCTATTCTACCATTTGAAATGGTTGGATATCAAAGAAGACATTGAGAACACTCCAAGAGTCTTCTCTGCTTTGATTAGCTTATATTCTTAGAAAGGTACTTTCTGTCTTAAGTTGTTTCTTAAGGCTAGACAGTTAAAATGATGAAAAATCAACAAAAATTAGTTATTTCATATCCATACTGCGCAACAAAATGACGATGATGATGATGACGATGATGATGATGTACTCTCCAATAACAATAAAAAATACCAAGAACTCACAAGGTGTAGAAGATGATGTAAAAGAAATTTGCCTGAAACTATCAAATGTCAGATGAAGAGGCTGATTCTTTCTTTCTTTCTTTCTTTCTTAGTTACAAAAGCTGAAAGTTACAATAAAATGCAGTTTATATTAACCAAATAGCAACACAAATTACATTAGCACCAACTATTTTTTAATTTTATATTTCTTTCAGTCATTAGACTGAAGCCATGCTGGGGCACTACAATGAAGACGTTTAGTCAAATAAATTGACCCCCAGTACATCATTATCATCATCATCATCGTTTAATGTCTGCTTTCCATGCTAGCATGGGTTGGACGATTTTACTGAGGTCTGGCGAACCAGATGGCTGCACAAGATTCCAATCTGATCTGGCAGAGTTTCTACATCTGGATGACCTTCCTAACGCCAACCACTCTGAGAGTGTAGTGGGTGCTTTATTGTGCCCCCAGCATGAGGGCCAGTTAGGCAGTACTGGCAGTGGCCACACTCAAATGGTGCTTTTTATGTGAAACCTGTACAGGAGCCAGTCCAGCGGCACTGGCAACGACCTCGCTCGAATGTTCTTTTTTCATGTGCCACCAGCACAAGTGCCAGTGAGGTGATGCAGGTAATGATCCCGCTCGAATGGTGCTTTTTATGTGCCCATCTGCACGGAGGCCAGCTTGTTGCTCTGGCAACAATCACGCTCGTATGGTACTCTTAGCACTCCACTAGCACAGATGCCAGTCATCGAATTTGATTTCGATTTCAATATTTTTTAAAGCCTGGTTCCTATTCTATTGGCATCTTTTGCTGAACTGCTACGTTACGGGGATTTAAACACACAAGCACTGGTTGTCAAGTGGTAGTGGGGGACAAACACACACACACACACACACACACACGCAAACACATGCATACACACACACACCATGATTCTTTCAGTTACCGACTACAAAATCCACTCACAAAGCTTTGGTGACCACAAAGCTATAATAGAAGACATTTAACCAAGGTTCCACACAGTGGGACTGAACCTGGAACCATGTGTTTGTGAAGCAAGTTTTTTGCTACACAATCACACCTGCACTTATACATATCTCTTTTACTTGTTTCAATCATTTGACTGCAGCCAGGACTTATTCTTTGTAAGCTTAGTACTTATTCTGCCAGTCTCTTTTGCTGAACCACTAGGTTACTGGGACGTAAACACACCACGATCGGTCGTCGAGTGATGTTGGGGATAGAAACACAGACACACAAACATAAACACACAGATCACACATATATATATATATATATACATATATATGACGGGCTTCTTTTAGTTTCCATCTACCAAATCCACTCAGAAGGCTTCGGTCGACCTGAGGCTATAGTAGAAGACACTTGCCCAAGATGCCACACAGTGGGAATGAACCCAGAACCATGTGGTTGTGAAGCAAGCTACTTACCACACAGCCACTCCTGTGCCTGTCCATATTTTACTACAAATGTGACTACAAATGAGAATTCCCCTTTCTCAAATGCGATGGGGCTAGTTTATGGGCATGTATATCACATACAATTTGCTTTTGCACCTTAGATGTTTTAAGGATAATGAATATAGTCTTCCTTATCCAAATACAACTGTGTCCAAACCTCCCTTGATTGGAACGAGGAAAATGTCTATGATTTTGGCAAGGCACAGAATGTTAGTTTTTTCTTCTTGTGATAGATTGCAAGGCACTGCTGCTTCAAACTACTTCTAAGTTTTAGTTCTTTCTGATAAAATGTTTCACATCTGCATTTCCTTGTTTGAAAAAAAATAAACTTGAAGAAGAAATGTGCATATGAGAATATTATAGTTATCTTCTGCTAGCATGGAAACATGCTAGCAGCTCATAGCAGCAGAGTAGAAGAGAGAGAAGGAAATAAGTTCCAAACTGATCACAATAGGTATCACCGGTGTCTTTAGCATTCAATTCATCATATTACATGAAAGGAAGTAGTTAAAAGAAGGTTGATTATGTTCTCTGGGTTTCTGTTCTTGATGTCGGTTGTGAAAAGCAACTGAGAAGAACATAGCTCTTATTGGTCTGGTGCTGAGTGAATCAAGCAAGTGTTATATAATTTTTACATCATCTCTCAAAAAAATGGCTCACGGATTACTAGTATCTGATTAGCTAAAATTTTTTTTGTTTGACCAGAAAAACACCTGGGACACTGCAATCAAACTTAAACTGCCATTGTTGAGGTCACTCTGCATATTTTGATATATTTATATTTAATAGGTACAGAGTATCACTAAAGTAGAGCAAAAATAATGCTGTCTGATATATGTGTAGCAGAATACAAGCAAAATATACGAGAATGTGACAATATTTATTTTAATATAAATATCAATTTACTCAGCTTATTTTGTTCAGAGGTTTTTCATTGTTCTCAGCTCAAATAAGGCATAGGATACATAACTGCACACATACATTTCTTTTATGTATGTATAAGTATGTATGTTATATATATATATATATACACACACACTCATATGTGTATGCACATACATACACAAGACACACTCACACACACACGTATAAACATATATATATATATACATATATAAATATATATATATATATACATATACATATATATATATACATATACATATATATATATATTATATATATATATATATATATATACACACACATATACTAACATATTTATATGTAAATATGAATTTATAATGCAAAACAATGTAAAAATATCTAAATAAAAATCAGCTATAAAATGTCTGAGTCAACACCAACTCAAGTAAATATTATATATAACATCATTAAATTTAAGCACTATGATTCAACAAAACTGTTTTCCCACTTTTACTTATATACACACACTGACGTACAAGTGCTTCAACAGACATGCACACACAGAACTATAATACAATGTATTCTTTAAAAATCTCGAGTAGAGATTGTGGCAATAAAAATCATTTTTATTTTCGTTTCTTTTCTAATGATGACATAACCTAATGTAGATAGCAGTTGTGTGCACACACACATATATATATATATATATGTATGTGTGTATGTATGTGTGTATGTATGTATGTATGTATGTATGTATGTATGTATGTATGTATGTATGTGTGCAGGATGTTGGTAGGTTTATATATTTCTATAGTCACAATATCATCTGCATGTATTGAACTAACTATAAAAACATAACATAAAGAAATTAATATGATTTTTTTATTTCAAAACTATACACTGCCTGGTAAACAGAGAATCAGATCTGTATATGTTTGGTTTGTAATGTGATATGTGTGTGCGTGTGTGTATACATATATATATGTATACATATATACATATATATATGTGTATATTTACACACACACATATATATATATATATATATATATATATATATAGCTAACTTGCTTCCATGCCGGTCGCACATAAAAAGCACCATTCGTTTGTGATCATTACCAGCATCATCTTACTTGCACTTGTGCCAGGGACACATGAAAAAACATTCAAGCGAGGTCGTTGCCAGTGCCGCTGGACTGGCTCCTGTGCAGGTGACACGTAAAAAACACCATTTGAGTCTTGCCATTGCCAGTACCGCCTGACTGTCCCTCGTGCTGGTGAGTATGTAAAAGTACCCTCTACACGGAGTGGCTGGCATTAGGAAGAGCATCCAGCTGTAGAAACTCTTCCAGAACAGATTGGAGCCTGGTGCAGCCATCTGGTTCGCCAGTCCTCAGTCAAATCGTCCAACCGATGCCAGCATGTAAAGCGGACGTTAAACGATGATGATGTCTGTGTGTGTGTATTCAAATATGAATGAATAGCAGCTCAAGAAATATAAATAATTTTGACCACACATACACAAGGTATGTGCTTTTCCAGTTTGTGGGTAGGCTGCAATTTATAGGCATAAGAGAATAAATTCTTACCAATCCACCTGGTCCTGAAACATCCGGGTGTCATAGCCAGGCAAGATAACTCACATCAGGTCTCTTTGGAGGTGTGGTAGACATTGATGTAGACATTAATATAATATTGACCAGTCACAAAAATGACAAAATATTAATACATACTGCTCTTGCAATGGGACGTGATGTAAGTTATCTCTCTTGTCTATGACTTTCCAGTGTTTTAATACCAGATGAATCAATAAAAATATATAATCTGATGCCAACATATTGCAGCCTGCCCATGAACTGGCAAAACACATACCTTGTGTATGTGTGTTCAATATTGTTTATATACATATGTGTGTATGTATGTATATATATATATATATATATATAGGTGTAGAAGTGGCTGTGTGGTAAGTAGCTTGCTTACCAACCACATGGTTTCAGGTTCAGTCCCACTGCATGGCAACTTGGGCAAGTGTCTTCTACTATAGTCCCAGGCTGACCAAAACCTTGTGAGTAGATTTGGTAGATGGAAACTCAAAGAAGCCCGTCATATATATGTATATGTACATATGTGTGTGTGTGTGTGTGTTTGTGTTTGTTCGCCCAACATCACTTGACAACCGATGCTGGTGTGTTTACGTCTCCATAACTTAGCAGTCCTACCAAAAGGGACAGATAGAATAAGTACTAAGCTTACAAAGAATAAGTTCGGGGGTCAATTTGCTCGACTAAAGGCGGTGCTCCAGCATGACCACAGTCAAATGACTGAAACAAGTAAAAAACAGAGTAATACACATACACAAACACATACACACACACACTCACACATGCACACATACACACACACATTTGCATATACATATACACGCATATGCATAAATATATATATATATATATTGTTTTATGAGAGCCAAAACTGATTACCTTGAGTAAAAATATTTCAGTTTTGCAACTTTTTACAGCTTTGCTACAATGTTATAAATATTCTGTGTCAATTACAGTAAGTTTTGCAGTAATACAGGGGTACTCTACTGCTCTTTCACAGAGCCTGGCTCCCAAAAGTAATCAAATTTTATTTTCTCTTTGAAATAATCCATAACGTATTGAATATTACAGAATTATAAAAAATCAAAATTAATCATCGTATTTGTTACCTGTTCTGTGATAAATAATATATCACCATTGTTGATTTTGTAAGCAAATATAGAGATGTACAAAATTTGGAGAATCTTTCATAATTCAGGTATGCTTTTTAAAATGTTAATGTGTTTTTCACACTATGTTCTTTGTATGTTGCTTTGAAATTATAGAGATTATGTCTCACCATTTGCATATATTTACATCTCTTATTTTACTAATGGTGCTTTGTTTCGTTCCTGTCCAAAACACATAACTCGACTTCTTCCACTTTGCTTCACTGACTTCAAACCATTCCAAAGCCAAATTTTCATTCTTGCTAAAATAAAGTTCCAATCAAGTATTGGTAATAAGTCAATAACCTATATGCTCTTCTAAATTTCCGGTGTTCTTTCAGTGTTTAGCAACAAATTGTTCTTTAGCTCCTTTTAAGAAAAGATGAAAGTTACCAATGACTAGCACACCAACTTACTATTACATGTGTCGCAAAATAGTGTGTGGGTTTATTCTTTTGATTTAACTGCCCAGATGACCAACAAAAATATACTATTATGCTTCATTTCTATCTCCACCAAAATAAATCTTTTTCTACCCATTAATATTTGCAAGCTGCTGTGTTAGAAATCTTTAAAGTAAAACTAACACTAGTTAGTGAGAATTTCAATGAATTTTAGTGAAAAATTATACATCATACAACAATATAACAAATATTTCTACACACTCTAATCAAAAAGAAAATTGAAAACACTGTTTTCATTATTTTTAACACTTTTCAAATTCACAATTTTGCTCTTCTAAGTGTATACATTTACAATCCTATAGCATGTTAAAACAGATGCTATAATATTTCCTCTCCTTATTGATAATATAATACCATTCTATTTAGTAAATTGTTGATCCCTCTGGCATTGAATTTCTCAAATTTTAAAATGAATAAACATTCAATAACATTTTCAGCTTTTTCACAATTACTAAACTGTTTTCTTTCTAAATAATGTTGCGATGATCATCTGAAAAGATAATAGTTGGATTGAACAAGGTTAGGAGATGAAGGAGGGTAAGGAAAACTTGCAAATTTAGTGTCAAAATCCTTTTTTGAGTGAAATAGGTAACATATGTGGAGGCACAATGGCCCAGTGGTTCGGGCAGCAGACTCGCAGTCAAAGGATCACGGTTTCGATTCCGGGACTGGGTGTTGTGTGTGTTTATTGAGCGAAAATACATAAAAGCTCCATGAGGCTATGGCAGGGGGTGGTGGCGACCCCTGTTGTACTCTTTCACCCCAACTTTCTCTCACTCTCTCTTCCTGTTTTTTAAGTAACGCTGCGATGGGCTGGCATCCCGTCCAGCTGGGGGAACACATACACCACAGAAACCGGCAAACCGGGCCCGTGAGCATGGCTAGGCTTGAAAAGGGCACATAAAAAAATAGATAGGTAAAGTGGCTGTGTGGTAAGTAGCTTGCTAACCAACCACATGGTTCCGGGTTCAGTCCCACTGCGTCGCATCTTGGGCAAGTGTCTTCTGCTATAGCCCCGGGCCGACCAATGCCTTGTGAGTGGATTTGGTAGACGGAAACTGAAAGAAGCCTGTCATATATATATATATATAAGTGTGTGTGTATATGTTTGTGTGTCTGTGTTTGTACCTCTAGCATTGCTTGACAACCGATGCTGGTGTGTTTACGTCCCCGTCACTTAGCGGTTCGGCAAAAGAGACCAATAGAATAAATACTGGGCTTACAAAGAATAAGTCCTGGGGTCAATTTGCTCGACAAAAGGCGGTGCTCCAGCATGGCCGCAGTCAAATGACTGAAACAAGTAAAAGAATAAAAGAAAAAGAAAGAATATGGTCTTGCATTATCAAGTAAGAGTAACACTGCTTTATGACTGATCAATAATGATCAGTCATATGATCATCTGGAACGATAATAGTTAGACTGAGCAAGGTTAGGAGACGAAGGAGGATAAAAAAAACTTGCAAATTTAGTGTTAAAAAATCTTTTTTTTTTTGAGTGACATAGGTAACATATGGTCTTGCATTATCAAGTTAGAGCAATGCTGCTCTATGATTGATCAATAATGAGTGTTTTTTCTGCAACGTTTTCTACAATGCTTCCAACTGATGCCAATATTTTCTGTATTAACTGCTTCCTGTTGATTAAACACTTCATACAAGATGATACTCCTCATATTACCAAGCATAGAACATAACTTTTTTCAGATGTAGTCCTGGATTGGGAAAGGAATATTCCTTTCCATTGTCATTTTCCTTAAATATGATTATAGGGAAACCTGTTTTCATCACTTGCGATGATTCTATCAAAGCAATATTTGGTAGCAAGCTTATTCTTTAGTAAGAAGCAGAAGGTAACACTTTGATTAAGGTAAGAAGCGATAAAGTATAGACACATATTTTTTATATCATAGGAGTGTTTTATGATCAAAGTTTCACTTGAATTGAACTGTTTCCTAATTCTCATGCAGTTTGCTTTGAATTTTTCTAGACAACCACTTTCAGAAGTTTAATATTGACAGAACCTGTTCATCCAGATTGAATGGAATTTATGTGAGAAAAATTTCCTAAGCAAAGCTGATTAAAAGGTCATTGGCATACCAAATGCTTAAAGCTTCCTTTCCATACACGGAATGAATATGAATATTTCTTGCTACTTCCCTTGTTGAAGAGCCTCTTTTGAATTTTACATTATGCAGTATCTGATATGGGTCTGATCTAAAAGCATTTAACCGATACAAGTTTAACTTTGGTATAAATAATCTGCTTAAAGACAAAAACAAACAAAAAAAACCTTTAGAATGCAATAATGAATGCTATTTTTTTCTGTAAATATTGAAAAATTACCCTGAAAGTGATCACGTCACAAATGTGACAGGACTTTCTTTCCAACCTATTATATTTCCAGTGCAAACATACAAAGTTATATATAAAAATGCATGTTGAAAATACATTAGAGTGTAGTCAGGACATTTAAGATAAATGATAGTACTCCAGAATATTTCACTATGATTAAAAGATAATGTTTGTATTCCATTCAAAATTTATCCCAAATAAATATTGGCCCCAAATTTCAAGATATCTAAAATTGTGAGAAATTCTAAATCATTGACAATCTAAAGTAAACAAAATAATTTGTAACTTGTGGACCGAAGCAAGTAGCCATAATTAAGATTTTGGAGTATATTTGGCTTGTCATCATCATTATCATTTAATGTCCATTTTTCATGCTGATATGGGTTGAATGGCTTGACAGGAGCCAGCAGGCAGAAGACAGTACTAGATTTCACTGTGTTTTAGCATGGATTTTACAGCTGGATGCCCTTCCTAACACCAACCATTTTGTAGCATTTAAAAATACAGATTCTATTTTCTAGTTTACAGGTATGAAGTAAGAATAAACCAATTACTTTGATAACAAATAGTCAAATAGCTAAGCTATCAAATGGATCTTCACCAGTTTTACAGCTGAATTATCTATTGATTGAATTAGTGTATAAGTGGCTGAGTATTCCACACACATGTACTCATTTCCTGATTCACTGATAGAATCAATATAACAAAGCTGAACTTTTTAATACAAGTGCAATCTAGCTGAAAGCCTCCTCACAATTTCTGTCTGCCCAGTGTCAATCACAACACTTGAGTCTACCTGAATCTATGATAAAAGGCTCTCTCTCTCTCTCTCTCTCTCTCTCTCTCTCTCTCTGACACTCTCTCTCTCTCTCTGACTCTCTCTCTCTCTCTCTGACTCTCTCTCTCTCTCTGACTCTCTATCTCTCTCTTTCTGACTCTTTTTTCTCTGTCTCTCAGAATCCAAAGTTTCATGATCACAAGGCAAACTTGTTAACCATTTGCTTGTACTCTATGTTGTATGTTCCACTTATACAAGCTTGTAAAAAGTTGAATGAATGTAAAACAGAAAGAAAAGAAAGAATGGAGATGTACCAAATTTATGTTATACATCATGTTTCTTTGGCACCAACAAAGTCAATTCTTAATCTACTTCACTTTTGGTAAAACATGTATAAAGTTTATGAATATATGGTTTAGTAAAAATGTCTGAATTTTCATTAAAAAGATGTCACTTTATAGAAAAAAAATAATAAATATTCTCACACACTATAATCTAAAAGAAAATACTGAATTGAAAGTTTTTCTCATATTATTGTTAACATTTTAAAATTTATAAATCTGCTTTTTTTAACAAGCCTTTGTAGTGTATATGTTTGCTGTCCTATAGCATTTTAAAACAGTTCCTATCTCTCCTGACAGTAATAAACAAGTGTAAAGAAAGGAAGAAGGAAATAAGTGTACAGCTGGGATAATAATTATCCAAATATATTTGGGAGTGGAACAAAGAAATATTGCAGTGTATGTGGATTTAAATATTTATCAACAGGACATGTAATTACATTGAAACTCTAATAAAAAGTGCCTGACGAAATAAAATGTTTGTATATTTTACAAGAAATAATGTATAACTAAGAAGTTATAAAAATAAAAGTAATATTAAATTATTATAGTCAGGACAGTTAAAAAAAAATGATGGTGCTACTCTAGAATATTTCCTTAGGACTAAAAGAAAAATTTTATATATTCCATTCAAAATTTATCTCGGATAAATATTGTACAGAATTTCAAAGCAAAGACACTGATTTTGGTTGTAAAAATATTAATAAAAGTCATTTTTATCATCAAATGAGCAAAGTTGCTTTGTATTAAAATAAATACATAAATTCTTCAGTTTATTTGAACAGTAAGACTTCAGCTGAAATTTAAATTTGTATGGAAACAAGGAATAATGCAAGAGGAAAAAAAAATGAATTTCTCCTCAGAAGCATTCATGCATTGGTTATTAATGAGCCTAATGTCTACTATACCATTGTTGGCATCCACTTAGGGATGAATGTCTTTGTAAGAAACAAGCAAGCAAATGGTGACATGAAATATATAAAAATCCATACGATAAAAATATGACCATCATTAATACATGAATAGCAAATAAATTCATTTCCTGAAAAGAATTTTCTATTTTCTTAAAAAAAAAAAAATTGGAAATAAAGAGATAAGAGGTAAGAAAAGGGAGGACTTTGTTGACAACAAGTGTTTTAATTCTTTTAAAATATTTATTACTTATTTATTTTACTTTTATACTTTTTGCCATGTTCATGAATGTGATTTTGAAGAGAGTGGTGAAGTTGTTCAAAAGTAAAATAGAACAGGAAATCAGTCATAGAAAAGTCTAAGTCAATCTACAATGGAAAAAGTAACAACAGTGCATTTCCATTTGAAAAGCAGTCCTTCATAAATTATTTAACTGAATGGAAAAAAAAAAGAACAAAAATCGACAAAAGACAAAAAAAAAAAAAAGAAAGAAAGGAAGAAAGAAACAGTAATAAGACTTTCAGAAATCTTAATATATTGGTTCACTTGAAAGGATATGTATATGTGGGGGCTGTTTTTATTTTTTATTTATTTTTTTTTTTTTTTCCTATTCTTAAGTAAAAAGTGTTTGATGTTGCTACTTTTACAGAGACGAAAACTGCAGTAAAATCAGAACATTAGAGAATAAATAGAAAATAATTTGAGACTTGCAGAAGGAAGTAAGTGGCCATAATTAGGGC
This sequence comes from Octopus sinensis, assembly GCF_006345805.1. NCBI lineage: Eukaryota > Metazoa > Mollusca > Cephalopoda > Octopoda > Octopodidae > Octopus > Octopus sinensis. The sequence goes on from NC_043008.1 coordinate 63,556,629, forward strand.
TTTGGGGAATATTTGGTTTGTAGCAATGAAGGGAGAAAAAAAAATCTTCAGATATTCTTTATGGGAAAAAGTACTGAAGGAATATCAGACAAATACACATGATTATAACATTTTTTTCACAGTTCGTATATGAGTGAGTGAATATATAGCTGTCATGTATACAGGTACATATATTTATATATATATACATATATATATACATATATATATACATATATATATATATATAATATATATATATATATATATATATATATATATATATACACATACATATGTACATACATACATGCAGATACATATGTATATATATATATATATATATATATATATATATATATATACATATACTCACATACACATATATATGCATACATACACACACACATTCAGATATAAGCAGGTACTGATGATTTAAGATATCCATGCATAAAGAGAAATACTACACAAAGGTAAAGAAGAAAGGCTAAAATTAAAAAAATATGCAATATGGATATATTTTCAACATATATTTATCCCCCAAGGGTGTGTCTTGATAAATAACATAGGCATGTTTGTTTTCTTTCAATATATCTATATCTATTTATCCATATGTATGTATATATATACTTAGATACAGACACATGCATGTATATGTGTGTATATGTATAAATGTCTACATGTCTATATGTATATGTATATATATATGTGTGTATATGTTTGTATATATATTTATATAAATGTGTATGAGTATGCATGTGTGTATCCATACATATACCCACATGTATGAGCAGTTGTGTGTCTGTGCATAAATGTACCATGTTCAGAATGGATAAAGATAAAATGAAACAGAGACACGTTATTAAGTTGTAAGTAGAAAGGAAAGTTAAAAGTCTCTAATAAATCTTATGAACATCAAAATAAGGAAAAAAAAATCAGTTATAGCTGTATAATCTCTACAAAACTAATTATCTATTATCACAATTACAATTTTCGATATCATAAATATTAGTACCTCTTTTGAATTTATTACTATATAGTCATCGGTGTAGCAGTATATATTTCCTCGGCAAAATAGTGAAAGCATGCAGTCTAGTTGTTAAGGTGTTGTGCTCACGAACATGAGATCGTGGTTTTCAATTCCTAGGGTGGGTAGTGCATTCTGTTCTTGACCAGAAAACCTTCATTTCATATTGCTCTGCAGTTGCTTTAACATCTGATGAGTGGCACATCATTCGCCTGTTCAGACAATGTTGAGTTGAGAGAAGCAACGAAATTGTTTACCTCACAAATACTTGATCGTTATAAACAAGACATCTCTGCTGGTTGTTTACCCACAAATTGCATAATCATCCTTCTTGGACGTGAGAAGCTACCAAGAAGAGACTTATCTCAATACTGCATCAATTTTTGTGCTTGAATAGAGATATAAATATAATCCAAATGATACGAGAAAAAATACTTTAACATGTCTTTAATGTATATATGCACATGTATATATGTGCATGTAAGTGTATATATATATATATGTGTGCCTATGTATGAAAAAATATATATAAAGATTCTTGCAAACCAAATCCAAAAACGAAATAAATTGGACAGATTGATTAGAGATGGCAAGGCAGGCTTGGGGCTGCATGAGGCTCCATTGTTTGTTCTGGCATGGTTTCTAATGCCAACCATTCCACAATGTAGTGTTTCCCAAAGTGGGTGATATAGCATCCCTGGTGGCAGTGGAATGATCCATTAGGGGGAGGGGGCATTAAAAAAATGTGTGGCATTATCAGGGTTGCCAAAAGGGGTGACGGATGTAAATACAACAAAATAATGGATTAATGAGATTAAGTTTTATTTGTGAAATGCAGTTAGTTTTGAATGTACTTCAGAAAGCGGTCTATGGTTGTGGTGGTAAGTGGGAGGGGGCATGACGGTGTCACCTGGTGCCAAGAGGATGGCAGCCTGAAAATGTTTGGGAATCATTGCCACAGAGTATACTGGGGGCATTTTATGCGATACCAGTACATAGTTACTGTGTGCCCTAAGTAGATGTACTTCAAGATCTCCTCAATTGCATCACTTCCCAAAAGGCAGTGAGCTGGCAGAACCATTAACATGCTGGGTAAAATACTTAATAGCATTTTGTCCATCTTTACATCTTTACATCTTTTACTTGTTTCAGTCATTTGACTACAGCCATGCTGGAGCACCGCCTTTAGTTGAGCTTTGTAAACCTAATACTTATTTTATTGGTCTTTTTTGCCGAACCGCCAAGTTACGGTTCACACCAGCATCAGTTGTCAAGCGATGTTGGGGAGACAAACACAGACACACAAACATATACACACATATATATACATATACACATATATACAATGGGCTTCTTTCAGTTTCCATCTACCAAATCCACTCACAAGGCTTTGGTCAGCCCGAGGCTATAGTAAAAGACACTTGCCGAAGGTGCCAGGCAGTGGGACTGAACCTGGAACAATGTGGCTGGTAAGCAAGCTACTTACCACACAGACACACCCGCACCTACTTTCACATTTTGAGTTCAAATTCTACCTAAGTCAACTTTACCTTTCATCCTTTTGGGGGTTGATAAAATAGGTATCAAGTGAACACTGAGGTCAATGTAATTGTCCTAACCTGACCCCAAAATTTCTGGCCTTGTGCCAAAATTTGAAATCAGTTGCATTACTTCCCACCTGCATTTGGCCTTGTGGTGCATCTTTTGACTGCATATAATTTGTTTTCATTTTCAGACCCAGCTGCATGTATACACGCCCACCCCGCCGACCCACTTGATATCACATGGGTGTTGAAAATGAGGAAATGTTGTTTACTTCCAATCTTCTGTGATGTTTGACCATGGAGAAATATTACCAAATTTGGAAACAGCTGAGAATGTCCTTATTTAAAATTCATGCAAATGTCACTAGTATATCAATAAGCAAATTCCATCTGACCCATCGCAAGCGAAACTGGAGGAGACTCCAATGGTTGTGGTGGTAGTGGAGGTGGTGGTGGTTATGATGATAATGAAGATGATGATGATGATGAAGATAATGATGATGATGATGATGATGATGATGATGATGATGATGATGAAGATATCGATGATGACGACTATAACGATGATGATCATGATGAAGATGCTGCTGTTGTTGCTTGTTTGTTTGTTTGTTTGTTTGTTTGTTGAGCGAAGCGGTCTTTGTCCCATTTGTTTGTTGTGGAAGAAGTCCGAAATGTGGTTCTTTGCTATTCGTAAGGCCCGTAGAAGAGAAAGCAGGTCAACACCCGACACTGAGAGCATCGACGGATGGATGAATGTGCATCCAGGCTCAGCGGTTGCGTAGGAAGTCGGGGACAAGAAACAGGAAGAAAAGGTGAGAGAAAGTTGGAGCGAAAGAGTACAACAGGGGTCGCCACCACCTGCCGAGCCTCGTGGAGCTTTAGGTGTTTTCGCTCAATAAACACACACAACGCCCGATCCTCCGACCGCGAGTCCGCTGCCCTAACCACTGGGCCATTGCACCTCCTGCTGTTGCTGCTGCCACTGCTGCTGCCTTCAGTAATATCCCTGCCGTGGGCATATTTCTGGTGAAATAGTCACTCAATGGGTTTATTTTCAAGGTGTTTTTGAGAAAGACCAAGAATTTCAAGAGATTTAGTTAAAATAACTAATGATTTCATTTATCAAACTGGTGTTTAGAACATAATTTAACAAAAGACTCCTAAATAATATCATAACAGAAGGTTTTAATTTGAATATGAACACACTAAAAGGGATGGTACAGTATAATAAGAGCCAGCGGTGGTCTCAGGTCGGTTCATATCAAAGGAGTTAATTATGACACTCATGTATGAAACAGATTACTATTTTTAGCAAAGCAGAAAAAGGCAATGGCTTATTGAGATTCAAGGTTTTGAAACGGAGAAACCATTGCTATCATTCAGATGTTTGTCACGACATTGGTGGGAATTGCGATGATAATAATAATAATAATAATAATAATAACAATAATGATCATAATAATAATGATGATGATGATGATGATGATGATGATTACAATAACAACAACAACAACGATGACGAAGATGATGATAATATTAATGTTGAGAAATTATGTTGAGAATTGAAGACTCGGGTTGGGACACATAATGCATTTGCACTTAGGAATGAAACTATTTTGAGAATTGAATTTTAAAAAATTACATCAACAAATGAGAATGTCCTTATTTAAGATTCATGTAAACATCATTCGGATATCAGTAAACAAAGCAGATTTTATCTATCCATCTATCTATCTGTTTCTCTATCTATTTATCAATCTATCTATCTTGCCATCTGTCCATCAGTCTATCTATCTATCAATCTATTTATCTTGCCATCTGCCCATCTATCAATCTATCTATTTGTCTATCTATCTGTTTGTCTATCTGTTTATCCATTTATCTATCTATCTATCTATATATATATTTATATATATATATATATATATATAGATAATAAATATTAGGGAATAAATCCAAACTTACAGGGAAAAATCAGATTTAGGATTGAATCCAATTTTATAGTAAAATATTATATTATATAATATAATAATTTAATATAATATATATATAGATATATATATATCAGTCTGTCCATCCATCCATCAATCTATTCTTCTATCTACCGCCTATCTATCTATCTATCTATCTATCTATCTATCTATCTATCTATCTAATTATCTATCTATCTATCTATCTATCTATCTATTTATCTACCCATCCATCAAAGACAAAAATGTACAGTACTCCAGTGATCCCTTGTCTTCTCTATGCCACAGAATGCAAGGCCCTCTACTCCAAGCACATTAAGGTCCAACTTCATTATCTGTCCTCCATCTTGCACATCAGATATCAGAATTGTATTCCCAATGTAGAAGTCATGTGCACACTGGCCCAACTAGTGTGCAGATCCTTATTACCTTATTGCAGCTGCAGTGGGCAGGATATGTTTGTAGGATGGAGGGCAAGTCTCCAAAATACAGTTTTCTATCCTGAACATTGTTAGAATTGATGTAGCCATGGTGGTCAGAGGCAAGGATACAGAAATGTGCTGAATCGACATATGAAGAAATCCAGCGTCCTTCACCCCATGTACATACCTAGGAGAAGAAGGCTCTGTCAGGTGATGAATGACACCACTTGTTGAAACTTGTAATTCCACTCATTCAGGAGAAAAGACAGAGAGAATATATAAGAGCACATGGGAAGTGTCACTTCTCCATCGCATCATGTAGCTCCTCCTGCAGCAGATGTTATCAGTGATCAAGAGCAGACCTTGTATCCCACATGAGTAGAGATGTAGCCAGGCAGAGAAGGTTATGGAACAAGAAAAGTAAACATCAGTCTATGACAAACAGCCAAAGGAAAAAAGATATATATATATGAAAGAAGGTTTGAAAATGTAATTTTAAAGATGTTTATTGACTTGACCAGTTTCACTTTTTTAGAAAAAGATTGTCAAAAGTAAAATGTAAAGCTTTGTTGTGTTAGGTACTGGTTGTCACAAAATATTACAATACATATATACATTCTTTGATAATAATAAGAAATTGTTAAAAACAATATACAAGAAAGTATTTAAGAAGGTATTCAGAATGGGACTACAAAAAGTATTATGAGTTCAATAAAAATCATGTTTGTTTGGTAGTGTATATATATATATATATATATACAGAAGGAGATATATTTAAGAATTAATAAAAAATTAGAGAGAAATAACTGACCTGTCTTTCTGATATTTTCTGTCTTGTACACATATGATATATATATATATATAGTGCAAATTTATAGAAAACAAGGAAACAAAAAAAGAAGACAGGTGAGATAACAACAAGCAGGTGTATTAGTTTGACACACAGAAAAATGAAAAAGTCATTGATGTTTCAAACCTACACTCTTCGACAGAAAAAGGGTTGACAAGAAAAAATATGGAGGGAAAATAAAAAGGAAAACATATGGAGAAAAGATATGTAGGGATTAACTATATATGTATATAAATATTGACACTTTTCAGACAATCAAGGTCTCTGTTATTGTATATGTTTACATTAATGTGTGTTGACTACAGCATTAGAGCATTTTAGCTCTTATTTCTAGTAATATTTAGTGACAATTATAATCCTCGTTTTTGATGAAACAGTACAAACTGCATGTAATTACACATGCACACACTCACACACATCAAAGACACTAGCCCTATTTACACACACACACACTTACACATTAACACACACCATTCTCACATACACATACATGCACACACACTTTCATTTGAGATCACCAGCACTTTATTATCTCCCTGTCTTTCAAACTTGCTTTTCTAATCATTTACTATGCTTGTCTGCTAAATCAACAAATTTCTTTCATTCTCTCTCTGTTTATTTTCTCTTATTCTTTTCTGTTGCAGGGCATAGACTCAAAACGTAAAGGACTTTCATTTTCGCCAGCATCAAACTAATACACCTGCTTGTTGTTCATACAGCTGTCTTCATCTTTTATTTTTCTATAAATTTCAATTATATATATATATATCTATGTGTGTTGTGTATGGAGGTGCAATGGCCGGTGGTTAGGGCAGCAGAGTCGCGGTCGTAGGGTTGCAGTTTTGATTCCCAGACCAGGCGTTGTGAGTGTTTATTGAGCAAAAACGCCTAAAGCTCCACGAGGCTTGGACAAGGGTTTGGTGGTGATCCCTGCAGTACTCCTTCACCACAACTTTCTCTTACTCTTTCTTCTGTTGGCCTGCTTGCTTAGCCCACAGGATAGTGTCATTGAAGGTTAAAACAATGTGAAGCGCATTGTGACCAGTGATGTGTAGCAACATCTGATGGCCTGGTTGGTCAAGTGATCACGTGATATATATATATATATATGTATGCATGTATGTATGTATATATATGTATATATGTATGTATGTATAAAATATGCACACACACACACACACACATGTATAATATATGTGCGTGTATAAATACATACATACATACATACATTTATATGTATGTATGTACACATGCACCTTCTTATAAAATTTGTCCTGTATACTTGTATAAAAACGTCTGTTGTCATATACAACAGGGTTAAAGTGGGAAAAATAGAATTGGCATGTTGTCAGAATTAATTTGATTGTGTGAACTACTTTTCTTCTGATAAATATTTAACTGACAAGAACAGACTGAAGATATAAATGTTGTATAATGGTAAAATGAAAAAGATACAACAGATGTATAATGGCAAAGTGAAAAAGAATTCATCTTTTAATTATTTGCATTGATACTAATCACTATTATGATCATAAGCATATTATCAGTTCTTGCTTCCTTGTATTTATTGAACAGATTTACAACAGTAAAGAATATCAAAGAGAATGTACATAGGTTAGTGGTTATGGAATTTGGCTCACAATTGTAAGATTATGAGTTCAAATTCTGGCAGTGTACTGTGTTCTTGAGCAAGACACTTTATTTCACTACGTTCCAGTCTACTTTGCAGGCAAAAATGAGCAGTATCAGTATTTCAAAGAAAAAAATGGAGTGAGAACAAAAAAAAAAAATTGGAGGGAGAAAAAATGTATAGGGATTAACTATATATAAATATTGGTGAAGGCACATGGCTCAGTGATAAGAGCATCGAGCTTTCGATCATGAGGTTGTGAGTTCGAACCCTGGACTAGGCAGTGTATTGTATTCTTGAGCAAGACACTTTATTTCATGTTGCACCAGTTCACTCAGCTGTAGAAATGAGTTGCGATGTCACAGGTGCCAATGTGTATATCAGCCTTTGCCTCTCCCTTGGCTAACACTGGTGCCATGTAGAGGGGAGGCCAGTATGCATGGGTGACTGCATGGTCTTCCATAAACAACCTTGCCCGGACTTGTGCCTGGGAGGGTAACTTTCTAGGTGCAATCCCATGGACAGTCATGACCGAAGGGGGTCTCAGCAGCAAAAATATTGGCACTTTTCGGACAATTAAGATCCCTGTTAGTGCATTTGTCTACATTGATATGCATTAGAGCATTTTAGTTCTTATTTCTAGCAATGTAGTCACATGTACTGACAATTATAATTCTCCATTTTCGTGAAACATTACATACTGCCAGTCAGATTCTGTGTCACACTGACTCTCCGCTATGAACAACATTAATGGTATGCATGTCTGTGGAGTGCTTGGTTATTTGCATGTTAATTTCATGAGCAGGCTGTTCCATTGATCGGATTAACTGGAACTCCTGTCATTGTAACCAATGGTGTGCCAGTAATATTTCTCATTCTATGGAACCAAGTCATTCATTTGTGAAGAGCAACAACTACATTATTTCATTCCATTCCTTGTTTCTGTTTCTAATATTTTCAAATGCCAATTTTTCACCCCCTTTTTATATTCATAATTTCTTTATTTCCTTAATGTGTTCCTCAATTTTATATTTATAATTTCTTTATTTCCTTAATGTGTTCCAGCACAAATGCCATCTGAATGCTGAGGTACCACCATATTCATTACATCTGCAAATGGGACTCTTTTGTGGTCAGCTTCTGACAAATGAGGAAGTTTGGTATTTTTACCCTCTTTTGATTTTCTTGCAGTGTCAGAAGCTCACCTGGGGTCTTGGACAACATAAGCTGAAGGTGTTTCTTGAAAGCATCTACTCCACTCTCCATAGGTACCTCAGATTTTTTAATAAGATATTAAACAACTCTCAATACCCAAGCTATTGTAGTACCTAAACTATTGCATTCCTTACTCTTGATGGGGTGGTTGGAAACCTTGGCACTGTGCAATGGTGCCATGTTCAGTAATTGGTTATAACTTACAGTGCCAAGATTTGGTACAAGCTCCTAACGGTTCTTCCATATATATATCCCTGCATATCTTTCCCATCTCCATTCCAAGTAGCATGGTCAGCATAATCCTCATCATTTAATGTCTTTGTTATGGGTTAGTCAATGTAATATAATCAACTTATCTATTTATACATATATATATATACAGAGAGAGAGAGAGAGAGAGAGAGAGAAAGAGAGAGAGAAAGAAAGAGAGAGAGAGAGAAAGAAAGAGAAAGGGACAAGTAGATAAATATATGAAGACCTCTAATTGAATTAATCGATCCCTAGTACTTCTTTTTTGACAAGCCTGGTACTTATTCTATAGGTCGCTTTTACTGAAGTGCAAAGTTACAGGGACATAAATATACCAACACGGGTTGTTAACGTGGAGAGTCACAAACACTTACACACACGCATATATATTTACATGTATATATATATATATATATATCATCATCATCATCATTGCTGTTGTTTAATGTCTGCTTTCCATAGGACCATGGATTGGACAGTTTGACTGAAAATTGGTATGCTAGGAGGATGCACCAGGCTCCAATCTGATTTGGCAAGGTCTCTACAGCTGGATGCCATTCCTAATGCCAATCACTCTGAGAGTGTAGTGGATGGTTTTTAAGGACCACAAGCATAGGTGCCAGTCAGACAACACTGGCATTGGCCACGCTTGAATATGTGTATGTACGTGTATATATATATATATATATATATATGTTATTGTGAGGATATAGATTCATCTTAAAAGGGATGTTAGCATCCACATTTCCCCTGTTTAATATTATATATCAAAGAAATACTCAGGAGTCACGTTTTACTAAGTAGTATTGATGTTTATTATTTAATAATTGGCACAAATATTAAACACATTATGGAGTCTACATATACTTTAATAGATGTTTGCCTCACTTTGATATATATATGGGTATATTTTAATATAGTACATGTCAAAGAGGAAATTGGATAATTTTAGCAGATAACATCAGTTTATTGATATATTGTCAATTTACATTTGCCTACAATTGTTTCCATGTCTAACTCATTCAAATTACAAATTTATAATTAGAATTGCCTTTTGAAAATTGCAAATTAAATATTTCTTCATACCAGCTCTGTCTGGCACCTGTGCGGGTGGCACGTAAAAAGCACCCACTACACTCATGGAGTGGTTGGCGTTAGGAAGGGCATCCAGCTGTAGAAACACTGCCAGATCTGACTGGGCCAGATGAAGCCTTCTGGCTTCACAGACCCCAGTTGAACCGTCCAACCCATGCTAGCATGGAAAACGGACGCTAAACAATGATGATGATGATGTACACCATAATTGACTGAGTCTTCTCAACAGACTAAACATATCATCATTTGCATATCTACGTGTGTATGTGCATGATAGTATCTTTAAAACAAAAGAAACCGTCATAAGTGTAGATGCTTTTTGTTGTTTTTCTGTGCATCTACAATTATAACGGTCTTTTTTTTGTTTTAAATATACTAACACAAACATGCGCACGCAAACATACAAATGTTGATATGCTTAGTCTGTTGAGAAGACTCAATCAATTAAGATGTAGCATATTTTAACTTATATATATATATATATATATATATATGTTATTGTGAGGATATAGATTCATCTTAAAAGGGATGTTAGCATCCACATTTCCCCTGTTTAATATTATATATCAAAGAAATACTCAGGAGTCACGTTTTACTAAGTAGTATTGATGTTTATTATTTAATAATTGGCACAAATATTAAACACATTATGGAGTCTACATATACTTTAATAGATGTTTGCCTCACTTTGATATATATATGGGTATATTTTAATATAGTACATGTCAAAGAGGAAATTGGATAATTTTAGCAGATAACATCAGTTTATTGATATATTGTCAATTTACATTTGCCTACAATTGTTTCCATGTCTAACTCATTCAAATTACAAATTTATAAATTAGAATTGCCTTTTGAAAATTGCAAATTAAATATTTCTTCATACCAGCTCTGTCTGGCACCTGTGCGGGTGGCACGTAAAAAGCACCCACTACACTCATGGAGTGGTTGGCGTTAGGAAGGGCATCCAGCTGTAGAAACACTGCCAGATCTGACTGGGCCAGATGAAGCCTTCTGGCTTCACAGACCCCAGTTGAACCGTCCAACCCATGCTAGCATGGAAAACGGACGCTAAACAATGATGATGATGATGGTACACCATAATTGACTGAGTCTTCTCAACAGACTAAACATATCATCATTTGCATATCTACGTGTGTATGTGCATGATAGTATCTTTAAAACAAAAGAAACCGTCATAAGTGTAGATGCTTTTTGTTGTTTTTCTGTGCATCTACAATTATAACGGTCTTTTTTTTGTTTTAAATATACTAACACAAACATGCGCACGCAAACATACAAATGTTGATATGTTTAGTCTGTTGAGAAGACTCAATCAATTAAGATGTAGCATATTTTAACTTATATATATATATATATATATACAGGTTGTGAAGGCGCATGGCTCAGTGGTTAGAGCGTCGAGCTTACGATCGTGAGGTTGTGAGCTCGAATCCCGGACCGGGCTGCGTGTTGTGTTCTTGAGCAAGGCACTTTATTTCACGTTGCTCCAGTTCACTCAGCTGTAGAAATGAGTTGCGACGTCACTGGTGCCAAGCTGTATCGGTCCCTTTGCCTTTCCCTTGGATAACACTGGTGGCGTGGAGAGGGGAGGCCGGTATGCATGGGCGACTGCTGGTCTTCCATAAACAACCTTGCCCGGACTTGTGTCTAGGAGGGTAACTTTCTAGGTGCAATCCCATGGTCATTCATGACCGAAGGGGGTCTTTACCCTTACAGGTTGTGAGAGGTATTTGGGGACCCACCTTTTGGGGGGCATTGGTGCATTTTTTACTAACTCTGTATAATCTTTGTTTCAGAAAATAATAATGGCAGATTCTCAGCTTACTCAAGGAATGAATAGGCATGCTGTAATTGTAGTTGTAAATGCTGAGCATAGTGATTTAGAAATATCTAATTTTTAAAAGTTGGCAGATCTTTCATCTACAAAGTTTGTAAGGAGATAGAGATTGAAGATGGAAATGTGGCTGTGTGGTAAGTAGCTTGCTAACCAACCACACAGTTGCGGGTTCAGTCCCACTGCGTGGCATCTTGGGCAAGTGTCTTCTGCTATAGCCCCGGGCCGACCAATGCCTTGTGAGTGGATTTGGTAGACGGAAACTGAAAGAAGCCTGTCGTATATATGTATATATATATGTATATGTGTGTGTGTTTGTGTGTCTGTGTTTGTCCCCCTAGCATTGCTTGACAACCGATGCTGGTGTGTTTACGTCCCCGTCACTTAGCGGTTCGGCAAAAAGAGACCGATAGGATAAGTACTAAAAGGCGGTGCTCCAGCATGGCCGCAGTCAAATGACTGAAACAAGTAAAAGAGTGAAAGAGTGAAAGAGAGTATCACCGGTATCAAAGCATACAAAGCATTCTAAACACTCCGAAATCATCAGAACACCTGAATTTACCCAGCAAGTTCAACAGACCATTGATTACAATCCCAGAAAGTCCATGAGGTCAATTGCAAAAGCTCCCCATGTGTCAGAAGGAACAGTCTGAAATGTTGTCCAGGAAGACATCAGATATAAGTCTTATATGATGTGTATATATGATATACATGTGTATATATATATATGTATGCACACATGTATACATACGTGTGCATGTGTGTGTGATAGGTTTCTTTCTGTTTCTGTCTACCAGATCCACTCAAGGATTTGGTCAGCCCAAGGATATAGTAAAACACACTTGTCCAGGGTGTAATGTAGTGGGACTGAACCCAGAACCATGTGTCTGGGAAACAAACTTCTTACCATGCAGCCCCACTTGTGCCTATATACATACATCTGTATTATACATGCAATATTATGCAGACATCTTTTCCTTACATACTTCCAATATAACAGTGAAGTGTATAAATACTGTATGAAATTCAAGAGAGAGAAAATGGAGTCTGTCATCCTATGTTCAAAAGATCTGAAAGCTTACTTCAGCAAATTTGTGTGAAATATCCTTTGATTTCTCAGGGCAGTAGCAAATTCAGATACAAATGTTTGAAATGATATTTTCCTGACTAGACAACAGTTTAATTCATATATTAAAAATTTCTACTACAAGTGTCCTAACGTGTAAAAATTTAGTCGATAGACTATATATTATTCATATAAATACAGTGTATATTTAAACACATAAGAAGCATCCTTCATAGGACTCCTTGCACGCTAGAAAGAACAGTTAAATTCCAAACCACTATTACGGATAAAACTTCAAAGGGAATGAAAAATAAAAGCACGAGTTTAATTCATATATACAGGAAAATTGTAAGATATATATTCTTTGATTTCACTTGATTTTTTAGCCATAGTTTTAACAAACCCAAAGACATATTTCATGTGAAATATCTTGCTGACCAAACTGGAGACATCTTTGATCCCCTTTATTTTTTTTTTAGTTGTTTCAGTCATTAGACTGTGACCATACTGTGGTGCCACCTTCAAGAATTTTATTCAAACAAATCAACCCACTACATATTTTTCAAAACTTGGTACTTTTTCTATTGGTTTCTTTTCCCAAACTGCTAAGCTATGGAAACAGAAACACACCACTACCTGTAGTCAAATGATGGTGACATACACATGCACAAAGACATACACATGCACACAAACACACACATACACACACTTATACGGCAGGCTTCATTCAGTCTCCATCTACCAAATCCATTCATAAGGCTTTGGCTGACCCAATGCTATAATAGAAAGTACTCGCCCTATATGCTGTGCAGTGGAACTGAAACTAGGACCCTGTGGTTGGGAAATAAACTTCTTACCACACAGCCACATCGGTGTCTATAAATGGAAGGAATATGTTTCATGCTTCACAAAAGAGAAACTTGCTCAAAGAATTTTAAGAATTCTGTGTTATGATGAAGTTTATTATGAATAGAGATAATGAAAATCTAGCTTTGGTGACCTTTGAGATCAAATCAGGTTGAATTACCATGTTGCTGGATCTTATTTCCATGATTATAATTAGTAAGAGCCCTTATTCTGACCCAGGTGTTCTCAACCATTTTTTTATGTATGGATCCCTTTGATTACTATTTTGTTCTGGTGGACCCCCATAGCAATTCGATGGTTGAAAAATAGTTTTATAGAAATTTCTTTCAAAATTCCTATTATGCTTTTCTCGCATTAACTTCTGTAGGTTGAACTACGTAAAATGTTAGAGAAAGAAATCCAGCTGATTCTTGCTATACATACAATGCATACAAATACATACATCTAACAAAAATAAATGTGCCCTTTTAAAGCCTAGCCAGGCTCATGGGCCCGGTTTCCCAGTTTCTATGGCGTATATGTTTCCCAGCTGGATGAGACACTGGTCCATTGCAGCGTTACTCATTTTTGCCAGCTGAGTGGACTGGAGCAACATGAAATGAAGTGTTTTGCTCAAGAACACAATGCGTCACCCGGTCCAGGAATCGAAACCACAATCTCACGATCATGTTGCTGAAACCCTAACCACTAAGCCACGTGCCTCCACACATACATCTAATGCAAAATATTTTCAGGGGCCCTTCAAATACTATTGTGGATTTCCAGTTTACTATTTTGCTGCATGGGAGTCCCCAAAAATCTTTTATGGACTCTTAAGGGCCATATGGACCTTCGTCAAGGACCCCTGTTGTAACCTGTTCCGATCTAAGTTAGCTAAATTATACAGCTATTTAAGACTCACAGACGTTGGGACTCACAGAAGGGATGATTGGGGACCAAAACTCTTGGTCAAGCTAAGTCAAACATGGCTGTCCTTGCATATAGGTGCATCCCCTGCAACCCCCTTCAGCTGATCTCTCCCTAATCTTGCGGGCTCATAGGTGCTAGTACCACACAAAAAGCACCAGTGCTGGTGCTACATAAAAGCACTGAGTACACTCTGTAAAGTGGTTGGCATTAGGAAAGTCATCCAGCTACACAAACCATGCTAAAACAGACAGGGAATCGCAACGGCCCTTCAGCTGGTCAACTCCAGTCAAACTGTTCAAGCCTTCCAGCAGGGTGTTAAATGATGATATTGAGAATTCTGATAGAATCTTTTACTCTTTTACTATTTTACTTGTTTCAGTCATTTGACTGCTGCCATGCTGGAGCACCACCTTTAGTCGAGCAAATCAACCCCAGGACTTATTCTTTGTAAGCCTAGTACTTATTCTATCAGTCTCTTTTGCTGAACCGCTAAGTTACGGGCACATAAACACACCAGCATCGGTTGTCAAGCGATGTTGGGGGGACAAACACAGACATACACACACACACTCATATATAAATGTATACATATATACGATGGGCTTCTTTCAGTTTCCATCTATCAAATCCACTCACAAGGCTTTGGTCAGCCCGAAACTATAGCAGAAGACACTTGCCCAAGGTGCCATGCCGTGGAACTGAACCCAGAACGATGGATTGGTAAGCAAGCTACTTACCACACAGCCACTCCTGTGCCTATATGTTTATGTTTTTGAATAAAACCAGCAATATGTTCTAGATTGACAGGAATATACATAATAAATTATTTGTAAACAGCATTATAGATAAATGCTGAAAGTCTGATTCGGATATTTATAACTCTACTATCATGGAAGCTAAAACCATCACAAAAAAAATTCAATATAGATAAAAGAACTGAATGTCTAGCTAAGAAGGAAGCTTTCATTACACTGCAAGATCATAAACATGACTTTTACGTAATACCAAAATGCAGACTAATTAGCTCAGCTAAGATTGAATTAGGTTTAATGAGCAAATCCATTTTAGGGAATGATAATAATGAAATTAAAGAATCTTCAAATCTGTTACTATGGATTACTTGTTACTCTTTTACTCTTTTACTTGTTTCAGTCATTTGACTGTGGCCATGCTGGAGCACCGCTTTTAATAGAGCAACTCGACCCCGGGACTTATTGTTTTGTAAGCCCAGTACTTATTCTATCGGTCTCTTTTGCAGAACCGCTAAGTAACGGGGACATAAACACACCAGCATCGGTTGTCAAGCAATGCTAGGGGGACAAACACAGACACACAAACACACACATGCATATATATATATATACATACATATATATATATATATATACATATATATATATATAATATATATATACATATATACATATATATATATACATATATATATATATATATATATATATATATATATATATATATATATATATATATATATATATATATATAATATATATATATACATATATACGATGGGCTTCTTTCAGTTTCCGTCTACCAAATCCACTCACAACGCTTTGGTCGGCCCGAGGCTATAGTATTAGACACTTGCCCAAGGTGCCACACAGTGGGACTGAACCCAAAACCATGTGGTTGGTAAACAAGCTACTTACCACACAGCCATTCCTGCACCTTATATTGATAACTTTTTGGATAATATTTTGGTTCAAATCCATTGACAATAAGAGTAAAGCAAAATTTATACAATATGATGATGTGGATTTCTAACCTGATATGGTGATGATGATGGTAATGGTGAGCATGTGCAGATATCAATGCCTATGTCTTTTATGTTGTGGCTGTTTATGTTCACATAACTTAGCAGTTTCACAAATAGGTATCAATAAAATTGGTACCAGACTGAAATAAGAACTTTTGCAAATTAATTTCACTGAAACCTTAAATGTAGTGTACCCCACTTGGCTTCAATCCAATAACAGAAACCAATAAAAAAAATATAAAATAAAGCATTTTGTTATCTGTCATTTATATCAGATTCTGGCTAAATTTACTTTTCCTATGGTACTTGGAATAAACAAAATGGTAAATTCTACCTTGCCTTTTTCATATAAAACGTAAGCTTACTACTGCAATGCGATCATTAGACTCTTCAGCTGAAACAATTTTGGTTTTTTACTTGTTTCAGTCATTTCACCGTGGCCATGCTGGAGCACTTTCCTTTAGTCGAACAAATTGACCTCCAGACTTATTTTTTGTAAGCCTAGTACTTATTCTACCAGTCTCTTTTGCTGAACCACTAAGGTACTGGGATGTAAACACACCAACATCAGTTGTCAAGTGATGGTGGAGGTACAAATACAGTAACACAAACGCACACACATACATACATACATACATACATACATACTTACATACATACTTACATACATACCTACATACATCTAGATATATATATATATAGACAGAGAGAGAGAGAGAGTGAGCTTCTTTCAGTTTCTGTCTACCAAATCCACTCACAAGGCTTTGGTCAGCCCAAGGCTATAGTAGAAGACACATATTCAAGGTGCCATGCAGTTGAATTGAATCCAGAACCATGTGGTTGGTAAGCAAGCTGCTTACCACAGAGCCACTCCTGCACCTACTGCGAAATTTTATTTTTATTTTTCATCTTTATCTTTTGCTTGTTCTTTATTTGCCTGAGCCTCTGTTGGGGCACTGCCCTGAAGGGCCTAGTTTAACATATCAAGCCTAGTACTTATCATTTCAGTATATTTTTTAAGGGTCGTGAGCTGGCAGAATTGTTAGCACACCAGGTGAAATGCGTAGTGGCACTTTGTCCATCTTTATGTTTTGAGTTCAAATTCCACCAAGGTTGATTTTGCCTTTCATCTCTTCAGGGTTGCTCAAATAATTACCAATTGAGTACTGAGGTTGATGTAACTGACTTATCCCCTCACCTTTATTTTCTGGCCTTGTCCCACAAAATCTGAAACCATTATTTCGCCAAACCACTAAATTACAAGAATGAAAACAAACCAACACAGGTTATCAAATTGTAGTGGATAAATTAACCCAAACCCATAGACACACAAGTACAAAGAGACATATGCATATATTTACATATGACGAGCTTCCACAGAGCTTCTGACTTCCAAATTCACTCACTAGGCATTGGATGGCCTTTGATATTTGTAGAAGACTTTTGCCCAAAATATTGTGCAGTGAGATTAAACCAAGAATCATGTGATTGCTAAGCAAACTTCTTAACTACACAACCATGACTGCTCTTGTAGTCAATTTTCTTTACCTTTGATTTTTGTAGTCTTTTTTTATATTTTTGCTATTGATGGATTCTTTGTATTGGGTTGTCCGGAAAGTTCTTGCTGATTTTTAAAGAAAAGAAAAAGGTCAATAAATACATACCATTACATTTTTAATCAACCAAATATGAACCATTTTGTTGCACAATGCGTCTCCATCTTTCTTTTAACTTGAAAATACCCTCTTCCCAGAATTGAGGTGGTCTCATGGCAAAGAATTCATCAAGGTATCTTTTTACGTCATCCAAGGAATTGAAATTTTTACCATTAAGACTATTCTGCAGAGACCTGAATAAGTGGAAATCCGAAGGAGCAATATCTGGTGAATATGGAGGGTGAGGTAACACATCTCAGCCGAGCTGCAGCAATTTTTATCTGTTTCCCAAAGCATCAAGTGCTGAAAATGAACTTTCTTGTCTTCCATATTAAAGGGTTACAGAATTAACACAGGTTATAAGATCATAAACCGTCTTCCACGAAAAGATAGCTTAAACTGTGCTCTAAATGGAGTGTAGTCAAATCGTATTTTACGGACTCAACCATGTTCTAAAATAAGTTGAAATGTAAGCTGCTATAAATCGGCACGAACTTTCCGGACAACCCAATATTTTCATGGTATATTTTCATTTTTCTTACCTTTCTTACTGCTGTTCTTTATCCAATCTTTCTTTTATTGTTATTTCTTGTCATTTTTGGCAACATCTCTTGTAAGATGAGTCCAGTGAAGCTTGTTTTTTTATCTGTCTAGTATGTCTGTTTGTCTGCGTAAATTCATTTAAATAACATTATTTTTTGTTTATGTTTTTGCTGGACCTCAAGACTACGTTTTGTAAAGTTGAAGTAAATGTCTCTCAAATGATTGCCACCACTCATCCACACATTTAGTCAGATAATTAGCCAGCTACCCAGTTAGCCTGCCAATCAGCCAACCAGCCAACCAGCCAACATGCTAGCCTGTCAACTAGTTAGCCTGCCAATTTATCAGTAACTCAGGCAACCAGCTAGCTAACCAGTCAGTCAAGTATCTAGCCAGCCAACAAACAAGCCAATTGACCAACCAACCAATTAGCCAGTCAGCTAGCCAGCTAGTCAGGCAACCAGCTAACCAGCCAACTAGCCAACCAACCAATCAGCCAATTAGCCAGTTGGCTAGCCAATTAGCCAGTTGGCTAGCCAACTAGCCAGCCAACTAGCCAACCAGCTAACCAGCCAACCATACAACCAACCAACCAACCAACCTGCCAGCCAACCAACCAGCCAACTAGCTAACTAACCAACTAGACAACCAACCAGCCAGCTTGCCAATAAGCCAATCAACCAGCCAACCAGTTTACTAAGCAGTTAGCTAGTTATCTAGCCAGCAAATCAAGAAGCTGACTGACCAACCTGCCTGCCAACAAGCCAGTCAACTAGCTAACTTGCTATCCAAACAGATAACCAGCTGACTAGCAAACTCTCCATCCATCCTTTTAGCCAACTGGTTGTCAACAGGGGTGCATATGACCCCTGGAGATCCATACAGAATTATATGGGGTTCATGGAAACAAAATAGTAAACTGGGGATCCACAGTAGTATTTTAGGGTACATGAAAACCATTTTACTTTAGGTGTTTATATTGCAAGAAACAGCTGGGTTTCTTACTTTAGTGCTTAACATAGTTCAACATGTAGGTGTAGGAGTGGCTGTGTGGTAAGTAGCTTGCTTACGAATCACATGATTCCAAGTTCAGTCCCACTGCATGGTATCTTGGACAAGTGTCTTCTACTATAGCCTCAGGCCAAAGCCTTGTGAGTGGATTTGGTAGATGGAAATTGAAAGAAGCCCATTATATATATGTATATATGTGTATATATATATTTATGAGTGTGTGTGTGTGTGTGTGTGTGTATGTTAGTGTGTCTGTGTTTGTCCCCCCAGCATCGCTTGACAACTGATGCTGGTGTGTTTATGTCCCCGTAACTTAGCGGTTCGGCATAAGAGGCTGATAGAATAAGTACTAGGCTTACAAAGAATAAGTCCTGAGATCGATTTGCTTGACTAAAGGTGGTGCTCCAGCTTAGCCACAGTCAAATGACTGAAACAAGTAAAAGGGTATGTGTTTGGTCACTGAAACATGTTCTCTCAGAGTATATAATTATAAACCTATACAGATTAAGGCATAAAAAACAAAATAGGTGTTTTGTAAGAATTGTCTGTAAAATGAACTTTTAAACATCAAATGGTTATGGGTCGGAGTCCACCTGAATAAAATAGTAATCAAAGGGAGTTCATTGGTAGAGAGTGGTTGAGAACCACTAGATTTAATCTAGTCAGACAGCCAGGAAGCCAGTGAACCAACTTTATTTTGATTTTATTGACTCCCAGAAGGATAGAAGAAAATGTCCAACTTAGCAATATTTGAAACTTGTGTAAACAAGATATTAAGCTAAAAATCTCAGACTCAGCTCAACTAATTTATTTGATATTTAAGAACAAATTTAAAAGGAAAATAATCGATATTATAATCATTTCTGCCATTAATAGTATTAGATAGTGGGGCTGGTGATGGGGGGAAAGAAGGTGGTGTTAGCATTGGCTAATTATGGTGGTGATGGTAGCGATGGTTCTCGTGTTACTTGTGATGGGTTTGGTTCCAGTGTTGATAATATGTGCTGCTTGAGCTTGGGCTGGTTGCATTAGAGCTAATGACTGTCTTGGTAAAGTTGCTGATGGTAGTGGTATATGTAACAGTAGTATTGGTGCTAGTACTGATTGCAGAATTGGTATTAGAGATATTTGTGCCAGCAATGATGGTGGTTACACTTGTGACGGTTGTATTGGTGCTTGTACTTATTTCTTTATTACCCACAAGGGGCTAAACACAGAGGGGACAAACAAGGACAGGCACACGGATTAAGTCGATTATATCGCCCCCAGTGCGTAACTGGTACTTATTTAATCGACCCCGAAAGGATGAAAGGCAAAGTTGACCTTGGCAGAATTTGAACTCAGAACGTAGCATCAGACGAAATACCGCTGAGCATTTCGCCTGGCATGCTAATGTTTCCGCCAGCTCGACGCCTTTATTGGTGCTAGTACTGATTGCAGAATTGGTATTAGAGGTATTTGTGCCAGCAATGATGGTGATTACTCTTGTGATGGTTGTATTGGTGCTAGTACTGATTGTAACACTAGTACTAAAAGTATTTTTGTCAGCAATGGTAATGGTACTAATACTGATTGTAGTGGTGCCTGTAATGATTGTGTAGGTGCTAATATTGGTGGTGACATTAGTGTGAGGAATATTGGTGATGGATGGTACTATTGCAAACAGTAACTGGGGAATTGTTCCAGGGATAGTGGCAGTTCCAGTACAGATGGCATTGGTGCTAGTGATAGTGTTAGTGTATGAAGAAGAGGTGTAACCTTGGCTTATAAGGTTGTGTTCAACTGATATATTGCTCTGGGGCTCATAAGGGATATTATAACTATCTGTTGAGGGATGGAGGATCCAATTCCTTCTGAGGTGGGCTTTGAAGCAATCTCATTTTGCCATGTAAAATTTCCCTTAGAATCTCTTTTTTGTGTTGTTGCACAGATTTATACTGTCCTGCATTACATTTTCTTTTGATCATTACACTTGTAAAACACAAAAGTTGTGGATGAGTAGAAATTTCAGATCAATTCTTACCAAACTCTTTTCATTTTACTAACGCATTCTAAAACCTCTTGTTGTGATTTATCAAAATCAAATATCATATCAACATACATGACCACACGAGTTGTGATGTTATATAATGCTACAGGCGCAGTGACTGTCTTTCTTGTATGTATGTAAATATCGTAAATATCAATACATTTTCAGGATCTTTTCGGTTTGAACGGCAGTTTTTCTAGCGGTGTCATATGAAATTATTACCCATAATTATGACCCTAGCATCGATCTATTGCATTTCAATTTCTTTTAGGGTAAGGGTTAGTTAGAGTTAGGGTTAGGGGTGGGGGAAGGGTATATTTTTTTCTTCATAAATGTAAATAAACCCAATCTGTTTCTTAAATGAGGGACATATTCATACGGTACAGAATGCTTTTTAACTCAAGGGATGTCATCGATTTGTTGAAATTGCAGAAATTGAAGAAAAAAAAGCAACAAATATCTTACAAACTATAGAATTTTTTCAATAAAGTCAAGAGGAAAAGATGTTTTATAAACACATTCTACCAGTATACGAAGTTTAAAATGTTTTAGTTACCTAGAAATTATGTTAAAAACTGCCATTCAAACTGAAAAGATCCCATTTTTACAAGTTCTTTTACTTTAGATTTTTGCTTACTACTTATAATTTACATACATATGTGGTATGTACTCAGTTTTCTTAAGTTACCCATTCACATCTAGAATTCTATTATTATTGCTGATATCCTCATTGTCCTTGTTATTGTCATTGTTGTTGTGATAGCGACTCACAAACAGCATACTATAACAATATATTTATATATATTTTTGGATTAATATTTCAGTATGTAAAACAGACTAAAAATCTCTACAGATGCCACTATCATAAAAAAGCTGTCTGCCATATACCCAGTAACAATGAAAAATGTCCATAGCCCCACCACTATCTCCACACCAAATGGCAGTACTGTTTAGTTTGAAAAGCACTGCTTTAGGCCATCAAACATGAGGTTTTGCTATTTTGTTATGGCTGTTTATAATATATCTTTATATCCTATCTTTGAAGCGAAGGTGCATGGTTTAGTGGTTAGAGTATTCAGCTCTTGAATATAAGGTCATGAGTTCACTTACCAGCAGTGCATTATGTCCTTGAGCAAGACACTTTATTTCACATTGCTCCAGTTCACTCAGTTGGCAAAAATGAGTTGTGCATGTATTTCAAAGGGCCAGCTTTGTCACACTATGGGTCACACTGAATCTACATTTTCTTACTGTATTTATTTTGAGATGCTCTGTGTTTCTTTCAATTATTTTAAATCTAACAAAGAATTTAGTAAAATAACTTGGTTATCATTAAGCCAGTGTTAGGAACATAAATTGTGACTAAGGTTTGGTGGAAGATTTTAATTCCAAACTTATGAAAAGAAGACATTTGTACTCAGAGCCAGAGCTGGTTTCAGCCGGGTTTGTAACAAAAGGGTTAAGGGCACACATGTCTGTGGAGTGCTCAGCTACAAGCATGTTAATTTCATAAGCAGGCTGCTCTGATGACCAGATAAACTGGAACCCTTACCATCATAACCAACAGAGTGCCATCCATTTGTTTTTCATATCCTGCCAAACACAACATATACCTTTCATGCTTTGGGGCATTATTAAAACAAAATATATCAGGAACTGAGGGAGATCTAATACTCCTATAGAGCAGAGATCAGCAAATTTTCTCTATAATGGCCCATTTGGAGGATTCCTTTTCATTTTCTCATGGCTCATTATAAAAATAATCTAAACTTCCAGCAATTTCCACCATCAGCAATGCATGCATAAGTTTAAATCAAATGAATTGTGATACAAAAGACTAAAAGCTTTCATCTATATGTTTGTGTGTATGTGTATATTTAAGCATGTGTGTGTGTGTTGTGTCTGTGTGTGTAAACAGGTTTTGGCACATCATCATCATCATCATTGTTTAACGTCCGTTTTCCATGCTAGCTTGGGCTGGATGATTCGACCGGGGTCTGGGATGCCAAGAGGCTGTGCCAGGCTCCAGTCTGATCTGGCCGTGTTTCTACAGTTGGATGCCCTTCCTAACACCAACCACTCCGTGAGTGTAGTAGATGCTTTTTACGTGCCACCGGCACAGGGGCCAGAGGAGGCTGGCAAACGGTCACAATCGGTTGGTGCTTTTTACATGTCACTGACACAGACACCAGTCAGGCGGCACTGGTATCAGCCACTTTCGGATGGTGCTTTTTACATGCCACTGGCATGGGTATCACAACTACAATTTCGATTTGATTTTTATTTTGATGTTGGTGTTGACGTACTTGACTCAGATTTCACTTATATGGCATTGGTCAGCTAGAGTTTAACAAAGAAGACAATTATCCCAAGCACTGCACAGTGGAGTGTAACCCCAGCATTTCCTAATCTCACAATCAGAAATATAAATCGAGAGATTTTTTCCTTGTATTTACATCACTGTCATCTTCATCGTCATCATCATTGTCATTGCCTTCACTGCAGCCACCACCATGATCATCATTTTAACGTCCACTTTCCTATGCTTATTTAGGTTGGGTGGAATTTATCCAGGCAGATATTCTATGGCAAGATGCTTTTCCTGTCACCAACCCTCATTTGCTTCCAAGCAAGGCAATATTTCCCCATCACCAGACATGTTTTTGTGGAACAGTGGAAAGGAATGACACCCCTCGTATGACAGTGACACTCATTTGCAGATAAAATGTCATTCCAAGACAAGGAAACACAAACACACACAAATACACACTCACATACATGCTTGCACATACATACTCACACACATGCTTGCACATACGTACTTGCACATACTCACTCACATGCATGCCTGCACATACACATATACACAACAGGCATCTCTTTCCATTTCAATCTATCAATTGCCCATAAAAAATTTTGATCAGCCCAGGTTTATAGTAGAAAACATTTATCCAAGATGCCATGCAGTGGGATTGAACCCCAAACTATTTGGTTGAGAAACTAACTCTTAACCACACAGCCATCTGCTTTCCTCACCTCTTTTGCTATCTCTGTTTGTATATTTAATCCAGAAAAGCTGCAGATGCTTCTGAAATATTTTTAGCAGTTTCACTTTAGCAATTAATGATTGAATTCATACAGTTTTTGTAGCAAAGCAGCAGTCTTACCAAATATCATTATAAATAGCTGATTTCAGGACTCTTTATGCATGTAGAAGATTGAGAAATGATAACAAGCTAGGGAATATTCTATCTGATCTGTTTGAACTCCCAGAATTCTTCAAATTTATATCAGCTACAACAAGAAACAAAAACAAAAAAAAACAACAAAGAAAAATACTAAGGAGAGTAGAAAAGCTTTTAAGAATAGATGTAGATACTTTTAGAAAATTTGCCAACTGGACTTCTCTGCAGTTGGAAGTGGTTTTTGTTGAAGAAAGGTACTGAGTGAAAGCTTGCTTTCTCTTTTTCCTGTATTTGAATTATGATATAAACAATTCACAATAGGTAATCTTTACATTATAGATTTAAAAAGAAAGATATGATGTTCAATGAAACAAATATGTTATGTAATGAGGTATGCTACATAAACTTTGTTGTTGCTGTTGTTATTATTATTATTATTATTGAGTGAGCGAGCAGAGCATGCCATCAAAGTGACACTGGGGTAAAACATACGAAGCCCAGTATACCCATCATGACTACCCATCTGATAAGGGTACACCAGGCACATGCATCACAACCATATGTGCGCGACATGGTGATCTCATATCAAGATAAACAGCACATGACCTTGCAGGTGGAGCCCAGTTAGAATTTTCTTCAGATCGAGTAACCCATCCCGCTCAAAAGGTCCCTGAATAAGGGTTGTTTAAGGACGTTGAACGAAACACCCATGTTTCCAGAGGTGAATTATTCAAACCCCAAAGAATCCTTCTCCACACATGGCTATGATGCTCCCCCACTACTTCTGCCCGTGATCAGAGATGCACATATCGTCAGCCACTAAGGGACATGCTCAACTGGTTAAGGTCAAACAACTGACAAGCAAATCTGTGATATTTGCTGTAGCCCATCTTTTATACCAAGACAAAACAATGTACATGATAACACTTCCAATCAGTTAAGATCAGAAGCCATGAGAGCCACTGCCTGGTACTGCATCAGGGCATTTATTATTATTATTATTATTATTATTATTATTATTATTATTATTATTGAGTGAGAAAGCAGTGCATGCCATCAAAGTGACACTGGGGTAAAATATACGAAGCCCAGATTGGAAATGTTATCATGTATATTGTTCTGTCTTGGTATAAAAGACACACTACAGCAAATATTCTGCTCAATACCACAGATTTGCTTGTCAGATGTTTGACCATAACCAGTTGAGCATGTCCCTTAGTGGCTGACGATATGTGCATCTCTGATCACAAGCAGAAGTAGTGGGGGAGCATCATAGCCATGTGTTGAGAGGGATTCTTTGGGGTTTGGATAATTCACCTCTGGAAACATGGGTGTTTCGTTCAACATTCTTAAACAATCCTTATTCAGGGACCTTTTGAGCGGGATGGTCTACTTGACCAGAAGAAAATTCTAACTGGGCCCCACCTGCAAGGTCATGAGCTGTTTATCTTGATATGAGATCACCATGCTGTGCACATATGGTTGTGATGCATGTGCCTGGTGTACCTTTATCAGACGGGTAGTCATGATGGGTATACTGGGCTTCGTATATTTTACCCAAGTGTCACTTTGATGGCATGCACTGCTCTGTCACTCAGTAATAAACAAATCATTCATAGATAATACCATAGACTTCTTACATCACTATATGATAATATACTAACTGCAGCTAAGCTTGAAAATCAAACTAGAAAAAAATTTGGAGAAAGTTATGCAATAAAGTGAGAAAAACAAAAACACACACACACACACAAACGCAAATACACACTCACACACACACACAAACACACACACACACACACACACAAACACACACACACACACACAAACACAAACACACACACACACACAAACACACACACACACACACACACACAAACACACACACACACACAAACACAAACACACACACACACACACAAACACACACACACACAAACACAAACACACACACACACACAAACACACACACACACACACACACAAACACAACACACACACAACACAAACACACACACCACACAAAACACACACCAAACACAAACACACACACCACACAAAACGCAAACACACACACACACACAAACACACAACACACCACCACACAAAACACACCACACACACACAAACACAAACACACACACAAACGCAAACACACACACACACACAAACACACACACACACACACGCAAACACACACCACACACACACACAAACACACACACACACACAAACCACACACCACAAACACAAACACACACACACACACAAACGCAAACACACACACACACACAAACACACACACACACAAACGCAAACACACACACACACACAAACACACACACACACACACACACACAAACACACACACACACACAAACACAAACACACACACACACACACACGCAAACACACACACACACAAACACACACACACACACATGATGCAAACAAGAAATTTTTTGACTGGACAATTTTTATTTTTTTTATAAAATGAAGCTAAACTTTATTTCTCACAAACAACAACACTATTTGAACTGATGTTTCACATGGTTCAGGATTTGGTGACAGCTGCATATGTCTGAGATAAATAGGTCTTAAGGAGATAAATAAGTCTATTCTAACAATCTGGATGTAGGTTTATACCAAGGATTGGGAGAAGGGCACATGTCTTTGCTATGACAGAGCAATCCAGTGTTGTGTGGTGGGTTCTCCAAACTGCCCTATATATTTTAGAGATATTATATTACTACTTTATTGCTTTAAATTGTTATTATTTTTTATTGTTATCTATTTAATAATGTTGTGGAGGCACGTGGCTTAGTGGTTAGGGTGTTAGCACCACGATCGTAAGGTTGTGGTTTCGATTCCTGGACCGGGTGACGCATTGTGTTCTTGAGCAAATCACTTCATTTCATGTTGCTCCAGTCCACTCAGCTGGCAAAAATGAGTAACGCTGCGATGGACTGTCGTCCCATCCGGCTGGGGAACACATATGCCATTGAAGCTGGGAAATCGGGCTCATGAGCCCGGCTAGGCTTTAAAAGGGCGCATTTATTATTTTTATTTTATTTAATAATGTAGTGTTATATTTCAGGATGGTCATTTTTTTACTTACCTAATAAACAAACACTATTTATTTGTTCTTAACTCATTTATCATCGTTCTTATTGTAATAAACAAGTGAAGAACAAATATATAGTATGTGTGCTTATTTGGCAAGGAAAAAAAAGGTAACCATCCTGAAATATAACAATATCTCTTTCAACACTCGATTTCACATCAAGAATCTTGAAAAACAAATTCATAAATGTATTTAATAATTCCATTACCATTGCTGTTGTTATCCTTGTAGTCTTTGGTTACAGGAAGAGTATCCAGCCATAGGAAGTCTGTATCATTAACAAAACTTGTATTAAAAATGTTAGCTACTGCCACTTGTGTCAAGCTGTAAATGTCTCAGATATTTTTTCCTTTATTAGACAAAAAGCTGCAGACCTGAGACATAATATTTCCTGCCTTTTGGTTAACAAATGAGACAAGCGTTTCTTTTCTTTTTCTTTTTTCTTTTTTTTTTTGTTTTGCATTTTTTTTTTCCATTTCATCTCTGAGCTGAGCTGGAAATTCTTTAACTTATACATAGATAAAGAACTTCACCCTTTATCAAAAACTAACCATTAAATCATTTACAAAAATTGTTTGACTCTGTAAATACTGAAAACTCATATTCACAAGTGTGGCTGTGTGGTAAGAAGCTTGCTTCCCAAACCACTTGGTTTTGGATTCAATCCCACTGTGTGGCACCTTAGGCGAGTGTCTTCTACTATAGCCTCAAGCAGACCAAAGCCTTGTGAGTGGTTTTGGTAGACAGAAACTGAAAGAAGCCTCTCGTATATATGTATATGTATTAAGGATGTGCCACCTGGGTAGGCAAGGTAGACAATGCCTACTCTGAATAAAATAGATCAATAGTAAAATTTTTTCTTTATGGCAAAATATGCACCTAATTCAATAAAATTATAAAGGTTACTCTGATTATTATGCATAAAGTGCAAAATATCTTATTTTTTGGGGAGATTATGTAGGCATAATAGCCCATACCTTTCAATTTCAGTATCAAAACAACGTATAGTACTGCTGCGTACATTCTTACAACAACGTTTTCTTTATGGTCTATAAAGGCAGAAGTAATACTGCCTCCAATTCAGTCACACACCTGTGTTTCGCTTATTTTTTTGTGTTTTACTACATAAACGTCACCAGCTGTCTACCCTGAGTAACTACTGATGGCACGTGCCTGATATATATATATATACATACATACATACATACATACATACATACACACACACACACACATATATATATATATATTATATATATATATATATATATATTATATATATATATATATATATATATACATATTTACACACACATACACACATGAAGATGTGTGTGTGTGTGTCTTTGTGTCCGTGTTTGTTCCCCCCACCACTTGACAATTGGTGGTGGTATGTTTATGTCCCCATAAATTAGTGGCAAGATATATCAACAGAATAAGTACCAGGCTTAAAAAGAAAACTATTGAGGTTGATACATTCAACTGAAAATTCTTCAAGGCCATGCCCCAGCATGACCGCAATCTAATGACTAAAGAGTAATGACTGAAACAGATAAAAGATGAAGGAAGACTTTGCTTTGTGATTATGACTGACTCTTACAGCCTTAAACATCTACAAAGTATTTAGGACACACTTACACTGTTGATAGACTTAAATAGTAGTTAATGGTGGTGCAACAATAGGAAATGTGGAAGCGTGTGGCTTAGTGGTTAGGGTGTTGAACTAATGATCATAAGATTGTGGTTTCAATTCCTGGACCTGGTGAAGCGTTGTGTTCTTGAGTAAAACACTTCCTTTCACATTGCTTCAGTCCACTCAGTTGGCAAAAATGAGTAATCCTGCGACGGACTGGCGTCCTGTCCAAGTAGGGAATATCTACACCACTGAAACCGGGAAACTGGCCTTTATGAGCCTGGCATGGCTCGAGAAGGAACATTTATCTATATATATATTTCTTTATTACCCACAAGGGGCTAGATATAGAGGGGACAAACAAGGACAGACAAAGTGATTAAGTCGATTACATCGACCCCAGTGTGAAACTGGTACTTTATTTATCGACCCCGAAAGGATGAAAGGCAAAGTCAACCTACGTGGAATTTGAACTCAGAATGTAACAACAGACGAAATACCTATTTCTTTACTAGCCACAAGGGGCTAAACACAGAGAAGAGAAACAAGGACAGACAAACGGATTAAGTCAATTATATTGACCCAGTGCGTAACTGGTACTTATTTAATCGACCCCAAAAGGATGAAAGGCAAAGTCGACCTCGGCGGAACTTGAACACAGAGCGTAGTGGTAGACGAAATACCGCTAAGTATTTCGCCCGGTACGTTAACGTGTCTGCCAGCCCGCCACCTTCATTTATATATATATAATGGGGATGCACCACGAGGAAATGGAGAGTCAAAGAACAAAATATAATAAGAGACAAATTAAAATTTATTATAAAACTGTGCTCACAATCAATCATTTTTTTTGTTGCTTTCCTCCTTAGTGTTACATAAAAATGCTTCTTTTTCCCAAATTGTCTACACCATTGCAGAGTGTGGTCTGATAACAGCTATTTATCATTAACAGATAGAAGCTGTCTGGTATTGTTGATTTTTTTCACACTGCATTCTTTAAGAAGTTGGTAGAAACATTAGCAAATGCGTTGCTATATTTGCTCCAGCTCACTGTGTTTGAAGTTCAAATTTTGTTGTGGTCAGCTTTGTTTTGCATTCTTCTGGAGTTGATAAAATCAGGTAATATTCCAGGCCAGTGGATTGGTAAAAAATTTTAAAGCAGAACATTCAATAGGCGCAGGAGTGGCTGTGTGGTAAGTAGCTTGCTTACCAACCACATGGTTCCGGGTTCAGTCCCACTGCGTGGCACCTTGGGCAAGTGTCTTCTACTATAACCTTGGGCTGACCAAAGCCTTGTGAGTGGATTTGGTAGATGGAAACTGAAAGAAGCCCATCGTATATATGTATATATATGTGTGTGTGTGTCTGTGTCTGTGCTTGTCCCTCCCAACATCGCTTGACAACGATGCTGGTGTGTTTATGTCCCTGTAACTTAGCGGTTCAGCAAAAGAGACTGATAGAATAAGTACTAGGCTTACAAAGAATAAGTCCTGGGGTCGATTTGCTCGACTAAAGGTGGTGCTCCAGCATGGCTGCAGTCAAATGACTGAAACAAGTAAAAGAGTAAAGAGATTCAATGTTTTATCAATAGTTGTTTCGGTTTTCATATTCTGAGTACTCAAGAAAGTGTGATCAAGTTGTCTGTGTCTAACCAAAAACATATTGCATTTTAAAAGACACCCAAATAAAAGCAACAGAAAACATATTTTTCCAGGAAAATTCACTGACAAGAATATAGCAATTGTCACTGAAGTTGTCAACAAATGTTATTTGTCTCATTTGTTGACCTAAAGAAATATTGTCTCCAAGGCCTGCAGCATTTTGTATAATAAAGAAAACGTCTGAGATATTTGTCTATTGACGCAAGTGATAATAGCTAGAATTCTGATACAAGTTTTGTTCATGTGGTTCACCAAAAAGAATTACTGGACATCATTTGTTAAGAATGGAAAATAACCAGAGGAGTTATGCTACAAAAGAGAGTAGATTTTTGGTTATAAAAATAAATCCAGGAACAAGCAGGGAAGAAAGTAACGTGCTCTGGTTTCTCAAAAACTGGAAAGCACTTCCAAATGCCAAAACAGTTGGAAGAAGCTCTACTCAATGTGTGGAAAGAAATCTGTTTCGATGGGTGAGTTAGAGTATATAGAAACATATATGAAGGTATATGTGTGAATATATATATATATATATATATATGAAGGGATATATACATATATGTAAAATGTTCATAGATTGATCAAGCTACTAAAATGGAATGTAACCGAATGAAGTTTATTTTTCAACATAATCCTCCTTGCCAACCACACACTTTTACTGGTGTTGCAGTGCTTGGATCTCATTGATGAAGAAGCTTTCACCCTGTTGGTAAAAGAAAGTCAGCAACAGCAGACATTTCATCATCCTTGCAGCACTGGTTTCTATCCAAGTGTTCTTCATGTAGAGGAACAAATGATAGTCAGATGGGGTCAATTCAGAAGAATAAGGAGGGTGATCAACTGGTTAAAATCCACAATCGTGAACGGCAGTCATTGAAACTAAGGACTTGTGTGCTGGAGCAATATTCTGATAAAATAGACAATTGTTTTCAGGTTTCGTGGAAGTTTACTCTTGATAATCTTTCATAATTGCCTCGGCAAGTTAGCTTAGTACTTTCCTTTGAAGTGGTCCTTTTGAAGATAGTCAATGAACACAATGCCTTTTGCATCTCAATAAACTGAGGCCATCACCTTTCCTTACAATTGAAACAACCTTGGCTTTCTTTAGAACAGGTGAGAAGGAGTGCACCAATTGTCTCTTTATCTCTTTCTCAGAGTAACAAGCCCAACACTCATTCTGGGTTGGGAAATGTTTCAGGAAACCAGCTAGATCTGCCTCAAACAATATCAGATTTTCCCCTGATGCAGCCAACCTGGTACACTTTTCATTAGGTGTCAGAAGACATGACACCCACCTAACATAAACTTTTGTCATGCCAAGTTTATTATGCAGAATATTCTCAACTCCTTCATGAGACAGGATTGGCTAATAGAATTAACTGTTTGATTTATAGTCAATGGCCTGTCATCTATCACCATGTGGTGAACACAATCAATGGTTTCCTTGGTGGTAGCTGTTTCAGGACGTCCAGATTTTGGGTCATCTTCAAGACTCTCCATTCCCTTTCCAAATTCAGCTGCCTACTTTGGCACTTTGATAAACCTGGAGAATTTTCCCCTAATGTAGCAACCATGCTGGCATGAATGTCATCGGTGGTTAAGCCCTTCTTCAGTGGAGGCACATGGCCTAGTGGTTAGAGCAGCGGACTCACAGTCAAGGAATCACGGGTTTGAATCTCAGACCGGACGATGTGTGTGTTTATGAGTGAAACACCTAAGCTCCACGCAGCTCCGGCAGAAGGTAATGGTGAAACTTCTGCTGACTCTTTCGCCACAACTTTCTCTCACTCTTTCCTCCTGCATCTTGCAGCTCACCTGCAATGGACCAGTGTCCCGTCCAAGTGGGGAACCTATATGCCAAGAAACTAGGAAACCGGCCCTTATGATCCAGACATGGCTCGAGAAGGAACAAACAACAAAAAAGCCCTTCTTCTGCAGGTACTTGATAACATGATGATATCAAATTTTGTTCATTTTTGAAAGAAGTTGCTACTAGTTACTTTCGAAGTCTTTTTTTTGAACAATCAGATGTCAGTTTACCACAAGAGAAACAATGCAGTTGTAAATAAGAAGGGCTGGAATTAATGCATGCAAGATTTCACAGCTCTAGCACCATTCCTTTATAGTCAGCCAATGAACTTTTTGTCCCACTCTCGTATTATTTTCTATAAATTTTTCGATATTTATTTGCCAATATTGTGTTTCTATTCCCTACCCCATCTTTTATATAAATGTGTGTAACATCTCTAAAAGCCCTGTACCCACTTTCTAACACATTTTTATGTGAATGAATAGGCCTTAATGGCAAATAAAATGAACTGATCATCAACATAATCATTACCATTGTCAACATCATCATCATCGTATAAATATATTCATCATCATTATAATCATCATCATAGTCGTTGTCATCATTGCCGTCGTCATCATCATCATCATCACTGTCATCATCATCACCATATTCATCATCATCAATAATAATATTATTGCAGGAACGTATTGGCCACTGTCCATAGAATTAACTGTATAGAATTTAAAAAGACTTTCACACACTGACACAGCTTCAAAGCAATTAAATCTGTTTCTTTTATTATTGAAGATTAGGATGTAAATTTCTATCAAATACTCAGATATTTCCTGATTTTCCTGCCAACAGAACTTAATTGAATATTTACAAATCACTAACTAGATTTTTCCTGATTTAAGTGTCAGTCTCTTGAAAGGTGGGTGTAGCATTTGACACATTACAAATGTTCATGACCAACAATTCAGAGTAATATGACAGACTCCAGTTAGAGCAAAGTAATAAAATAATAAAGCCATGATTATTTCACAAGACTTTCAATAAACTGTGTAATTCATTTCTGTGTTTCTTTTCCATTACATATATATACATATATATATATATATATATATACATACATACATACATATATATATATATATAATATATATATATATATATTATATATATATATATATATATATATATATATATATACATATATACATATATATATATATATACATATATATATATATATATATATATATATATGATTTTGCTTGTTTGTTTTGTGTTTTAGGTTATTTATTTTTTGCTGCTCCGTCTTTGATCTTTTTCATTAAACCAAATCAACATTAAAAAAAAATGTAAATATATAATATTGAAATGAAATTAAAATTTAATAAAGTTAATAAAAAACGAAAAAAAATGTAATCTAAAATAAATTTTCTGTCCAATCCCAAATTTTTAGGATTGAAATATTTTCAGACACTAAGAAATTAATTCTTTCATTAGGAAAAACCACTTCATTAAATTGATTATGAAATTAAAAAAAGTGTTATGTTTATATTATTCTCTAGTGCTCTCTCTCTTTCTCTCTCACTTTCTCTATAATAAATATGTGTGTGAATGTGCACAGTTTATATATCTTTGAATGTGTTTATGCCTGTATAAATGTGTGTGTGACTGTATATTTATACATATACATACATGCATATACATATATATATGTATTTATATACACACACACACACATACATATTATATATACGTATATATATATTCATATATATATATATATATATATATATATATATATATACACACACACACACACACACACATAAATATGTATGTATATGTGTGTGTGAATGCAAAGGTTAATCTCTGTATGTGTGCATAAATATTTGGATCAGTGAACATTTCTATTTCAAAAGAAGAAAAAGTACTCAATACATAAAGTTTATAAAGTTTATTAGAAGCTGTTAGTTTGTGTCATAATGTCAATTATTCAAGAAACTAAAGAAATGATGTAACCTCAAAATACACAAGTAAAGATATTCTTAAACACATAGTAATCAAGGATTCTTGGTTTCTAAAAGATGCATTACACATTATTCTATTAAAGTTTTACATGCAAAAGGCAATGTTCATCTATACATGTGGTATTTACATTTTTCAGCATCATATGTGTAAAACACACAAGCACAAGAAAAATGAATTTTAATGGTCTTTTGTTTAGATGAAAAACTGAATGTTTCACTTTTTTATTTCAATGTTTAACCTTCTTTCAGGGCATAACAAAATTTTTATGCAAGATGTAAAATATTTTAGCCATTTGGAATTTGGAAATACTTCAGTATATTTAAATTGAAGTTTGTGTTAGAATTAAATAATTCTGCTTTTTTGTTTGAAGTGGCAAAAAGCCCTAACAGGACATTATATTCCTGTAAGAGACAAAGGTTGCTTCTTGACTCATTAATGTAAAGAGCATATGTTTTATAATGAACTAACTTTGCAATTGTCAATTTTATTATTTGTTAACCTCCTTAACTATTTGCTTAGTGAGTTGGTAAGCATCCTTCTGGATGTCTGAATCATAAGTGACAAGAATTTTTATAAAAGGATTTTCAGAAAATTGTGTATAGCTTGATGCTTTGTGTTTATTTTCAAGATAGACTCATTAAATTTATACTTTATAAAATACAGGCCAGAGAGAAGATATAAAAATGTTGTTGCAATTACAGTAATTAAAAAAGGTTTTGTATTCATAACAAGGAAGCTATTATTTGTGAGCAGTAGATACAGTAAATATTTTGGTGCAGCTGTAACTCATTTTAACATTATTTCTATAAAAGATTTTGTGACATGTATAGAAAGGCTTTTGTGAAGTTAACATATGTAATATTAAAGAAATGAAGGTGTCATTACATGTGAATAGATTAATACAACACATGAAAATAATGCTTTACAGAGACAACTTGTAAATAGTAAAAGGAACTGGAAAAGGAAAAGCAAGAAATATAAGAATTGATAATATCAGGAATTGGACAAACTTAAAATACAGTAACTGTTTAAAAATGCACGAGAAAGTGTAGAATGGTATTCTTCTGTATCAAACCAACCACAAGCAGGTGACACTTGATAATGAGCTTATGTTCTGGTTATAAAAACTGTGACACAGTTTCTATATTGTTGAGCTGGCAGAAACGTTAGCGCGTCGGGCGAAATGCGTAGCCGTATATCATCTGCCGTTAAGTGTTCTGGGTTCAAATTCTGCCGAGGACGACTTTGCCTTTCATCCTTTCGGGGTCGATAAATTAAGTACCAGTGATGCACTGGGGTCGATGTAATCGACTTAATCCCTTTGTCTGTCCTTGTTTGTCCCCCCTGTGTGTAGCCCCTTGTGGGTAGTAAAGAAATATATATTGTTTTAGCAACTACTAAAATGTTAATAAATAATATTATTTCAAGGTGTTCAATACAAGGGTACTGTTTGTTCTTTTCCCTTGATTAAATGACTGACAATGTAATTACAGGTGTTCTGACATCCAACTACCTTGTTTTTGTTACATACAAAGATTTCCATCTCTGGCTTACCTGCTTACAATCACACTACACCTCTCATGCACCTATAGGTTATATGAGGCAGATGTGGCTGTGTGGCATGAAGTTAACTTCTTGACCGCATTGTTCTGGGCTCAGTACCACTGCATGGCACCTTAGTAAAGTGCCTTCTACTATACCGCAGGACTGACCAATATCTTACAAATGGATTTGGTAGATAGAAACTAACTGAAGCCTGTTGTATATGTATCTGTGTCTTTGTGTTTGCATTTGTTTCATACCACCTTTCACAACCGGTGTTGGTTTGTTTACATCCCCGTAAATAAGCAGTTCAGCAAAAGCAGCCCATAGAATAATTGTCTTGTTTCAAAATGTAAGCACTGGAGCCGATTTGTTTGATTAACATACTAGCACGGCTGCAGTCCAGTGATGACAGAAACAAATAAAAACTAAACAATAAAGTATCTCTGTGTTTGTGCACATGTGTGTTTATGTATGCGTGTGGGAAGTATCTTCACAGGTCTTCTATGTTTTATAGCTATCACGTGATCAAGTGATTTACCAGGCTATCAGATATCGTTACACATCGCTGGTCCCAATGTGCTTCACATTGTTTTAGCCTTCAAATGACGCCACACCACTGGCTAAGCAGCCAGGCCAATAGAAGAAAGAGTGAAAGAAAGTTGTGGTGAAAGAAAGTTGTGGCAAAAGAGTACAGCAGGGATCACCACCACCCCCTGCTGGAGCCTCGTGGAGCTTTTAGGTGTTTTCACTCAATAAACACTCACAACACCCGGTCTGGGAATTGAAACTGTGATCCTACGACCGCAAGTCCGCTGCCTTAACCACTGGGCCATTGTGCCTCCATGTGTTTTATAGTACCTATGTTTTATAGTGCCTTGGGTGACAGCATGAAGCAAGAATGGTAGGGCATTTACCAAAGAGTTTAATGACATCTACTTAACCTCTGCATATAGGAGAGTGTATGTTTATACAGGACCACAAGTGTGGGTACAGACGTAACTATATGTGGGTGCTGACACACATGTTTTACTTTTTTGCATGTTTTATTTTTCTTATTCTTATTATTTTCTTAATTACTCCCTGTCTTTCTCTATAAAGTTGCGATGGAATCAGTCCCCCACCATTCCTGGCCAGCGGCTTAAACATACAGTCACTAACAACAAGGTGTATTAAAACTGAGTGAAACATGGGCTGTGACAGTCAAGGAAATGAATAGGCTTGAAAGAAAGGAAGTCAGCATGCTTCATTAGATGTGCAATGTCAGTGTGCATGGTCAACAGAGTGTAAACATCTTGAGAGAAAAGTTAGGCATAAGGGGCATCAGACGTTGTGTGCAAGAGAGACCCTGCACTGGTATGGTCATGTGATGTGTATGAACGAGGACAGCTGTGTAAAGTAGCTTCGATCTCTGACTGTGGAGGGAGCCTGTGGTAGAGGTGGACCCAGGAAGACATGGGACGAGGTGTTGAAGCATGATCTCTGAACTTTGGGCCTCATAAAGGCAATGACTAGAGACCAAGACCTTTGACAATATGCAGTACTTGAGAAAACCCATCCAGCAAAGTGAAATTAAAGTTTTGGCTGATGCTGATGTCACATAACTGGCACCCATGCCAGTGATAGCATCCATAGCTGTGGTGGAATCTGTGCCAGTATGACGTAAAGAGCACTGTTTCAGTGTTGGGCCTAATGTAGGCAAAGTGGCTGAACTTCTTTCGAGTGTTGGGTCTCATGGAGACAATGACTGAGACCTTTGGCATTATATCATGCTTGAGATGAAAACCCTTTAAACCGAGCCAAACTGCAGTTGAGGAAGATATGGGCCTCATGGAGGCAATGACCAAGACCTTTGAAGCACCTTGTGAATGTTGGGCCCCTCGGAAGCAAAGTGGCCGAGCTGCTTTCGAGTCTTGGCCCTCACAAATTTAATGACCGAGACCTTTGGCATTATGTCATACTTGAGAAGAAGATCCATCAAGCTGAGCAAAATCCCAGTCATGGCCGATACTGGTGTCATGCAAATGGCACCCATTCCAGTGGCATGTAAAAGCACCTATTGCACTCTCAGAGTGGTTGGCATTAAGAAGGGCATCCAGCCATAGAAACCATGCAAAAGCAGACTGGAGTCTGGTGCAGCCTTCCAGCTTGCCAGCCTCAGTCAAACTATCCAACCCATGCCAGCATGGACAACAGACATTAATGACAGAAATGTTAAAATAACAAAAGAATGAAAGAGACATCAGTATTATGTAAATAGAGGAATTTATCTGTAAATGTAATATGTGACAATTATTCAATAGCCATGATAAAACTCTCAGTTTTGGATGTTGTGGCAGAAACCCACGGCGCCATCTCTTCAGTTATCTGGCCATTAAAAGGGTAGCATTTTTCGATGGACAAATAATTGAAGAGATGGCAGTTTTGGTTTCCGCCCCGACATCTGAAACTCAGAGTTTTATCATTGCTACCAAATAATTGTCCCATATTATATTTACAGATATATATATACATATATATATATATATATATATATATATATATATGTGTATATATATATAAATACATGTGCATATATACGTGCATGTATACATAAATATACATCTATTTATTTATAAAAGTATGTACACAGAAAATAATAGGATGCACCTAAAAAATGAAAATATAAGTATAAGCTACAAAGATGGATATTTTGAGCTTTAGCTGCAATAAGTAAAATATGTTAAAACATTTTTTCAGTTCATTATCAATATTTTTCCTGTTACTTTC
Organism: Octopus sinensis; assembly: GCF_006345805.1. Classification (NCBI taxonomy): domain Eukaryota; kingdom Metazoa; phylum Mollusca; class Cephalopoda; order Octopoda; family Octopodidae; genus Octopus; species Octopus sinensis. The sequence goes on from NC_043008.1 coordinate 63,596,071, forward strand.
ACAAATGCAGTACATTAAGAAGTCAGTATAAAATTTATGTACCTATCCATCTGTATGTTGATCTGTTTATTTTCATATCCTTATGCTTACATACGTGTGCCCCCCACCCCCACACACACATGCACACCCACACACATTGAAATATTTCTGTTCCCCCAATTCATTACCCTTTCTCTCCCTCTCTTTCTCTCTATCTTATAAATTCTCTTTCTCTCTTCTTCTCTCCCTGCTTATCTTTCTGTGTTTCTCTCTCATTATATATGTTTCTTGCAAATAAATTTACATCCCAGTAGAAAGTATTCTTAGCATACATTATGAGGAAGTATTTTTTGCCTTTGAAAATATATGAAATAATACACAGCAAAATACATCGAATATATATGTTTGTGTACAGGTTTGTGTGTGTGTACATAAGTGCATATGCAAGTGTGTGTGTGTGTGTAATCAAATTTAGGAGAGGTGAGAAGTAAAACATATTCAATGTGTTTACTGTTCTTTGGTAGTCAGCTTTCAGCTATGAAACAGCTGTAAGCATAATGAATAAAACTTTTTTTACCTCTCATTGCTCTCAAATTTGATTTTACACACATGCATGCACACACACACAGATACACACACACATGCATACGCACACAATAAATATATGTATTATATTGGTTACAAATTTTTGCACAAGGCCAGAAATTTGAGGATAGGGGGAAGTCAATTACATCAACCCCAGTTTTCAGCTGGTACATATTTTATAGACCCTGAGAAGATGAAAGGTCAAATCAACCTCCGTGGAATTTGAACTCAGAATGTAGATGGACAAAATATCACTAAGCATTTTGCCCTGCATGTTAATGAGTTTGCCAACTCACCCCCTTAGATATACAGGGTGAGTCAAAAGTAGCGCCTAGTTTCTAGGAAGGCATTCCTTTGTTGCTTTGCAGATTCTTACTGACAGTTACGAAAGTTACTGAATCTGGATCCTTTATCATGTTGGTAATACTCTTTGATATCCCAAATCTGTAGAGCAAGAGTTAGGAGTCAAAAGTATCCCCCAGTTGTTAAGTCATACATATCAACTCTAAAACAAGAAATGGGGACTAGTTTTGACTCACCCTTTATATATTATATTGATTGACATATAGAAAGGTAGAGAGATCTGCTTTTGCATACATCGAAATCAAATTCAATGACTGGTATGCATGCTAGTGGAGCGCTAAGAGCACCATCCGAGCGTGCTCATTGCCAGAGCAGGTAACTGGATTCTGTGCCGGTGGCACATAAAAAGCCCCATTTGAACATGATCATTACCATCATTGCTTTACTGGTACGTGATAAAAACATTTGAGTGAGGTCATTGCCAGTGCCGCTGGAGTAGTGAGTTCAATTCTTGGACCAGGCAGTGTGTTGCGTTCTTGAACAAGACACTTTATTTCATGTTGCACCAGTTCACTCAGTTATAGAAATGGGTTGCGATGTCACTGGTGCCAGGCTGTATCTGCAGTTCCCTTGGATCACATAGGTGGCATGAGGAAAGTAGGCTGATATGCATGGGTGATTGCTGGCCTTCCATAAACAACCTAGCCCAGACTTGTACCTCAGAGGAGAACTTTCTAGATGCATACCAATAGTCATTCATAATCGAAGGTAGGGTCTTTACCCTTTTTAAGCTGACATTGTACCAATATTTGTTTTAGACTGTGGCATAAAGTTTGAAACTCTGACTCCAGGGCTCAACTAATACTCACTTTATTGATACTGAAAAGATGATAGGTAAATTCGAACTTGGTGGAATTAGAACTCAGAACATGAATACAAATGAAATACTACTAAGCAATTTGCCCAGCAAGCTTATAATTCAGCCAGCGCAGCACCTTAACAATGTACCAATATTCTTTTCTACTCTAGGTACAAGGCCCGAAATGTAAAAGACTTTTTCAATTCCTGAGCATTATACTAATACATCTGTTTGTTTTCTATCCTACCTGTCTTCGTCTTTTGTTTTTTTCATTGATTTCTCCTTATATATATATATATATATATATATATATATATATATATATATATATATATATGTGTGTGTGTGTGTGTGTGTGTGTGTGTGCATGTATGTATGTACGTATGTATGTATATTATACTTTTACAAGAACAGGGATGACAGTGCCTTCAAAACTAATTTTTGTTATATTTTGTTTTACTTTTATGATTCCTTATTCTGTCTCTCATATTTTGAATATAAACTCTACGAACACAAACGAATTCTTGAAGCAAATCCAGTGGCTTATACCACCATTTTGTTGCTGACATCAGGTAGTCAAATACTGTGGACAGGCTTTAAACTGCATACTACAAGGTGTATAAGTGTACACCTGAATATAAAATTATATATATATATATAAATATATATCTCTCTCTCTCTTTCTCTCTCTTTCTTTCTCTCTCTCTCTCTCTCTCTCTCTATATATATATATATATATATATATATATATATATATATATATATGTAGTGGAGGCGCAATGGCCCAGTGGTTAGGACAGCGAACTCGCGGTCATAGGATCGCGGTTTCAATTCCCAGACTGGGCGTTGTGAGTGTTTATTGAGCGAAAACACCTAAAGCTCCATGATGCTCCGGCAGGGTATGGTGGTGATCCCTGCTGTACTCTTTCACCACAACTTTCTCTCACTCTTACTTCCTGTTTCTGTTGTACCTGTATTTCAAAGGGCCGGCCTTGTCACTCTCTGTGTCACGCTGAATATCCCCGAGAACTACGTTAAGGGTACACGTGTCTGTGGAGTGCTCAGCCATTACACGTTAATTTCACGAGCAGGCTGTTCCGTTGATTCGGATCAACCGGAACCCTCGTCGTCGTAACCGACGGAGTGCTTCCATCCATATATATGTATATGTATGTGTGTATATGTATTTGTAATAGCTATTGACATTTAAGATATATTTTCTGGGGAATAACATCAATTTGTGTTTCAGTTTGATTGGATTGCCATATGAATTGAAAGAAATTCTCGAAATTTTTAAATAATATATTTTATTTCATTTTGTAAGGATTGTACATAACTGAGGGGCACAATAAAGTCATTGTAGAAAATATGAAAATTTGATATGAAGGCAATGTCATATTTGATTCGCAAATCAAAAATGATGCTGAAACAAGATTTAACATCTCCATCGCATGCACACAACATCATATACACACATGCACGCACTAACATTCATACTGGTGTAAACGCACCCACACACACACACACACATGCATGCATAGATGTGTTGCAAAATATTTACAATTTTCTTCACTTTGGCTTTTGATTTTGATTCTGTTCGCATCCTACTTTTGTTTAGCAAATTGGAAGAATGTCTGCTGTTGTTTCAATGTTTGTTATTTTACTTACTTTCGAAATTCCTGTCACATCATCGTCATCCCCACCACCACCACCACCATCATCACCACCACCACCACCACCACAACCACCACCACCACCATCATCATCATCATCATCTGCATCATCACAGCCATATCACCACCACCACCACTACCACCAGCATCACCATCACCACCACTCCCAATCAAGAGCATCATCATCATCATCATCATCATCACCACCACCACCACCACCAACACCAACACCACCACCACCACCACCATCACCACCACCATCATCATCTGCATCATCACAACCATATCACCACCACCACTACCACCAGCATCACCACCATCACCATCACCACCACTCCCAATCAACAGCATCATCATCATCATCATCATCACCACCTCCACCATCACCACCACCACCATCATTACCATTATCAGCTACTGCTGATGATGATAATGGCAGTACCGTGAACCCCCCACCACTGCATCTCCATCACCACCACCACCACCACCACTGTTATGGCCATTACCATTATGATCACCACTACTAACAACCACTACCATTATCCTCACCTCCACCATTATTATCCCGAAGAATCATTTGGGTTAATACATTGTTGTGTACAACCAGCAATTCATCACATAATTGCAGACGTGTTTTGCAGATGATGATTGCTACATAGAGAAAATACAATGTTTTGCAAATGGTTAGAATTATAGTGAATATGATACACATCATCCTATATAAGTTGGTGGCAATACAGGTGCTGTTTATCTAGTTAATTACGTGGTTGAGCTTTCATGTTCAGAAAATTCCTGTGATTCTAAAATACTGTTCTTGTAAGATTCTTTGGTTTTAATCAAGTGAAGACTTAACCAGTTGAATAAAAAGAAAAAATTACAGTTATATCAGAATTCTTGTTTTATCTATTATTGTCTTTAACATACTATAGCTTTTGTTTTATTGTCACCAATGTACTTTACTAACACCTTTATCTGTGTTATTTTCTTTGTGGTTTTTCGGCTTTTGTTGAATACTGCAAATTTGCAGAGATTTATTACGACTGTTTTCAGTTGAAATATGTATTTATTTTCAGAGATTTAGGAGGAAAATGTTAGTTATTAGAGGTGATATAACGATTAGTAAATTATAAAGAAAATAAAAACTTCAATGAGAGTTAGAAAAGCAATAACAGCTTGTTACATTCACAGAATGGAAGCTAGAATTTTCAATTTCAAATACACTTAAGAAACATACAAGTATTGATTCCATGTTAATGCCAAAAACTGCAAAAGGCAGTAATTGCTTTCTTATCATTTAAATTATACAGATTTCGAGGTATGGCATTCAAAATTAAAATTGTTAATTGTTTGTTTTAAACAGAATGTTTTCGGTCACAAATAATTGTGCAAATATGTGCAAAACTTTAGATAGCACATTTCATGGCATTATGGAAAATTCTTGGTGCATACAATATTGTGAAAGGCTCTGTCTTTATATTTATTCATAGCCAAGTTCTAGAACAGCAAGTTACCTTTTTAGATTTCACCCTATTCCTTCTACTCATTTCAGTTGTCGGACTGTGGCCATGCTGGGGCAACACCTAGAAGAATTTTAGTCAAATAAATCGATCCCAGAAATTATTGGGTTTTTAAACATTGGTACTTATATAAGCCTCTTAGGCCAAACTTGCAGAGTTACAAGAATGCAAACACAGCAATACCAGCTGTGAAGTAATTGTAAGGGACAAACATCAACACAGAGGTTCACATATATATATATGATGGACTTCTTTCTATTTCTGGTTACCAAATCCACTCACAAGGCTTTTGGTCAGCCCAAGGCTATAAAAGAAGGCACTTGCCTAAGGTGCCACCCAGTGGGACTAAATCTTGTACCATGTGGTTGAGAAGCAAACATCTTATGAATATTTTTCAATTCATGGCATAACATTTGATGAGCAACATAATCCTTATGCATGAATGTAATGTATTGGTCAGCAGTTCATATATCTATAAAAGATGCATGCTCTAAAACATGAGAGTAGTAATATTTAGAAAGTTAAGTCGGTGAGCCGGCAGAAACATTAGGACCGCGGGCAAAATGCTTAGTGGTATTTCATCTGTCTTTATGTTCTGAGTTCAAATTCCACCAAGGTCAACTTTGCCTTTTATCCTTCCAGGTTCAATAAATCAAGTACCAGTTGTGTACTGGGGTCAATCTAATTAACTGGCCCCTACCCTCAAAATTTTGAGCCTTGTGCCTAGAGTAGAAAAGATTATTTATCTAAGGTGGTGAGCTGGTAGAAACCTTAGCACTCCGGGTGAAATGCTTGGTAGTATTTCATCTGTTAAGCTGGCAGAAATGTTAGCATGTCGGGCAAAATGCTTAGCAGTATTTAGCTTGCCGCTACGTTCTGAGTTCAAATTCCGCCGAGGTCGACTTTGCCGTTCATTCTTTCGGGGTCGATTAAGTAAGTACCAGTTATGCACTGGGGTCGATGTAATCGACTTAATCCGTTTGTCTGCCCTTGTTTGTCCTCTCTGTGTTTATCCCCTTGTGGGTAGTAAAGAAATAAGTATTTCATCTCTCTTTACGTTCAGAGTTCAAATTCTGCCAAGGCCGACTTTGCCTCTCATCCTTTTGGGGTCAATAAATTAAATACTAGTTGCATACTAGGGTCTCTCTAATCGACTGGCCCCCTCCTTGTGCCCAGAGTAGAAAAGATTATTTATCTAAGGTGGTGAGCTGGCAGAAATGTTAGCATGGTAGGGAATATGCTTAGTGGTATTTCGTCTGTCTTTATGTCCTGAGTTCAAATTCCACCAAGGTCAACTTTGCCATTTATCCTTCCAGGGTCGATAAATTAAATACCAGTTGTGTACTGGGCTTGGTCTAATCGACTGCTCCCCTCCCTCAAAATTTTGGGCCTTGTGCCTAGCGTAGAAAAGAATATTTAGAAAGTTGTTTATTATGACCAGTCAGAAAGTGACAATTGGTTTCACATATATGAAGTATTTAGCAGCATAAATGCCTTGTCAGTCTAAAAGACTCACCTATATAGTTAAGTGCATTACAGGTGTGCAATCAATGGTTACTCTTTGACCAACCATAACAAACGACCTTCTAAATTAAATGTGTATATATCAGGGACATGCTGTCCAGGAAGGCAAGGTAGTCAGTGCCTACCCTGGATAAAATAGACTGATAGCAACGTTTTCTTTTTATGGCAAAATATGCACTTAATTCAATAAAACTATGAAGGTTGGTCTGATTACTATGCATAAAATGCAAAATGTTTTATATTTTTTGTAGATTAGGTAGGCATAATTCGCCCCTGCCTTTCAATCTCAGAATTTAAACTTTAGTACTGCTGCAGTACACATGCTATGTACACTCCTATAACGCCATTTTCATTAAGCACTATAAAGGCAGAAGTAAATCTGCCTTCAACTCAGTTGTGCACCTGTATTTCACTTATGTTTTGTGTTTGTGTTTTACTTCCTTAAGGTCTCCAACTACCTGCCCTGAGTAATTATTGATACATACACCTGATATATATATATATATATATATGTGTGTGTGTGTGTGTGTTAGCATGCCGGGCGAAATGCTTATCGGTATTTCATCTGCTGTTACATTCTGAGTTCAAATTCCACCAAGGTTGACTTTGCCTTTCAACCTTTCAGGGTCAATAAATTAAGTACTATTTATGGACTGGGGTCGATGTAATCGACTTAATCCCTTTGTTTGTCCCTTCTAAGAAAGGTTTGTCCCTTCTAAGAAATAAGAAAGGTTAACAGAGAAAGTAATTTTTGTATGTAGATGCACAGGAGCCATGGGAAACTGATTTCCTCAAATTTGCTTGAGGCTCTCTGAAAGTAGTAGTTAATTTCTGCTAACTAGGTGACCTAATTAGCAGTGGATGAAGATATTCTAAATGTGCAATAGCTAGAATAGGAATAGGATGGAGAAAGTCCAGAGAGTTTTTACCTCTGTTGGCAACCAAAGGTTTCTCTTTCCAAGTAAAATGCTGAGCTTTATGAAGGACCAAGATATAAGGTGTATTGCTGTACCAAAGAAGACCCAGCCTTTACAACAAGATTAAGATCTTAAAGCCAGAGTGCCATATAAAAAGCACTGGTGCTGGTGCCATGTATAAAGTACTGGTGATGGTGCTATTCAAAAAGCACCCAGTACACTTAGTAAAATGGTTGGCATTAGGAAAGGCATTCGTCCATAGAAACCAAGCCAAAACAGACAATAAACCCTCATGTGACCCTTGTCCTTGTCAGCTCCTGTCAAGTCGTCCAACACATGACAGCATGGAAAATGGACATTGAATGATGATGATGATGAGGTTAAACTTGTTTTGAAACCAGGAATCATAATGTACTTGGAGCTATAAGATTCTTTAATCTGTACTCATACTTGCATTTGTAATTAGATTCAAAGAATGCTTAAGAAAACAACTCGTTAAGCTGAATTGTTTTAGCAGTAAACTTCTCAAATTCTATCATTATCTAATTGATTCTTAGCATCCTACTTTGTTGGGTTTTTTTTTTTCATTTATTTAATAATGAAGAGTTCTATTTCTTTGTGGTGTGACAAAGTATAATGTGATAAATATATTTTTTCTCACAAGAAAAATAAAACAAGAAATTTTATATTGTTTCCAATTTTTCTGTCTCTTTTTCTTTACATTATTATTCATAGAAGTGGTTGGTCGGTCGGTCGGTCGGTCGGTCGGTCGGTCGGTCAGTTGGTTGGTCGGCTGGTTGGTTGGTTGGTTGGTTGGTTGGTTGGTTGGTTGGTTTGGTGGTTGGTTGGTTTGTTTGTTGGTTAGCTGAGTCCTTAGAGCACCAAATATTTTGTGTTGTACTATTAGAACACCAGCTAAGGCAGCAAACTTTCAGAACCATTAGCATTCCAGACAAAATGTTTGGTGGCATTTTGACATTTTCATGTTTTGAATTCAATTTTTTCCACCAAGGTTGACTTTGCCTTTCATTTTTTGGAGGATTGATAAAATAAGTACCAGCTGGTAACTGGGGTCAATGTAATCAACTATCCCCTCTACCCCAAATTTCAGGCTTTGCGCCCATAGTAGAAAGGATTATCAGAATACTAGCCCACTGATGTTGTAAGTACAAGTTCCACTGAGGTCAACACTGAATTTTATCCTTTTGACTTTGACAAAGAAAGTATCAACAGAGTGTCTGTCTAGCCCTTTCACCATCAAACTGTTATATTTCACCCTTTAGCATTTGAACTGGCTATGTATGGACAAAATATTCTACTTGTTTTATGATCAGATTAGCTAGATTCTGCCTGTTTCACCTACCCTACATCATTCTGCCTGTTTCACCTGCCCTACATCATGTGAAGGCCTGTGGCTCAATGGTTAGAGCATCGAGCTTACGATTGTGAGGTTGTGAGCTCGAATCCCGGACCGGGCTGCATGTTGTGTTCTTGAGCAAGACACTTTATTTCACGTTGCTCCAGTACACTCAGCTGTAGAAATGAGTTGCGACGTCACAGGTGCCAAGCTGTATCGGCCCTTGTGTTTCCCTTGGACAACATTGGTGACGTGGAGAGGGGAGGCTGGTATGCATGGGCGACTGCTGGTCTTCCATAAAACAACCTTGCCCAGACTTGTGCCTCAGAGGGATATCTCTAGGTGCAAACCCATGGTCAGTGTCTGACTGAAGGTGGTCACCACATCATTCTAAAAATATACATTCATATCTTCGAAACCTCAAAACTACAGGATAATTAATTCAAAACAATGTGAATAAATAAGCATTATATTAGACAGTGTAATCTGAATGCTAACAGATTAACCAATAAAGCAGCATTAACTATCTTGTTTAACAGCAAGTAAGTGTTTTTGATTAACCCTTTCATTATTGCATTTATTTTGAGATGTTCTGTGTTTCTTTCAGTTACTTTAATATAACAAAGAATTTAATAAAATATCTTTGTTATCATTCATAAGTTTTGTTATCATAAGTTTTGAATTAAAATCTCCCACCAAACCTTGCTCACAATTTATGTTCTTAACAAATTTCCTCAAGTTATTTTACTAAATTCTTTGTTATATTTAACTCTTTAGTGTTCAGATTACTCTGTTAAATGTAATACTTTTTCACTCAAATTGTTTTGAATTACTCATGCATTGTCTTACAGCTTTGAGGTTTCAATGATGTGATTGCTTATTTTTAGAATGTCAATGTAGGATAGGTGTGAGAGGTTAGATATGGCTAGTTCAAATATAAAACAAGTAGAATATCTGGGCCAGATGTAGCCGGTTTAAACACTAAAGGGTTAAAATACTTGAAAGAAATGCAGATCATCTCAAAATAAATATAGTAATGAAAAAGTTAACTCAAATGTAGCTGATGGTGAGGAAAATGGACTTGTGAGTATCAACTGAAGTTTGCTGCCAGCATGTCCAGAGGTATAGTATAACTGAGCAATAAATATCAAGAAACATTTAAGGATATAACACATTAACAGTGTTACAACTGCTATTGGTGAGTTTGTAGAAGTGTTTACCAAGTTGATTTGGTATGAAGATTTTAACAAACACAGACCACTCATAGGTTCTTTGCACTCTGGTTATTACTAAAGAATAAAAATGGTTAAAATTGATATTACAGAAATGCCTGGCTAAAATGAAGAAGCTTCTGTGCAATCATTAGATCTGTTATAAATGGCAGTCAGTTATCCTTCTGTCTTATCCTACTGTCTTATACACAGATGGAACATAGAGGCTCCTAATAACACTAAATAGCGCTAAACAGACTGGATGATCATGACAAACACTTTAGATAAGAGGTCTGCTTGATCACAATTAAAAGGGGGTTAAGCAACAACTGCATCAGTTACTTCCATTTGTAGAAATAAAATAAGACAAACATACTCAACTTAGTTTGAAATAAATATAACATGTAAGAAACCATTACTATTGAGAAAACTACATCAGGCCACCAGTCATAGCTACAGACATAGTTCATCTGAAACCAGTTGTCTGCAAAATAAGAAGAAGAAAAATTCTTGAAGAAAACTTTCACTTCTATGATGTCTAAAATTTCCTTTAATTCAGGCAAAACTAATCAAATTAACAAAGGATTTTTAGATTTTCTTTAACTTCATTTTGCATGGTTATATGAAGAGATAACTTTCATTGTATTCAAAATATTTTTGGCTACTGTTGTTATTTATTAAACAAGAAATAAATCAATGGAAACATATTAAAAATCTTCAAAATATATAAAATAGATACAAATTAGTCGAAGAAAAATGTATTCCAAATTAAGAAATGGGAATAATCCATTCATGAGATAGACAATACTACTGTAGAAGCAAGCATAAGCATATCTGTGTTTCAATATTTCCTTGTAAGATCTCTTCACATAATACATATAGAAAGTAAGCTTTCAGAGTAATGCTGTGTATGTGTTTATGCATGTAAATATAAATCTACAAGCATGCAGAAATATGTGCTTGTAGACAGGACCACACTCTGACAGACAGACATATACACACATACATACATACATACATACACATACAAATACTCAGAAACAGACACACATATATATGAATAGAAGCATATGTGAAAAAGATAGAAAGTGCATATCTACATTCAAAGGATTGTATATGCAAATAAATGTGCAAATAAATGTGCACTACCGTGATTGCATGTGTGTGTGTGGATGTATATTAATTCAGAGACAGCTATAAGTATAAATATATATATATATACATGTATATACATACATATCTATACATATATGTATACATACATGCATACATATATATATACATTCATATATATATATATACATTCATATATATATATATACATTCGTATATATATATATATACATTCGTATATATGTATACACACACACACACACATATATATATATACATATATACATTTATATAAATGTATGTGTTTATATAAATATATGTATATATTTATATAAATACATATATACATTCATATATATGAATGTATATGCTTACACATATATATGAATGTATATATGCATTCATATATTTATATATATATATAAATACATACACACACACAAACATACATATATAAATATTTATATAAACCCACACATTTGTGTGTATATATATGTATATATATATAAATATTATGTATGTATGTATGTATATGTGCATATATGTATATATATACATATACATACACACACACACACACACACACACATACATATATATATATATATATATATATACATATATAAAAGTTATAAGCATATAGAGTGAGAGATTCAGCGGTAATATATTCATTTTCCAATCTATTGTAATGTAGTAGAATTTAATTTCTAAATAAAAAAGAAAAAAAAAACACACAGAAAATAAACACAAAGACGCTAAATTTAAAAGCTACAAAATCTTTTGTAGTTTCAAGCAAGACAATTCCACTCGGAAGAAGATTTTGGGCAAAAAAATAAACAGTTAATAAATAAATAGCTAAATAATAGTAATAGTAGTTATGTATAAATAAAGTATAAATTTAAAGAATTTCAAAAACAAAAAAATATTGAATAATAATAAATAAATAGATGAAAAATTAATTTAAAATTTTTTAAAAAGCCTAGAAAATTGAAGTAAAATACAAGAAACACTAATAAAACAATAAAAATCTATATAAACTAACTATTTCAGTGAAAGAGCAAGTCATTTAGTGCTTCACAGAAAATAAACATTTCAGCTGAGAATCTATTTGCTCTATTAGAAATATTTTGCATCAAAGAAAAACATCCCACTTTTATATATTAATTGAATTACTTTCAACAAAGCTTTTCTATTTCCGATCAATATTTATGAAAATATATAAACATATAAGAGAAGACGTTGGAAGAGGATCATTGCAAGTCTGCTTAAAGTTATAATACCAAGCAGCTGGAGGTGTTAGGACCAAGAGACTGAGTGAGGGAGAGATAGGAAAAATGAATGGAAATAAGTGAGAGAACAGGAAATCTGGAATGCATTAATTGGTTGTTTCCTTTCAAGCGGCTTGCTCACACTTACCCCTACGTAAATGTAATAAATTTCATTTCTTCTTTTCTTCATTTTCATTTCTCTTTTCTTCTCTTAATAGATTCTGTCTTCTTTCATTTTTTCTTTTATTTCTACATTTATGAAAACTTCAAATACGTGTGTGTGTGTGTGTGTGAGTGCACGTGTGTATGTGTGTGTGTGGTGTGGTGTGTGCATAGGCACATACACATTTGTATGTGTATATATGAATATATACATGCACACATAGGCATTTATATATATGTGTGTGTGTGTGTGTGCATGCATGTATGTATACATCTGTATGTATATATATATATATATATATATATATATATATATATATATATATATATATATATGTATATATTTATATATATATATGTATATATATATGTATATATATATATATGTATATATGTATATATATATATATATATATATATACATATATATATATACATACACACACACATATATATATATACATACATATATGTATATATACATTATATAGATAGATACATATATATATATATATATATATACATATACCTTATATACGTTATTATATACACATACACAGACACTCACATACACACACACACTCATAAAAATTTATGCATGTAAAAAGAGATACACATGTACGCAAATATATTTACACAAATATACACACACAGATGTGGACATGCACACATACATATTCACACACAGCACTGTGTGTTTCTCACATAGCTTCTGAATGCATCAGGTACAGTAGCCACAGAGTTCAACTTTATTCAACTTTGTTCAGCACACTTAAGGAAAATAGTTGGTTCCAGTGCAATTTTAGTCACTAGAATAAGAGCGGGATGAAGAAGTTGAGAGAGTTGTTATTGCTGCAGAAATGGTAAGCTCTATATATCCAATGTAAGGAATGTGTTGCTGCATGCTAATGAGACATGAGTAGCAGAAATTGGGTGAAGTAGCCAAATCTGGAGAAAAATGTGACAATCACAAAATATACAGGATGTGTAACAGGGAAATATCTGACAAAGTAGCTGGGTACTGGAAAGTATAAATTAACCCTTTTGCTTTTATACGTCTTTTAAAATACATAGCTTGTGCGTCAATTACTTTTCAAACACGGTGAAAGTGAAAGTACAGATGTGGTTGCGTGGTAAAATGCTTGCTTCTCAATCTCATGGTCCTGGATCCAATCCCACTGCATAGCAACTTAAGCAAATGTCTCTTACTTTATCCTCAGTAAGACCAAAGTCGTATGAGTGGATTTGGTAGATGAAAACTGAAAGAAGCTTGTTGTATATATATGTATCTCTCTCTCTCTATATATATATATATCTATTTGTATGTGTCTTTATGTGTGCTTGTCCACCACCACCACTTGACAACCTATATTGTTTTTATGTCCCTGTAACTTAGTGGTTTGGCAAACGAGACTGATAGAAAGAGTACCAGGCTTTAAAAGAGAAATAAGTCCTGGCATCGACTTATTCGACTAAAACCTATCAAGGTGATGCCCCAGCATGGCTACAGTAAAATAAGCAAAACAAGTAAAGGATAAAGAATAGATTAAGTAAAACAATTTATACTTAGAACATAAATTACCATGAAATATTGATGCAAGAGTTTTTTTCTGTAAATGACTTTAAAACAAGGAAGGTGGTGTTACAGAACCAAACGTAGTCTCAGGTATGTTAGTATCCAAAGGGATAACGTTTTCAAGGTTCATGATCGCTATGATGTAAAGAGATGTGTGTTGAGTGAAAAAGTATCTTCATGCTTTTTTATTTGTTCTCTCATTTTACACCTGTTTTTGCATGCTAGCATGGGTTAGATCTTTATATTAGCAGGGTATTGGAGTGTAAGCAGCCCCCACTTATGCGTACCTCCCCTTCATTGGACACTGCTTGCGAAGACCGGTCAAGGCAAGTGAAATCAGAATCGAAATCAAATTTGTTAACTGGCATCCATGCTAGCGGAGCACTAAGAGCACCATCTGAGTGTGATCATTGCCAGAGCAGCTAACTGGCGTTTGTGCCGGTGGCACGTAAAAAGCACCTTTCAAGCATGATCGTTACCAGAGTTGCCTTTCTGGCACTTGTGCCAGTGTGCAGGTGACACGTAAAAAAAAGAAAAACACGATTTTCCATGACCATTGCCAGTACTGCCTGACTGGCCCTCATGCTTGTGGTACGTAAAAGCACCCACTGCACTCTCAGAGTGGTTGGCATTAGGAAGGGCCTCCAGCTGTAGAAACTCTGCTAAATCAAGAATGGAGCCTGGTGCACCCATCTGGTTCACCAGTCCTCAGTCAAACCGCCCAACCCATACTAGCATGGAAAGCGGACGTTAAACGATGATGATAATGATGATGATTAGCAGGGCATATTTTCACAGTCAGATGTCCTTCATATGACGGAAAAACTTTAGTGTTGTACTGTATGAAGAAACGGGTTTTTTTTAGCTATTTCACAGGATTCAAAGTATTATCAAACAATATTTCTTCTTGTAAACATTGATCTTGTGGGTCTTTTACTGTCAAATTCTCTTCACCTGTTCAGCCATAAAATATTAGTGTTCAAAAGTGTAATATAAATGTGTTTCTTGTAAGTCAAATTAAAAGTTAAAAACTATTTCAGTTGGATTCTTATTTTGAAATACAAAACTGTACATTTTTGCTTTTAAAATACCTTTTATTTCTATTTAAAATTCCTATTATATTTTAAGTACTGTTTTAATGTATTTAGACCGTATGTATTCATGAGAAACTTCTCAGAGAATTAATTGTGAAGTTATATTTTTTCCATGGTAACAATTCTATGAAAATTATTTAATTGAAAAATAGCCTCTCAAAACAAACTCTTTCCTATATTATTTCATTGTAGTAAAACAAAATTGATTAATGGAAACATTTAAAATCTGCTAATGAGAGAATGAAGGCTTTCAGCAGAAATTAAAGATTTCTATTTCGTTGATTTTATTTCAGGAATACCAAAAGTTCACCAATTAAAAATCTAGAAATGGAAAGAATATTTTCAACTCTTTAACGATGAAAAACTTTTTTTTTAACAATGATAAATAGAATTTTCACAAAAGGGAACTTCCGAGGAACGATATTTTGGATACAAGATATTGTCAATAGTCATAAAAGATGACAAACTAGCGGGTTTTTCTTCTTTTTTGTTTTTGTTGTTTTCATTGATATAACTGTCAAAAGGCAAATTTGAAAAATTGCTGCACTTTCGTGATTGCATGAATTATGTAATTGCAAACAGTAGAGATTCTTATGCAATAGCACCTAAGAAGGTATTCGAAAGATTTTTTGTTTGTCCCTTTAACTCTTTTACTCCTTTACTTGTTTCAGTCATTTGACTGTGGCCATGCTGGAGCACCGCCTTTAGTCGAGAAAATCGACCCCAGGACTTATTCTTTATGAGCCTAGTACTTATTGTATCAGTCTCTTTTGCCGAACTACTCAGTTACGGGGATGTAAACACACCAAGGGTGAGACAAACACAGACACACAAACATATGCACACTCATATATATATGCATATACATATATACAACGGGCTTCTTTCAGTTTCCATCTACCAAATCCACTCACAAGTCTTTGGTCAGCCCAAGGCTATAGTAGAAGACACTTGCCCAAGGTGCCATGCAGTGGGACTGAGCCCGAAACCATGCAGTTCGTAAGCAAGCTACTTACCACACAGCCACTCCTATGCCTATGATCATCCTGTCTTTTTAAATGTGTCTTTTTGACAGCTGTATCTAATGTACTTTTCTTCTTACTGAAAATGATAAGTAGTGATTTGAGGAAAATTTGGCTACTACTCCTAGCATGTTGAACCCACTTCCAGAAATGCAGTTGAATGGCTTTTAGTCATGTGTTCAAGAGACGCTGCAGAGAGAATACTGTAAATATTATGTATTTAACCCTTTAGTGTTTAAACTGGCCATATCTGGCCGAAGTTTTCTACCTATTTTATGTTTAAACTAACCAGATCAGGGCTCTCACAACTAACCTACATTGACATTATAAAAAAAAAACAATCACATCATTGAAACCTCAAAACTATAAGATAATACATGATTAATTAAAAACAATTTGAGTAAAAAAATATTACATTTAACAGCGTAATCTGAACACTAAAGGGTTAAGGCACAACAGACTTGGGATTAGAACGTCTGAGAAAAGAATAGCAAGGCAGATTATTCAAGCTAAGTCAACTAGCAAGAGATCTGGGAAAAGACCACAAAGGAAATGGTTGGTTAGTATCCATAGTCTCAGATGGTCATGTTTGGGAATCAAGCCAGAAAGTCAATGACAGTTGCTTCTGATGGGACCATATTGAGGAAGTGTCTGACATCTCTACTCTAACAACTTTCATAGGAATAGCAGACAGAGAAGATGGATGGATGGATGGATGGATGGCTAAGGTAGCTTAATTTGAAAATATTGAGAAATTTAAAACAGAAACTCTTTTAATTGTTTGTTAAAATGACTGTCTTGCTAAATTGATTTCAATATTAAATTATTAGTGTGTTAATTGCATTTCATTTCATTGATCTGCTATACTATAGAAAATACCTATAGGTTAAGGCAACAAGCTGGCAGAAACGTTAGCACACCGGGCGAAATACTTAGCGATATTTCGTCTGCTGCTACATTCTGAGTTCAAATTCCACCGAGGTCAACCTTGCCTTTCATCCTTTCGGGATCGATTAAATAAGTACCAGTTACACACTGGGGTCGATATAATAGATTTAATCCGTTTGTCCTTGTTTGTCCCCTCTATGTGTAGCCCTTTGTGGGCAATAAAGAAATAAGAAAATACCTATAGGTTTTTGAGCCAACACTGTATATTATCATACAACAAGTATAAAGAATGCAAAAGTAGGCATGGTAGTATGGTTAACAAGTTCACTTTGCAAACACCTGGTTTCAGGTTCAATCCCACTGCATAACACCTTCAGCAGATGTCTTCTACTGTAGCCTTGAGCCTTGTAAATGAAATTGGTATGCAGAAATTATGTGTCTGCATGTGTGCCTGCACATGTTTTTGTGTTTGTGTGTGTGTGTGTGTGTATGTGTGTGTATCTGTTTGTCTCCCAACCACCACCACTACTAGCACATGATTACCGGTGTTGGCTTGTTTAGCACTTAACCAAAACAGACTAATAGAATAAATAACAAATATAATAAAATAATAAATAAATATGAGTTGATTTCATGGACCAAATGCTTCGAATCTGTGCCCCAGGAACATGTAAAAAAATCATAAAAGAATACATATTTTTTTTATCAATCAAATGAAATACCATTATTTTTTATTTGAAAAGTTTCCAAGAAATTGTTAAACATGTGAATAGGCTTAAAATGTATTTTACTCTGAGAGAGAGAGAGAGAGGCTCTTTATTACCAGTAAAGGTAGTAGCATTATGCCTGATGTACTAACATTTCTGCCAGCTTGCTGCTTTATTAAACTGGATAATATTAATTATCATCATCATCATCATCATCATCGTCATCAACATCATCATCATCGTCATCGTCATCAGCCTCATCATCATCATCGTCATTGTCATCGTCATCGTCATCGTCATCGTCATCATCATCCGCATCATCATCATCATCATCATCGTCGTCATCGTCATCATCATCATCATCATCATCATCATCATCATCATCATCATCATCATCATCATCGTCATCATCATCGTTATAACTAACTTTAATGTCAACTTTTCTATGCATAGATGGGTTGAAATAAAATTTGTTGAAGCAGATATTTTGGTGATGGATACCCTTCCTATCATCAAATCTTACCCGTTTCCACTTAATATGATATTTTTCCCTTGTTCAGAAGTGATTACATAAAAAGATTAAAATCAAAGAGCATTGCTTACAACAATGAACTTTATTTGACAATGATCATGTGAGGTTAAGAGAAAGAGACATGACATCCTGGCACATAAATAAGAATATATAAATAAACATACATCTCTCTCCCTCCTTCTTTCACTCTCTTTCTTTCTCTCTCTCTCTCTCTCTCTCTCTCTCTTTATATATAAATATATAGTAGTGGGGGACAAACACAGACACAAAGACACAAACACATATCCATTGGGTTGCCTACACTTTCCGTCTACCAAAACCATTCACAAGACTTTGGTTGATATGAGGCTATAGTAGAAGACACATGCCCAAGGTGCCACGCAGTAGGAGTGAACACAGAACCACGTGGCTGGAAAGCAAACTTCTTACCACACTGCAACATAAGGCTTCCTTCATTTTCCATCTACCAAATCCATTCACAAGGCTCTTGTTGACCTAATGCTATCATATAGTCAAAGACATTTGTCCAATATACCATTCTGTGGGAGTGATCCCAAAACTTGGTGGTTAGGAAGCAAACTTCTTAACTACACAGTCATACTTGCCATTGGATATCAACCTCATTAAATTAGATATTTACCAAATCTCTATATATAAAGCTAAAGTTATCTGTGTATGGCAGGTTTGGTAGCCTTCAACTGACACTATCTCCAAGACCCTGCGGCACAAAATTCAAATCGGACCATGTTAACACCAAAAATTATTTACATCAAAAGGTGCTTTTTTTCTATGAAAATCCCTATTTTTTACGATTTTTTGACTGCTGTGTCGCCATTTTTCGATGTATTTCAACCAGAAAAATGTTCACTTAAAGAGAATAACAAGCTGCATAATGCAAACTTTTTACTTTTCAAAACTTCCAATTCTAAAGGGTCGAAACAAACCCGAGCAATGCTGGGCGATACTGCTAGTTAATTTAAAAGGCATGAAGTAAATATAGGGTGAAACGAAAAAACCTCTCACATTTTACAAATTGACAAAAGGCTCAACAATAAGTGCAAGATTTCCCATCAATCCAAAGCATGATGAGAACTAAAACTGACAAAGCTTTAGCTACATGAAGGTACTGTTGCCATGTACCCAACTTTAATAGGCTCACACCTATGGCTGTGTAAAATATGAGAAGTTTCCAGTTACACTCTATATATGTTCTTCATAGAACTTTCGAGTTTGTACAAGTTTTTAAAGTAGCTAAGATATTTTCCTGATGTAGCAAACAGATCATGTCAAAGATTTGAAAATTGACATATCTTGAGGCTAATGAAAATTTGCACAAACTACAATTATTTGCTTAATTTATTAAGAATGATGTGAACTCAAAAGTTAATTTGCTGGAAGTTCAATGCATTATATAAGATTTATCTCACTTTCAAAGTGAACTATTAAAAATGCCAGCAGGCAAGGTTTTCTTTATATTAACCAAGTAATTATTAAAGCAACTAACACAGAAAACCTTGTGTTATTATTCCTGTGCAGAATACTATAGTACATTAAATTGCATTTATCTTTCAATTTAACACATTGTAATTTGTGCAATTAATTGTTCCTTAATCTATTATTAGTTGTCACACAACTAGTGTATTATGTATATTCCAATATGGAACAGAAACATTTTATTGCAAGTAATACGTAGCCCAGAACACAATGAGAAAATTTAATTAAAGCAGGACAGAAGCGGATTTTCAAACTAACCTCTGTAAGTTTAAAATGATGTAAAGTTTGTCAATCTGAACCATGAGCTATTTGATTTACTAAAAGAAAGACATTATTATAAGTGTGTTGCAGTGTTGTGATGAAATCAAAATTAGCTGCACAATGTTAAAGGGAAACGGGGTAATCACAATTTGATTTGTTCTGAAAGTTTCGAGACAACAGCTAAAAGTTTCTATTTAAACGATGTTTTAAATTTGGGAATAAATTGCAAAGTGGGATATTAGCTACTCATTCATTTATTTCTGATGATTTAATTAGCAGAGTGCTTTCAGGGGTTTAAAATGGGTTGTAATGGTTTGGAAGTAATTGGCAGAAGCAACCTGACTGAAGCCCTGTCTTTAACTACACATTCTTAAAAACATTGACTAACACTGGTAAATAACCTGTATGATCCCTCTGTGTGCTATAACCAGCAAGAGGGCCTCTACAAGGTCAGTCAACCTCTTAAAATAGCAACTAAATCCCCACTTCAGGTTATACCCTACTATATTAAAAAGTGACGTATTTGATATCTTAAGCTGAACTGATCTTTGATTAAAATAGGATGCTCGTGGCAAGAATGCCTTTGATCATAGATACTTTCATTAAAAGTCAGTCTGGTTTAATCCAAAGTCAATGTCAATAACAGTCAGTGTCAAATAACATCCACCTTCTCCTCAACCACTACTAGGATTAGTGACCCTGAAAAGATGATGAATCATTTCCTTTCATTCTCTGACACAGGCATTAAATGAAAAAAATAAAAGCAATCAGTCATGTGATTTACATGCTTAATTGCATTTTGTGTTGTGTGTATGCATGTGTGTGTGTGCGTGTGCATATGTGTATGTGAGTGTCTTTCTATCTATCTATCTATCTATCTATCTATCTATCTATCTATCTATCTATCTATCTATCTATCTATCTATCTATCTATCTATCTATCTATTTGTGTGTGTGTGTCATTAAATATGCTTGATTAAAAAGCAGCAAAAATATCACAAAAACTGTTACTCAGTTCTCATTCGTTGGACAGTTTATATATATATATATATATATATATATATATATATATATATATATATATATATATATATATATATATATATATATATATATATTATATTAAATTAGAGATAAAACCACTATTGGGCAAATCATACAATGAAAAACTTAAGCCAATACATAAGATTAATTAATTTATATTATATATATAATTTATATTCCAGCCATGAAACGATCGTAGTGTTATACTCATTATCTTTTTTAATAATTTTGATATATATTTAAAATAATATAAATTAATTAATCTTATGTATTGGCTTAAGTTTTTCATTGTATGATTTGCCTAATAATGGTTTTATCTCTAATTTAATATAATATAATATTTTACTATAAAATTGGATTCAATCCTAAATCTGATTTTTCCCTGTAAGTTTGGATTTATTCCCTAATATTTTATTATATATATATATATATATCACACGTGCATCCTTGTTACATGAGAAAACTTACTGAAGGCTTACTGAAATGATTCATAATTGTTGCCATGTGATGCCTTTATATGACTTTTAAGCTTGGCCAATCTTTTACGTATTTTATTACATACTAGACAACTGTGCTGGCTGGCAGGAGAAACAGGTGCCACCATATGCACTCTCTTAATATGTCTTTTTAGACATCCAACTGAGAGGCACGCCCTTCCACATTTTACACACGTTTGTTATGAATTTTAATAGCCACATCATTGTTTATTATGGGTCAATTTCTATGAGAATTTTTATGGCTCACCAGGCCTACACAACTGAAACACCTCCGCCCACAAACCACACATATAAAAAGCAACACTCTCTCTCTTTCCACAGGTTCCCCTTTCTAATCCCCCTTGTAATTCTCTCATACTTCACTCTCTCTCTCTCAAACCTTGAACAACCCATCATGCACTATCTTCCTCTATCCATCATGGTCTTGTGCCTCCCTCGCCCAATTACCAGCTGCAATTCCTGTCTGTATTAGAGCATTTTTAAGGCAATCCTTAAACCTTAGTTTAGGCTTATGCACTGGTCTCCTGCCATCTCCCATCTCACGAACCTCCACATAACTAATATATAAGTAAATATATATATGTATATATGTATGTATGTATGTGTGTATATATATATATATATATATATATGTGTGTGTGTGTGTGTGTGTGTGTGTATATGTATATATATATATATATATATATATATACGTAAAATATAGGGGAGTGAGATTTTTTAGAAATTCCACCACCAGTGGCCTAGCATGTATAAAAAGTCAATAGACAACATATTTTCAATATAAAATAGTGTACATTTAAACACAAGAGAAAACTGCCTTCAATAGGCAGTTTTTACATGCTAGAAGAAGTAGTCAAAATCACCAAAACCATATTTAAGAGCAATCTTCAAAAGGAATGAAAAGTAAAAAACTTTTACCTTGTTATTTTATTCTGGACAGACCTAGATTTCAAAATTTTTTAGCAAATAAAATAATTTGCCCGGTGAATTTTTCATCAGTGACTGCACCATAACACTAACATATAATTAAGAAACAAACAACACATGTCTCATCAATATACATTATAATTTTTCAAATTCACCGTGCAAGCGCAGTTTCAGTCGAGTGATACTGTATTTGAGTGGTGAATTTGAAAAATTATAATGTATATTGATGAGACATGTGTTGTTTGTCTCTTAATTATATGTTAGTGTTATGGTGCAGTCACTGATGAACAATTCACCTGGCAAATTATTTTATTTGCTAAAAAATTTTAAAATCTAGGTCTGACCGGAATAAAATAACAAGGTAAAAGTTTTATGTTTCCTTCCTTTCGAAGATTGCTCTTAAATGTGATTTTGGTCGTTTTATCTACTTCTTCTAGCGTGCCAAAACAGCCTATTGAAGGCAGTTATATATATGCATATATATATATATAATCAGTTTCTGCTTGAAGCTTTGGCCATGCTGGGACACCACCATTTTGCTACATTGTTGTTATTGAGAGCCTCCTCTTATATGTGGCATTTGGTGAATAAGGGAGTTTGATGTAGCTGCCCTCAGTTGTGCCTCCTGCTGTGAGGTAGGTCCATATGGGACTCTCAATAAGAAGAGATCCAGTTTTGATTTGAAAATATTTACATCCACTTTGTGTAGGTCCCTCAGTCTCTTTGGGAGAATATTAAAGAGCTGTGGGCCTCTGAAACCCAGGGGGCTGTAGTAACTGGTCTTGAAGCACGACAATCTTTGGTACTGTAGATCTTTTGTACTGTTGAATCTTTGGCACTGTGCAGTATGAACCAATCCAAGCATTCATGTAGCTTTCAAAGCCAAAATTTGGCACAATCCTTTCCAGGATCTTCCAGATATTTTTTACTGCATATCTCTCCCACCTTCAATCCAGGAAGTAGAATCTTAGCTGTTTCAGCCTTTCCCCGTAGCTAAGCTGTTGCAATGAGAAGATCTTCTTTGTGAAGCTTCGCTGGATTACTTTAAGGTCCACTGTTAATTTTACACTGTAGGGTGACCATAGCTTGACACAGTATGTATACAAATTTTCAATCTAATCTTCTGCAAGTTAAAATAGGATCCCTTGAGGGGGATCCTATCCTTCATGTAACACTAAGGTATATTCGGCCTGGTGAGTAGCTAGCAGAGTACCCCTCATTGAGTAATTATTACATCAGAGGATCTGCCAGCTAGGGAACACATATAGACTGGATTTTATCTTCTCCATTCCCTAAATTTGGATTTTTCTTTGCATACACAGTGACCCCAGTTGCTAACTGTTAACTATAAAATAACATTTTTCAGCTCATCGAACTTCAATATGGGAAAAATTTTAAAGCTTCTACGTCAATAAACCA
Organism: Octopus sinensis; assembly: GCF_006345805.1. NCBI lineage: Eukaryota > Metazoa > Mollusca > Cephalopoda > Octopoda > Octopodidae > Octopus > Octopus sinensis. The sequence continues at coordinate 63,620,000 of NC_043008.1, forward strand.
ATTGTATTCTCAGAAGTTGTATTTTATACTTTCTACGAACTGCTTGAAGCTTGATTCTTGGATTTTACCTTTACATATTACTATATATATATATATATATATATATATTTCTTTACTACCCACAAGGGGCTAAACACAGAGAGGACAAACAAGGACAGACAAACGGATTAAGTCGATTACATCGACCCCAATGTGTAACTGGTACTTAACTTATCGATCCCGAAAGAATGAAAGGCAAAGTCGACCTTGGCGGAATTTGAACTCAGAACGTAACGGCAGACAAAATACGGCTACGCATTTCGCCCGGCGTGCTAACGTTTCTGCCAGCTCGCCGCCTCTATATATATTATATATATATAATATATATATATATATATATATATATATATATATAATATATATATATTATATATATATATATATATATATATATATATATATATATATATATATTATATATATATATATATATATATATATATTATATATATATGTGTGTGTGTGTATGTGTGTGGAGGCACATGGCCTAGTGGTTAGAGCAGCGAACTTGTGGTCAAGGGATCACAAGTTTGAATCGCAGACAGAGCGATGTGTGTGTTTATGAGTGAAACACCTAAGCTCCACACGGCTCCAGCAATAGGTAATGATGAACTTCTAATGACTCTTTCACCACAACTTTCTCTCACTCATTCCTCCTGCATCTTCTAGCTCACCTGTGACAGACCGGCGTCACATTCAGGTGTGGAACCTATATGCAAAGGAAACTGGGAAACTGGCCCTAATGAACCAGGCATAGCTCAAGAAGGAACAAACATATACATATATATATGCACTCACATGCACACATGCACACGCATGCACATATATGGGCAGATAAGCTTGTGTGGTCAAGATAATGATGAAGACATATTGTATTGTTCAACCATTAAAAATAGACAAATATTCATGTCAGCTGCTCAAGATATTACAGGCATGTAAAATACATTTCTGATAAGTATGGGCATGTGTATGCTTGAGAGACAGAGACAGAGACAGAGATACAGAGAGATTATAGAAACAGAAAGTATGAGATTGTGAGAGTGAGAAATGATGAAGGAAAATGTTGAAGTTCATACTTGTTCTCTAGAGGTATGTTTTGCCCATAGCACTACTAAAGAATTACTATAGAACATGAATACAAAATCACAATAAGTAGCCCAATAGTGTCTGTGTGTGTGTGTGTGACATGTGTTTTGTGGTGTATGAATTTGCTACATTCTGCAAATAATCGTAGAAATTTGAACAGAAATTATTCAACATCATGCAGAAAGGGATAATCAGTGTACATATCCACTTAGAAAATTAACATATACAGGTGTATATACATACATACATACATGAATATATTTACATATATGTACATGCACATACACACATATATATGTATGGATATGTGTGTGTATATATATATATATATATATATATATATATACATATACATATGTGTGTGTATGTGTATATATATTTATAGATATGCATATGTAAATATGTATATAAATATATATATATATATATGTATATAGGTATATGTATATATATATATATATAATATATATGTATATATGTATATATATATATAATATATATATATATATATTATATATATATATATATGTATGTATGTATATATATGTATATGCATAGAATATATATATATATATGTATATGTATATAGATGTCTGTATATATTTGTATGTGTGTATGTATAAATATTTATGAATGTATATATGTATATGTGTGTGTGTGCATATGTATTTATTTGTTTGTTTACATGTGTATGTGTATATGTGTATGCATGTATACAGTTAGATAAATAAATTCATGCATACACTTTTTTCTTTTTATTTTTAACCCAAGTGGTGAGAAAGATATTTTGCTTTTCTTGGCCTAATACTAACATATCGATTAGTTCCGAGGCTTTTTAAGAAGCACCAGAATTAATATTCCACACTCATCTTCCATAAACATAAAATGATATTAATATTACTTTCAATTCAAGATAGAACTTCAAGGAAGTAATGCCTTCTAACTTGACTTACACAGAGCTGCCAAGTAACCATAATTCTAGAATCAATATTCATCTTATTCTTTTTTGGTAACCTGGAATATAAACTAAGACTAGAAGCACTTAAGGTTTAGACATCTTGGTTCTATATTTTTAATGTATTTTCTCAAAGACATTTATTCTAATAGTTCCAAAGAAATGCCACACTTTGCCTTTTATAAAAGAATTGACCTATACCAATCAATTCTCAAATAGATCTTTTAAACAGTCAATGTAATTATTTTTTTCCTCAGTACTGCTATCATCCTGAGTGTGTACGCATTTGAGCATACATACATACATACATACATATATATATATATATATATGTGTGTGTGTGTGTGGTATATATATATACATATATTTGTATGTGTGTGTGTGTGTGTGTGTATACATATATTTATGATATTTATATCTATATCTATCTATAGATAGATATGCATATGTATATATAAATATATATATATATATATATAAGTTGAAAAAATTTGGTGCAACAGATACATTTGGATATGCATTTTGTATATGGGTGTATATTTATATATGTATATGGGTGTGTGTGCATGTATATATGTGTGTGTGTATGTATATATATATATGTTTGTATGTATATATTTATTTATATGCACACATGCCTATATAGAGAACTATATATGTGTTTATGAGTACTTGTGAATGTATGTTAGTTTTTGTTTGCATGTGTGGGTGTACAAGTGGACATGTACGTGCATGCATGCATGTGGGTGTGTTTGTGTGTATCTGTGTGTGTGCAAATATATGTATGTTTGCTGGAACAAAATCATCAATAATCATATTTGTTGTTATTTAATATATATATATGTTCTTTATCAGATTTTGGCAAATGGTGACAAGCAATGAAGAGACATTATTAGGGTAGTGAATAATCCTCACACACACACACACTCTCTCTCTCTCTCTCTCAATATATATATATATATATATATATATATATATATATCTTTCTCCTTCACTCTACTTTCTGCTCCTCTCTCTCTCTTTCTTTGTCTCTCTGTCTTTCTCTCTCTCTCTCTCCAAACTTTATTCTTGAGTAGTTTGTCTGATTTTTCCCTACCTCTCAAGAATTTTACCAGTGATGTTATAAAAATCAATTCTGCATTAATAACTACTTACCAAAAAAAAAAAAAAAAAATGAATAAGCAGAGAAAAATATAAATATAACTAATAATAAATAAACAAATATATATAAAAAAAAATTTCATTAAATGCAGATTTAATGATTTTATTTGAACTGTAAAAGTGAATCCACTTTGCTCAGAAAATTTGACATTTATTATAAACTGTTAATAGTCTGGTTTTGCCCTTTTTACAGGCAAGTCCATTTCCAATGACAAAGTTGTCATTTATAACAAAACTACAAGAAATTAGTAAAGTTATGTTCTATGAAGTAGTCATTTATGATGAAGGCTTCCGATTTTATAAGGATGTCCGTGATGACTTTAGTTGAAATCAAGGATAGAATTTCAATTCAAATAACCACTTTTTTAATATACATACGCACATGTGTATATATATATGTGTGTGTGTGTGTGTGTGTATGATACATTTGTATGTATATATGTGTGTGCATTCATATGTATTTATATATGTATATATATATATATGTAATATATAATATTTATATATATATATAATATATAATATATGATATAAGTTATATGATGCATAAAAACATGTAATATACAAATAAGTATCTGTAAATATAAAACCATCCGAATTTCTGAGTACCTCATTTCTTCTAATATAAAATACCTGTACATCATCTCCAAACCTTCTAATATATATATATATATATATATATATATATATATATATATATATATATATATATATATAATGTATGTCTGTGCATATGCATGTATTCGAGTGTATGTGCATTCATAAATACATATACATACATATGGGAGTATGCACGCATATATATCATCATCATCATTATCATCATCGCTTAACATCCATTTTCTATGTTGGACGGTTTGACTGAGGACTGACAAGCCAGTAGGCTGCTCCAACCTCCAATCTGATCTGGCAAGGTTTCTATAGCTAGATGCACTTCCTAACAGCAACTATTACAAGAGTGTAGTGGGTGTTTTTTTATGTGCCACCGGCATAGGAGCCAGTCAGGCAGCACTGGCATCAACCACGTTCGGATAGTGCTTTTTATGTGCCACTGGCACAGGAGCTAGTTTGTGGTGGAGACTGGCATCGACCACGTTCTGATGGTGCATTTTACTTGCCTCCAGCATGGGGAGCCAGTCAGGTGGCACTGGCATCAGCCATAACTACAATTTCCATTTTGATTTCGATCTTAATTTGGTTTTGATTTTCGTTTCTGATTTTTGATTTTACTTGACTCAATGGGTCTTCTCAAGCACAGTGTATCACTCAATGAGTCAGGGGTACTTTTAAATGGACTGGTTATGCAACACTGGTATAGGCTACGGCTGTGATCTCACTTTACTTGCTGGGTCTTCTCAATCACAGAATATCTCCAAAGGTCACGGTCTCTTGTCATTGCTTATGTGAGGCCCGACATTGAAATGTTGTGCTTCACCACCTCATTCCATGTCTTCCTAGGCCTTCCTCTACCACGGGTTCCTTCCACTGTTAGGGAGTGACACTTCTTCATACAGTCAACCTTTCACATTGAACAAGAAGCCTTTTGTTGCCAGCAGAGGTAGGAGCTTTCTTAACTTTGCCCAGGCTATTCATATTCTAGTAGCTTTGCTCTCAGAGCATCCACCCCCACTACAGTCTTGGTCACCTAGTTAGTGGAAGCTATCAACTACTTCGACTTTCTCCCCCTGGCATGTGATGGAATCTGTTTTCTGAACATCTTTGATATTTATTGTCTCTGTGCACCTGCTGCACACAAAAACTATCATCCTGGTTAGATTTTCCTTGATATTGCTGCACCTCTTATGTGTCCATAGCTTACATTGGGTACTATATATATATATACATATATATATAATTTATTTACATATATATATATAGAGAGAGAGAGGGGGGGGGAGAAATAGAAAGAAAGATAGATAGATGCACGCATACATACATGTGGGTGTATGTGTGTGAATGTGTATGCATGTATACATGTATGTATTAAATTTTGTAACCTTTTTGCAAGATAGTTGATATGAAATCATGTACTGAAACAGGCCTTCATGTGTGACAGATAAGCCATTTTGGCAACAAAACCACATGCACTGACTTGATTTCACTTCTTTGTATTATAGTTTTACTGCTCAGAGCACTCAATCTTGTTTGCTCTGGTAGCTTCTGTGACTGTGGAGAGCAGCCTGCTATCAGAGATTTCACAGGGTCTCTTTCCACACATTATAAGCTTTGATACTGGTTGTTAATTATCTTGGGAGACATTCAATATCCAAGTATTAATCTCAAAATTTGTATTATTTCTTTTTCTTTTAAACCTTTGCATGCTATATGTCCCTTCTTTATCAGTGTATACTTACTTTCACTTTTTATTATCATTTCATTATATGTAAAACTTTCATCCTTTTGGGGTCAATAAATTAAGTACCAGTTGCATACTGGCTCAATCTAATCAAACAGCCCCCAGAGGCACATGCATCACAACCATTTGTGCATGACATGGTGATCTCATATCAAGATAAGCAGCACATGACCTTGCAGGTGGGGCCCAGTTAGAATTTTCTTTACGTTGAGTAGCCCAACCCACTCAAAAGGTCCCTGAATAAAGATTGTTTAAGGATTATTATTATGTGCATATATGTTATTTATTCATGATTGTAGTTTTCCTTATGTAAATTTTTTTTAAATGTATGCCCTTTCCTTTTTGAATTTTTTGTCATCAATACACTCATCACCCCCCACCCCCACCACCACTAGCATCATCATCATCATCATCATTGTCATTGAAGTAGCTATGGATTTTTGAGTGTAATTTTGATGCTAGCTCATTCCAGTTTGATTTTCTCATTGATGTTGCCTTTGTATTAGGCCATCATTATTAGCTGGGATTTGACAGCTGTTCACATTTGCCAACTGATCTGGTTTTCCTTTATTTTAAGACGACCTTAATTTTTAGTGACAGGTTTCAATTTTTTGACACGGTATAAAAAATATAAATCTTAGAAGCAGACATTAAGCTCATCTGTTGTGTGCCCTTAGGAATGACCAACAGAATTTGACAGAAAAGGTAGCGAGCTGGCAGAAATGTTAGCAAGCCAGGTGAAATACTAAGCTGTATTTCGTCAATTTTTATGTTCTGAGTTCAAATTCTGCCAAGGTCGACTTTGCCTTTCATCCTTTCGGGGTCGATAAATTAAGTACCAGTTATGCACTGGGGTTGATGTAATCGACTTAATCCCTTTGTCTGTCTTTGTTTGTCCCCATCTATGTTTAGCCCCTTGTGGGCAATAAAGAAATAAGACTTTGACAGAAATACTTGAATACCTGTGAGCAGCAGTGGTATGCCATAAATGATATTATATTCTTGCATCTATCAGTGTTCAAACCAATGTTTTATGGATTTGCATTAATCTCACACAGTCTGCTGACAACATTTGACAATATCCATATTTCAATCTTTGATAGTGCTGCTGACAAATGTATTTTTAAATGTTAGACTTAAAAGAAAGATAAAGTTCGTCCACCTGTCACAAGTATTTCAGCTAAGCCCGAAAAGGCTGCATTAAGGGAAATTTTCTGATAACTTCTGATTTTGACTAATATCAAAATTGTTAAGATGTGATTTGCCAGATTCTCTGGATGCTTCTAATGAAGAATTCCTGGTTTATTTACAAAGATTAATCAATCCACTTTGTTATAGGCATTTCTTTGAACATCCATGAATTTTGGTTAAGTTTCTTCTCTCTCTCTGAACAATGTTATATAATGTTTCTCTGAAGATCTCACTACACATTGACTTTTGATGTTCTGCATAGAAAGATAATTTAAAGATATGTGTATGCAAAAAACCTTAAACAGTCTTTACATGTGCACACGCACACACGCACACACACACACACGTACGCACGCACACCACACACACACACACACACACACACACACACACAATCATGCATACACACACACACACATTAACTTTATTGGATCTTTCACTTACCAAAGAACAAATTTGAATATATCATTGAAGATATCCAGTGGAAAGTTAGCCAAGTTGATTTTTGTCTGATATAAAATGTATAGTGATGCCATCTTAGAAATCTCCAGCATGCATGCGCAGAGTCGGATTCTTCCGGGAGGCCTGCCAGAAGTTCCCTCATGCGCATCCACAGAAAACTAGCAGCAGCGAAATTTCCCTCGTATCATCCTCTCGAATGCTGGCAGCCAAACAGGACAGTCATGTTTTAGCAGCTCTCTCAAGCTGCTACCTCATGGCATTTCTCCGCTATGCTTGAACGGACAGGATTTGGCTCACTCCACTTGACTACTGTGATGAGCTCCTAGGCTGCCGATTCGCCCTGAAAGAAGAATGTATATATTGCGAATCAAGAAATAAATATTTATACTGTTGAAGTTATTAGGAAGTCTTGACTCTTTCCTTCAATTAATATTTTAATGTAAAGGATGCGAGCAGCACCCATCCAGTGCGGGGACCTCTTATCCTGTTACAAATGTCTTCTGATCCATAATAAAAATAAAAAGTTATGCAGGGTTGGAGCTCCCCTACTTTTTAGTTGGTGGGGATGAGGAGCTTTTAGCATCTAAATCCTTTCCTACCTAACTTCAGCATATCCCTAGTTCATAAAACACACCACCGTCACTAATTCAGTTGTGATTTTCCTCACATTTTCATTTATATCTGTACTTTTTACACAGGTTTATTGGATTCAATGGTCTTTATAAGAATGGTGAGCAAATGGCAAAACCTTTATGGGAACTGAGAAGTTCTGGCATATTTTGATATCTAATTATAGTAATTCTCGCCTACCAGGGACCCAGTGTGATGGTATGATACTCTGAAGGAATTACACCAAGATCTATTTGAACTTTGACATGATGTAGCATTAGGTGCATATAAAAGCATTTTGGTATTGCTTAAGTGAATCAGCTAAACACATCTAAAACCATCATTCATTGAAATAGTCATATACCCAAAAGCTGATGAATTTGCTTGCATCTTTGGGGACAGGTTTTTTTATTTCCCCAACTATATTTTGAAAGATTGTAGATTCTCTTTTACTCTTTTACTTGTTTCAGTCATGGGACTGTGGCCATGCTGGAGCACCACCTTTAGTAGAGCAAATCGACCCTAGGTCTTATTTTTTGTAAGCCTAGTACTTATTTTATCGGCCCTTAAAAATGAAACTTACAGCACTTAGGTTTCCCAAGCGGTCACCCATCTAAGTACTAACTAGGTTCAACATTGCTTAACTTTGGTGATCGGATGAGAACCAGTGCTTTCAATGTGATATGGCTGTAAGCATTGATAGAAAGAAAAATTTTCACAGATTCTTCAGTTTGAAATATTTGAAAGAATGTAGTGATCTTTGACTTAGATCTCCATTGGATGCAGTTGTGGGTATTTTTCCCAATAAAATAAATTCTTTCATCATTTTTATGATAAACATCTAAGGGCATCATATTTGGGTGGTTTTGAGGATGGTGGGAAAATATTTTTCCAATCAAGGAATCGCAGAATTCTCTGCAATGCTCCGTAAATGACTGAGTATCTGCTAATCTGGTGTTCATAAATTCATCAAGATGGTTGGAATTTGAAACTTAGACTTAAAAATTTGCTTTATTTGGGAAGAGTCAGAACTGATAAAGCCTATAAATAAACTCACCATTTTTTGTTCATTTATATTTCCCTTCCCTTTCTTTTCAAAACTGTTGATATTTGGGTATGCACCCCAAAATATTTTTCACAACTCCAATCTGTAGCTGATGCTTAGCTTGCAGTTTATAACTGTCATTTTTTTATTCTGATGTTAAATCTGCATTTTGGGGGACCTAAATAATCATCAAAGATTTTGATATACAAAGAGAACTAAAATAGAGACAAATACAGTTAGAAAATCTGTTTATAGAGTTTATCAATAATGGATCTTCCCAAATACAACAATGTCGGCTTCAAAACATAGTCTTAGAACAAAATTAATGGAAAAGCAAATTAAAAATCAAAGAACTGAAAATAACTTGGTCATTTCCTTTGTTCTTGCAGTTGGAGATCTAGGTGACAGATTTTATTGAACTTCAAAATTTAATGTTAATATATGCTTTAAATATTGATGAAAGCAGAGATGGATTTAGATTTATCCATGAATTGTTTCTTTTAATAATAGTATTTCATAGTTTGATTGTGGTTATGAATTTATCTTTACCTGATTTCTTTGTTTTGTACACTGGTTATCCATTGCGATCAGTTTAAAGTTCAATCAGGAAAGGAAGCAGAAATACCTCTTTATATATTTGGTATGTTTCATAAACAGAGATTTTCTGTTCAGTTGTCAACATGGGCCATGAAAAATATGCTTCCTTACAATCCCATCAAGGGGGGAAAAAAACAAGGCTTTTACCTGCTTTTTCAACTCTTCCAGCCAAAGCAACAGGTGTACAGGGAGAAGGATTATATGTCAACATGGGCCATGAAAAATATGTTTTCTCACAATCCCATCAAGGGAAAGAAAAAACAAGGCTTTTACCTGTTTTTTCAACTCTTCCAACGAAAGCAACAGGTGTACAAGGAGAAGAATATATTCCTGCTATTTTACAAGACACACAAAGCAACCCCTTTTCAGCCATAGTTCTTCCATTTCAAACACCTTTTCAGGGAGACCCATTGCAGCAATGCAACAACATCACCTTCGTCAATTGTCAATGTTGATGTTCATCATCATCATCATCGTTTAACGTCCGTTTTCCATGCTAGCATGGGTTGGACGATTTTGACTGAGGGCTGGCAAACCAGATGGCTGCACCACGCTCCAATCTTGATCAGGCAGAGTTTCTACAGCTGGATGCCCTTCCTAATGCCAACCACTCCAAGAGTGTGTAGTAGGTGCTTTTTATGTGCCACCGATGTTGTTGTTGTAAGTAAATATTTCAGCTTCTGTTTCAGTTCATTTTGGATAGAATGTGAATGCAATGAGCCAATCAAGATGACCAGATATTCTGGCATAAGTATTTACATATGAATATTGGTCAACCAGTAAAAAATGATTGCAAGATGGCAGTTTGACTTTTGTTAGATTTTCTTTATCACCGTTGAAGACATTTCTTGTCTGAATATATTTTTTGAACTCTTAGCATAGACAGATTTAGTTTGATGAAGGCAAGATGTTCAGGCTTGATCTTTGTATACGCATTGATTTATGATCAAATAAAAGATTTGGTGAAAGTCAAGTGGTAGATTTTGTGTCAACTGATCCATAACCTATAGGTTATAAGGCGGTGAGCTGGCAGAAACGTTAGCATGCCAGGCGAAATGCTTAGCGGTATTTCGTTCTGAGTTCAAATTCCGCCGGAGGTCGACTTTGCCTTTCATCCTTTCGGGGTTGATTAGATAAGTACCAGTTACGCACTGGGGTCGATATAATCGACTTAATCCATTTGTCTGTTCTTGTTTGTCCTCTCTGTGTTTAGCCCCTTGTGGTTAGTAAAGAAATAGGTATAGAAATCATTTTGTGATATTTTTTTATAATCACATCTTTAGGCACTAAATTTGTATCTAACTTTCTTGTTCTTGTAACAGTGTACTTCTGAAATTCTGGTGAAATCACAGAATTATATCTCTTGCATGGAATTCCTGCTGAACAAGTAGAATGGTAACTTGTTACAGACAGAAGCTTTAAAATGACAATCATGTTCTCTAAAGGGCACATTATTTGGATAGATGCTAATTTTCACAACACTTTCATTGATATTCCCAAGAGCAATTTTAAAGCTTGCTGCATATTAATTGCAGTGTTATAGCCTTTGGAACGTTGCTATAATGTTGCCTTCTCTGATTTTATTCATTGCCTATTATTTGCAACTGCAGATGTTTGCAGTCACCATTTAGAAGAGAAAGATGTGTCCCATGATGATAAAGTTGACTTGGTGCTTTGAATGTAGAAATCCTTCTCCTTTGTCAACCTCAATAGGTCCATAAGAAATCATCAAGAAGCAACAATTTAATGTTCCTGACTTAGATAGGGTGTCAGTTAATTTTCAGCTCATTATTTCAAGAATTAGTATTGATGTGGTTGCAGTTTTACACTCCCATCGGAATAGTAAATACACAGAGCACTTCTTTTTACCACATTTTTTGCTCTTGGAGCAATCACAGAATATACTTATCCAAGGTGCTACGGACTACAACAGAACTCAAGACAACATAGGTGGGAGGGAAACTTCTTAACCACACAGTCATGCTTGCATGTGAACACATGTATAATAATAATAATAATAATAATAATAATAATCATAATAATAATAATAATCATAATAATAATAATAATAATGAAATTATTGTATACAGTGCTCAGATGCACCACAACTTGTCAAAAGTGCCTATAAAGCATATGCAGTAATGTACAAATGTCTGGAAAGTGAACAGTGTATGAGTCAGAGATACATGCTTGCGTGTGTATGGAGGGGAGAAAATCAGGTGTAGTGTTGGTGAATCTCAGGAAGCATGGAAGTTTTGAAGGATGCAGTGCTCCGACAACTAACAACTGATACCGGCCGTTTGTTCCATACTTCATATATGTGTGTGTATGTGAGCATGCATGCATGTATGTGTGTGTGTATTCATATATATATGTGTGTGTGTACTTTTTTAAAACTAAGATGAGGTAAGAGAAAAATAATTGACAAAAGCCACTGGTATGAGTTTAGATAACAAAGTGAAGGCTAGGGCACACTGAATGCATAATAAAATACTAAATTACTAAAATTTACCTTATGAACAAAAAGGAAGTACATATGGTTGATGAGAGTTATTTGATGTTTAATTATTTATTTTTAAGCATCTTCATGTCCTTCTTCAATTTTCACAACCAGATTTCTAGCACACATACACACACACCAACACACAATCCTATTATTATTGTTATTTCTTTATTGCCCACAAGGGGCTAAACATAGAGGGGACAAACAAAGACAGACACAGGGATTAAGTTGTGCCCACAAGGGGCTAAACATAGATGGGACAAACAAGGACAGACACAGGGATTAAGTCGATTACATCGAACCCAATGCGTGACTGGTACTTAATTTATCGACCCCAAAAGGATGAAAGGTAAAGTCGACCTCGGCGGAATTTGAACTCAGAACGTAGCGGTAGACGAAATACTGCTAAGCATTTCGCCCGGTGTGCTACCGATTCTGCCAGCTCACTGCCCTCCATCCTACAATTATTGTTCATTTACAGACGTCTTTCTCCTCTCATTGTGACTACTCCAACTTTTCTTCCTCTCCCTCCCTCCCACTCCCTCGCTCTCCCCCTCTCTCTCTCGCTCTGTATTGCTTGTTCTCTCTGCTACCTATCATTTCTTCCTCCTTTCCCCTTATCTTCAATCCTGACCCACTCTCTCTTATTTTATCTGCTCTCTTTCTTTTTCTCCTCCCTCACATTTTCTATACACTTCTCTCTCATATTCTGCTCCTTCTCATACTTCCACTACTGCAGAAGCTGATCTCCAAATTGCTTTCCTTCATTCTCTCTCTTTCCTAGAATGAAAATCATTAAGCTTTTACGTTCTGAATTACTTCTATTTTTCTCATTTTCACAATATGACAAAAGATCTTTTACTGTTTTTTTCCTTTCGTGCTAAAACCCACTAAACATGTTATTTTGTCCATTCCTTGTTGAGAGACCACAAAATATATTCTTGTTGCCTTCTTTATTCTAAATCCTGTCCTCTGTAGCTTCTACCACTTTATTGTTACTAACATTCTCAGGAACAACCATGCAGTTTAAAATCATTGAAATTTAAATGCATTAAAACTATTTTCATTAGCTGGCTCAGGCCCAACCAAAGGTGTTCTATGTTTTATAGTCTTTTTCTAGTGATTCTTTTCGTGTGCCACTTTGATTTTCACTCACTCTCTCTTTCTCTCCTTACCATTTATATATATATAATATATAAATAATATATATATATATATATATATATATATAGAGAGAGAGAGAGAGGAGAGAGAGAGAGAGATGAGTGTATTTTTACCTTGTTAACAATTAACTCGGAAAAATAAATAAATAGTTACCAGGGCAGCAAAAATCGCTATACAAATCCATCATTTTTTTGCTAAAATGTCTTATTGACGAGTTTCGTTTTTTTCACTTTCCTGAGGAGAAGATTGCATTGTTTATACCATTTATTCTTTTGAATAGTATCAGTGGAATTTTCGAAACATGTGTCGAAAGTAAAAATATTTGATTACACCTGCGTTAACTCCATTTTTTTTTTATTCATATACATATATATATATATATATATATATATATATATATATATATATATATATGCATTTGTGGGCACAGGACGTTATGAAATGTGCACAGCAAAAACGTACGAATCACGAGTACCTGGAACATTAACTATTCTTTCGAACAATGAAAGTCACAAATGGAAAACAAAACAAATATAAAGACCGACCCTTCATAAGTTGTTGGCTGTTTTCTACTCTCATTTTTCGAGCATTTAACAACAATATACACTTTTGTTAAAACAGTAGCTCCCACAAAGCAAATAAAATAAAATTTGGGATTTTGTGGAGGGTCAAAATAGGTAACACAAAGAGGACAGTGAAAACAAAGTGGAAGGGCTGAGAAGCCTAAACGAGGTTGTGGTGACGAATATATATATATATATATATATATATGTATGTATGTTTGTATATATATATATATATATGTATATTTTATATATACCCATGAGCATATGGTATAGTGGTTAAGTGTGAAGGCTACTAACCCCAAGATTCTGAGTTCAATTCCAGGCAGTGACCTGAATAGTAATAATAGTAATAATAATAACATTGGAAAAATACCTCTGGAGTAAGGACCCAGGTTCAAAATTCCCCTAGGACACTTGATGAAGGCTGGACAGTACATCAGCTGAAACAGGTTAACAACGAACAAGATGAGGACAAATATCCGTCAAATGTAAATAATGTAAATAATGTACATAATTCCTCATCTCTCAAATATAGAACTATATATATATATATATATTATTGTGTTTGTGTAGAGTTATTCTCTTTTTTAGTGCCTTATTATTTAACACATTCACCAGTTTGATTTCCATTCATTTAGTTATTTATTAAATATATATATATATATATTATATATATATATATATATATAATATATAACTAGATAGACATAGATAGATAGATAAATAGAGAGAGAGAAAGATAGATAGATAGACAGACAGATTAAGAGATAAATACTGATATACATATTTATTCATATATGCACATCTATATGTATACACACAAATGCTTACATATAGACACATGTTTTGCCTTGTGTTTTAGATTTTAACGTTGGAGACTCAGAAACCAGCATTTTCAGGGTTAGATATCAATTCAGTATATTATTAAACAAAAGGTAAATGATTGGCAGAATAATTAGTGTCATACAAAAATTACAGTATTCCTTTATCATTCTTAATGTCCTGAGTTCAAATCCCGCCAAGGACAACATTGCCTTGTACTTACTGATGTAAGAAATCAATACTAGATTTCTAGATTGAAAACTCCAATTAATTAAACACATTTTTAAAATTACTTTTTAAAAATTATTTTAAAAATCAGAGAAACTGAAACCCAAATGGAAAAATAGGTTGAAAATTTATATTAAATTCTGAAAGAACATGACTTACTTTATTCTGTTTCGTTATCATATTACAAGAACCGATCTAAGAATGTGAGCAGTACATGTCATAGACGTGACTGTATTATAAGTAAATGAAAGGAGACAAATGAATGTCTCCTGTACGGTTTTAGCTGTTTCCTAGTATTACTTTTGTTTCTTCTTTAATTTCCTTTTAGAAATGTTTAAAAATTTACCTTTACTCTGTTCTGGTTTATTTCTTAAAAGAGTGAGTTTGTTATTCTCATCTGTCTCAAATTCTGGCTTATAATGCCTAATACGATTTTAGTTAGAAAGTCTTAAGGTGAAAGTTAAAACTTGCATAATATTCTATTTCTTATTTTCGTTAACTTAGAATGTTCTGGAAGAGAACCAAGAGAAAAGGAAGGAATTGGGTTTTTGAATATCTAACTGTAGATGTCTGGTCCATAACACACAGAGGATAATATCACTGAAATATGCCAACTTGAAAGAAATGTCTACATCTCAAAGAATACATCAGGAAATAGTTTGAGAAGTTGTTTGCAATTAAAACTGAAACTAGTGGTTACCGTAAAACATCTTAACAAGGTAGAATTCTCTGCAAACAGCTGTTATTCTGTATCCAAAAACTATTTTCTCTATTTTCATGACTTCTAATCTGCTAACATTCTATGACGAAAAGAGAAAAAGAAGATATTCTATGATTTTTCTCCAGACTGTAATTATTTCCATCTTTAGTGAAATGTTTCACATCATAAAATATTTAATTAGTAAGTTAGAGTTTATGTTAGGCAGATGATATCTAAGAAGAATGAAATAGTGCTCTATATGATTATCAGTGACAAGAAATACATACATACATATATACATACATACATTATTATTATGGCTGTCCCCTCGTTATCAAGTATGGCCATTGCACGAAGCTTAACTGTTACTGGTGCTGTGATCGAATGTGACTTTTTAGCCCAGCTAAAGATCTACAATGTTTTGTACAAAATTGGCAACTAAAACCTTTACTGGTAATAGCCGGCTGTAGTTGTAACTGGGCTTCATGTACCTTTGCATGTCGTTTAAGTACTCCTGCCGAATTACACTCTCTTCCACATGCCCGACAGATATGATACATACATACATACATACATACATACATACATACATACATACATACAAGCATACAAAAGATTGTTCTGAAATAAACATTCATAAACATCAACTCAAGAAATACTGGTGGAATATTCCCATCAAATCTTCTGTCAAATGTAAACATAACAGGCTAGATATTGTAGTTTTGGTCAGTGTGGCATTGGTATGTACAATCATAGAGGTCAGCTGCCCTGCAGATAAAAATATCCCTTTGAAGATCAAAGTAAAAAAGGATATCTATGGACAGCTGCTTCGAAATATCCAGCTTATATATGCAGACTATGAATTCATATTCATACCAATAATAATTGGAGCACTAGGTTTTGTTAGTAAACACTTAAAGGAAAATCTGGCTAAACTTGGATTTTTAGAAACAGAATTTAACCAGCTAATTCGTACATTACAAGTTCAATCTATGAGTGGAACAATAAAAATATGTAAGACTTTTCTCAAATTGTAAATGTGAATTTGTCTGTGTTAACTGCATCCTAAAGATAGAGCCTTGTATCTTTGTTGGAAACTGGCTCCTTCCTCAGAGGAAGATTTATGATAATTAAAAAATAGAAGAGACATACATATACAAAAGGGTTGCTGAAAAGTTCCTTAATTTGAGTAAAAGAAAATACAGGAGGATTAGTTAATTATGATCTTATTCAACATAATCCTCTCTCAGATTCACAAACTTATTGTAGTTGTCCTGCAGTTTTACTAAGCACTGCAAAATAACTTGCAATGCTGGACCTCCAACAAGGTCTTTTGTGATACCATTAAAGCCAGGAACTTTCCAGTGGTCCCTTGTATATCTAAGTACAGGTATGGCTGAGTGGTAAGAAGCTTACTTCCGAACTAAATGGTTCTGAATTCAGTTTCACTGCAGGGCACCTTGCACAGGTATCTTCTATTATAATCTCAGATTAGCCAAATCCTTGTCAGTGGATTTGGTAGACAGAAACTGAGAGAAGCCTGTTGCATATATATATATATGTGTGTGTATATATATATATATATATATGTACCCGGCAGGACAAGTGAGTCCACAACCCGTGGCCTTCTACATGGGATGGAGCCAGCCTACGTATGCATACCTTCCCTTCTTGGGACACAAAACTCTACTTGTGAAGACGTGTTGAGGTAAGTGAGGATCAGAATCGAAATCGATCAATGGAAATTGCGGATGTGCTACCAGGGCCGGTGGCATGTCGAAACTCTGCTTGTGAAGACCCATTGAGGCAAGTGAGGATCAGAATCGAAATCGATCAATGGAAATTGCAGATGTGTTACCAGTGCCGGTGGCATGTAAGAGAACTTTCCGTTTCGCGACCGTTGCCAGCCACCGCCCCGTTCGTGTCTGTTGCCAGCCTCGCCTGGCCCTCGTGCCGGTGGCACATAAAAAGCACCATCCGTTCGTGGCCGTTTGCCAGCTCTGTCTGGCACCCAGGTGGGGGTGGCACGTAAAAGCACCACTACACTCACGGAGTGGTTGGCGTTAGGAAGGGCATCCAGCCGTAGAAAACTGCCAGATTGATGGGCCTGATGAAGCCTTCTGGCTTCACAGACCCCGTAGAACCGTCCAACCCTGCTAGCATGGAAAAGATACGCTAAATGATGATGATGATGATATATAATATATATATATAGATATATATATATATATATATACATACATGTATGTGTGTCTGTCTGTCTGTGTGTTTGTCCCCCACCACTGCTTGACAGCTACTGTTGGTGTACTTACATTCCTACAACTTAGCAATTCACCAAAAGTGACCAATGGAATAAGTGCCCAGCTTAAAACAAAAAAATTAGGACAGGGATCAATTCATTCGACCAAAATTGTTGAAGGGTATGCTCCAGTATAGGCACACTTTAATGACTGAAACACAGATAAAAAAAAAAGATATATAAGTGGCTTCTCTATCAGCTAAATTCATTCTCGAAACTTTGGTCAGCTCAGGGTCATAGTAGGATATGCCTGCCATAGATGCTGTGTAGTGAGACCAAACTCAGAACCATGTGGTTGGGAAACTAGCTTTTTACCACACAGCTACATCAGACAAATTTTGTAAAAAATCTATGACTGTTTCATATTTATTGCTTGGTTTATGTCATATAAGATAAAATGTCCTAAAGAAGAAAATTAAAGTAGGTGGAATGTTATTTAAAATTAACCTTATAAAAAGAAAACAAAGCCTGTAATCTGATGTGAAAGAAATAGATTTTGCATAATGAAGTTTCCCCGTGTCTTATATTATAATTATACGGTATAGTGTAATGAATAATTTTATTAATAGAACTGCTTTGAAAATGAAAATATTCGATGTAGTTTCTTGTTTGTTGAACGAATGTCTAATAAATATAATAAATATGTAAATATTTTTAATAATACTATTTAATGAGAAAAATAAAACAAAATATTTATAAATGTTATGTTAGAATTAGAATTTCATAATAATTCTGTGCATTTTCAAATAGAAATTTCGGCAAAAAAATTTGCATTAAATATTCATGATGACTGCAGGAAAGGAAATCTTGTTTAACAATGTTATTATTTTCTCTGTCTAAGACAGCAAATGACAAGTTAGCAAGGACATGTTGCTTAAATAAGAAAGAATTTAGAAACTATATTCCAGTTTCAATACGAAAAAGATAAGGGGTAGTTAATCACGAGTTTCATTATATTCTTTACATTTCTAAACCATTCTTGTAAAATTTTTGGTTTTTATTTAGCAGCTGATTTGTAAGTGCTAGCTCTATTTTTAATTCTACTCATAAATGATAAGCAAACAATTGTGATTGAACAGATAATATTTAGATTTTTAATTGTGTTCTTCTCTTGTAGCTGAGTCTACTAACTTGAAGTGTCTTACTCCTCTGCAATGCTTCTGGTTTTATCAAAACAATTTATTGCCCAGTTTCCACTACAATCACATTTGTGGTAAAACTAAAATAGCATTCTGAGTCAAATAAACTGTAACATTTTAATGGTAGCTTGTAAGACATAAAGTATGGTGGAACAAAGAGCAATGAAATAAAGCAAAAAAAAAAATTTATAATGGCTGCTTACTGTGATAGGAAGCAATAAAATGAAAAAAGAGAAGAGGGACATTTATACCAAAGCTCTAGCAAAACTGAGAAATTAGTATCTTTATTTAGAAGATGAATCATTCTATTGTATTGTCTTGTAGTTGCAATCAGATTTAGTGTTATATATTTGATAGAAAGAATTACTTAAACATAACAAACATAATAAATTAAATTAAATAAACAAATTATTTGAGCATTCTCCAATAAATAAGACATTTCATATACATTTTTTTAACAATCTTCTCAATTGCTTATTTACAAAGTCTATTGTATTTAATACTGTCTCCTTGTCGATTTATTGCCTTCAATTTTCTTAGTGAAAGAGAGAGAGAGAGAGAGAGAGAGATTGACAGAGAGACAGAGAGACAGAGATTTGTTAGACACTTTCGTCAAATGCAAAGCATTTTATCACCTTTCCAGAATTTTATGGAAAAATATAATTTGATCTGTATACCTTTTCAATGTTGACAAATCAATGTTTCTTTTGAAAAGCAATATTACACTTCTTCTTACTAATAAAAGAAAGCCACATATTCTACATAAGCACAGCATGGTCAATTTGCCTCTACTTTCCTTTTAACTGTTAGATAGCATTGAGTGACTGAAAGTTTAATTCACTTGATCTAGATGATGGAAAGCGATAAAGACTTAGAATGCTTTTAAAGGTTTTTCTTTTATGTGGGTTTGATACCTACTGAGTCAGTTTGCAAATGCAGAAGACAAATATTCTAAGATGTTAACAAATAACAAAAACTAGTGTGAATATAACACTTGCTATTTGATGTATAGATTGAAGGATGTACTAACATTCTTTAATCTAAATCATGCCAGTTTATTTACTATTACTGGCAACTAGTGTAATATTTCAAATGTTATACAATGTATTGTGGTATTGGATTTGAAGGGAAAGAGAGGAAAAGTGTTTTAACTTAGGCAATTTAGAATGGCTTTTAAGAATGTCACAGAAAAAATGATTTTCCACAAAATGTCCTTTCATGAGAATTTCCCAGCAAGTAATCCTTATATGGAATATATTCATGTTTACACATGCAAACACATATATATATACTGGACTCTAGCTACTTGTTTTTATACTTACTTGTAATAAATTATGTCTTTAAATATTTTCACCTTAATACATTAGTTTAAACGATCTCTTTATATGAAAGATTAATATGGTTATATGAGAAACCTTTCATGTTCATATATGCATGTGTGTGTATATATATTTATATATATTATGTATATATATATAATATATATATATTATATAAAAGGGCTTAGTAAAATAAATTACTTTGCCGCATACTGAACTCATTAGAAATAGCAGCTAAAAAACTTTTTTAAAGCTATTTCTAATACTTAAAGAAAATCTCTCTCATATAGTGTTTGCTTAATTCAACTCACAAAAGTTTGGGGGTAAGGACATCGAAAAATCAAATGCAAGGTTATTCGAGAACGTACGTTTCAAGATTAGTCAAACAACACTTCTATCATCAGCTCAGAAATTCCTTGGATTGGATTTGGAAACACTGAAAATAAGAACATACCCTTTCGAAGATCTGCTCGTAACTCACAGTGCCAACAAATTCAAATAAGCAAGCGAAGAATCTCTGTTCTCCCCCCTTTCCACCAGCGTGGGTTAAAATCATCAAACACTATGCTTATTTCGGTAAAATCCGAAGCATTAATCATAGGGAGATTAATTATAATTTCAACAATTGAGGGCAAAATTAATTTTGCCCTCAATTGTTGAAATTATATATATATATATATATATATATATATATATAATTATATATATATATATATATATATATATATATATATATATATATATATATATATATATTTATATATATATAATATATATATATATATATAATATATATATTATATATATATATATATTGGGCTGTCTGGAAAGTTTGTGCCGATTTATAGTAGCTTACCTTTCGGCTTATTTTAGAACATGTTTGATTCCATAAAATAGGAGTTGACTACACCTCCATTTAGAGCACAGTTTAAGCTATCTTTTCGTGAAAGAAGTTTTATGTTCCTATAACCTGTGTTAATTTTGTAACCCTTTAAAATGGAAGATAAGAAAGTTAATTTTCGGCACTTGATGCTTTTCTTTTTCCATTAAAGGGTAAAATGCCTCACAAGCAACCAAAGAAATATGCACAGTTAACAGTGATGTTTCTTTATCCGAAAGAACAGTATGGAAGTGGTTCACAAGGTTCCAAGTTGGAGATTGTAGCCTTATTCATAAAGAGTTATTAGGCAAACTATCCACTACAGATGATGACTAAATCAAGTCATTAATTGAGACTAACCCACATTGCACAACATGAGAAAGCCTCAGCCTATTAAAATCCGTCCATGAGCACCTGGTAAACCTTGGGTACACAAATCACTACGATTTTTGGGTACCACATGAGTTGAGTGAAAAGAACCTTTTGGATCACATTTCTATCTGTGATTCGCTTTATAAATGGAATGAAAACGTGCTTTTTTAAAGCAAATTGTGACAGGTGATGAGAAATGGATCATCTACCGAAATGTTCAGAGATAACGATCCTGAAATAAGCGACATGAGCCACCCTTAGCTACCCCAAAAGCAGGTCTTCACCATAAAAAGTCTTGCTTTTTGTCTGGTGGGATTGGAAAGGAATTCTGTACTATGAGCTTCTCCCAAGTAACCAGACAATTAACTCTGAGAAATACTGCACACAGCTGGACGAGTTAAAAGCAGCAATTCAAGAGAAATGTCCAGAATTGGCCAACAGGAAGGGTGTTGTTTTCCAACATGATAATGCAAGACCACACGTTTCTTTGGGAACCAGACAAAAATTGCTGCAGCTCGACTGGGATGTGTAACCCCACCCTCCATATTCACCAGATATTGCTCCTTCAGATTTCCTTTTATTCAGGTCTCAGCAGAATAGTCTTAATGGTAAAAATTTCAATTCCTTGGATGACGTAAAAAGATACCTTGATGAATTCTTTGCCATGAAAGCACCTCAATTCTGGGAAGAGGGTATTTTCAAGTTAAAGGAAAGATGGAGATGCATTGTGAAACAAAATGGTTCATATTTGGTTGATTAAAAATGTAATGGCAAGTATTTATTGACTTTTTTCTTTCCTTTGAAAATCGGCACGAACTTTCCGGACAACCCAGTATATTAACAACAGTCCTGTTGCCTTACAACCACAAGATCGTGGTTTGGATTCCCTTTAAAAATCGGCACGGACTTTATGGACAAGCCTATATATATATATATATATATATATATATATATATATATATATATATATATATATATATAATGTGCTGGTGAACTAGGATGATGTATGATTGATTTAATTGAAGTTAACAAAACAATTGCAAATAAGCAATGAATGTAATTTGTTAACTCCTTTCTTTAATATCCTTTCATTGTGTTTGTGGGTGTGAGTGTATGTGTGTGTGTGTGTTGTGTGTGTGTGTATAAAATCAAAATAAGTAACAGGATATCAAGAGGTGATGCAGTATGACTGTTTCAAGCGGCTCCATTTAATTGAACAATGCAATCATTACATCAATTTAAATGCAGCTGCACAAATAAATATAATTTTAATCAGTCGGACCCATGTAATTTGCGCACCTGTGTAATTTACGCAGGTGAATTCCAAGATAAAAATTGTTGAAAAAACGTTTTCCTTCTGTATATTTGAATTGGTAATAACCTTGTAGGTAAGAGTTGGTGAAAAGAAGAGCATCTGACCATTAAAATCTGACTCAGATAATCCCCATCTAAATCATGGCAGTATGGAAAAACAGATATTAAATGAAAAAATGAACAAGAAATCAGATACATTATTATATGACTGTGTATGATGAACAGAGGCAGTTACAAAGAAATAATATAATCCTGATATATAGGTATATGTGGAGGTGCAATGGCCCAGTGGTTAGGGCAGCGGACTCGCGGTCGTAGGATCGCGGTTTTGATTCCCAGACCGGGCGTTGTGAGTGTCTATTGAGCGAAAACACCTAAAAGCTCAACGAGGCTCCGGCAGGGAGTGGTGATCCCTGCTGTACTCTTTCACCACTCTTTCTCCCACTCTTTCTTCTGTTGGCCTGCTCGCTTAGCCAGCGGGGTGGCATCATTTGAAGGCTAAAACAATGTGAACCCATTGTGACCAGCGATGTGTAACAACATCTGATGATCTGGTCGGTCACGTGATCACGTGATATAGGTATATTAGTGTATTTTTATAAACTAAATCAAGATCCAAATGAGTTCAACCCCAGAATTATTAATTTTGTAAAGTAAGAAATCAATTTGGTGTGGGACAAACATGGAGCGTTAAGACAGTTTGATTTACTAGTTAGTATGTCCATGAAAGAATAAGAAATAAAATATATATAACAATGATAAATCTCAGAGTGAGTTATAAACAGTAGCAGCAACACATCGTGACGTATATTTGCCATTTGAATATGGCTAACCCCTAAGGGTGGATGCTACTGTAGTTTGTAGCCCCAGGAGGACACCTCCTCCAGCTGGCTATAGACACACTTTCTGTGCCCTATCAGTATTTGCGAAGGGAAGCCATCCCTCCCGTCTACTGATAGGGCACAGAAAGTGTGTCTATAGCCAGCTGGAGGAGGTGTCCTCCTGGGGCTACAAACTACAGTAGCATCCACCCTTAGGGGTTAGCCATATTCAAATGGCAAATATACGTCACAAAATATATATAGTTATAAAAGAAACTCAACTCCTTCCAACCAAAAGCTTGCACAATTCTTGAAAGAAAACATGTGTTGTTTAAACACAAATGTGCATACAATTCTAACAACAGCACATAGTCAATCTACTGGCATACTAACCTTCTGTTATCCACTAATCCATATATAAAGTGTTCATCTTCGTATGTAGGTTAATATAACAGAAAAAGTGTTGAAAAGAAAAACCAAAGCTAAAAGTATATAATGAAAGAAACATTGTTGCTGCATGGTTAGCATGTAATCAGAGATAAATGAAATTAATGATCCTTAACTGTAGCTATCACTGATTTAATGCAGTAACTTCATAGTTGTTAAAGAGAAAATGAAAACATGTTAAGATGTGATATGGAAGAATCTGGAATATTGCCTAGTGTTGTCAATGCTGTTTGGCACTATTAGAAGATGTGACACTATGAGAAGATCCTAAAATCATTATAATTCCTTTTCAATAGCTGCTGAAGGTAATCTCCCACAATGCAAGCTGTATGTAAAATATAAATATTCAGAGAAACTAACAATATTACAATCTAGTTGTGCAACATGTTTGGAAAATGTCATGGTTCCTTTATACATCGGTCTTTGAGAATTAGTTATTATGATGCATATTTCTTCAGTCTATGACCTGTACTTTCTAAGAGGAAAAGAAATCAACTATCTTAATCTAAGCTCAGTATTGAACTAAAAGCCTCAGGGTTATTGATTTTAAGATACTCAGATGGTCCACTTAAATAAAATAAAAAATATATATATACTGTTATCTTAAAAGATAACTGTATATGAACATTTTATCCTAAAAAATTTATTTGCAAAAATTGATTCTGAATGTCTAATTCAATCAATAATTTAATTTAATTTTTTTCATTTAATTATATTTTATCAAAAATATTGATATTTTCTAAAATTATGCTATTTCAATGAACGTGAAATTTATCTAGTAATTTCCAAATTTTAATTTTTTTTTATCTTTAGAACTAACAACTTCTTGAAAGACACTAAATTCTTCATGTTTAATGTAAACATCTCAGAATTACATTAAGGTACAAATGTTAATTTCAATATAGCATTTTAAAGGAAGAACTATTTTCTGCAAATTTATTCTGTTTGATATAATTATTCTACAGGGTTTTCAGAAAGTTACAGTACAGTAAAAATATAACTAACAACACAGTGATTTCAAAATACTCTGCAGTTTACAGAGTTACTGCTAATTATGAACTTCTTAAATTTCTGTCCAATATAATTGAATAAGTCCTCATTCTCTGAAGTGAGTTTTTCATTTTTATCTCTAGTTCCTTGGTGAAGGGGAAAAGGCTCAGTTTTTCACCCCCGACAGGCCCTGCAAGGTGATGAGATAAACATGCTTGCAGTTCTTTTAAAGCAACAACTTGAAAGTAGCAGCAAGAGAGAGAATCCAGAGAGTTTACAATCCTTCAGAAGGAAGTCTGGACTGAGAAAAAGAGTTAAGATAAGAGTTAAGGGAAGAGAGACTCTTGGCACATTAAGGTTCATCATTTCTCAATTTGTTTCACTACATTTTGATATATAATTTTAGTAAGTTGGATCATATAAACAGGGATCAATACCTCCAGAATAAAGTCCACAAAAAGATATAATATAGTTTCCCCAGGTTGTCCATACAACCCTGAGGCCAGATGTGGTCCTGTGGTCTGAAAAGGCCAAAAAGTTACCATAACTTAACTCACAGTCCTAGATATAATATACGTATTAACATGCCATCATTTTTGTTTTAAAAATTGAGGTTAAAGTTATCTTCCTGGAATATTTCTTGAAGATATCTAAGCAAGAAAGCCATTTTTCAGTGTTTGTCATTACAAAAACAGAACATCAGTTAATTCAGAAATTTTAGTTCTATATTTAAGGACCTCAAAGAATATCCATACTAGAGTATTAAATAGATAATTTAATTGTAAATATTATGTGTAAGTAAGTATATATATATGTATGTATGTATGTATGTATGTATGTATGTATGTATGTATGTATGTATGTATGTATGTATGTATGTATGTATGTATATGAGCACTGCCAGCAATTTTTTTTCCTCTGTCTTCCCTTCTCAGGATCTTTCCTTCTTCTTTGTTTCTGACGAAGAGCTCCGCTCGAAGCGTTAAACCCTCCTTCCCTTCTTTCCTGAGCGTCCAATAATACTTTATTTGTTCCACGTCCTCGCGTTGCTGTGTTTTTTTTGTGTTTTCTTGTTTGGATTAACTATATATATATATATATATACACATATACAAAGGACTTTTTTAGTTTCCATGTAACAAATCCATTTACAAGGCTTTGGTCAGGCTGAGGCTGTAGTAGAAAACACTTGCTTAAGGTGCCATGCAGTGGGACTGAACCCAGAAACATGTGGTCAGGAAGCAAGCTTCTTACCACACAGCCACAAGTGTTATATGTGTATCTGATTTGAATATTCTATGAACGTCTTCAATAAGTATATTGTTTGTAATGTATGTAGGTATGTCTTCCATAGCTGACATTGAACTCACAAACCATTGTGGCAACTAACAAAATAAATATCGACTACCTTATCCACTACACCATTGTTCTGAGACAGAAGCCTCACCTTCCCCCCATCCCAAATTTGAATATGCTTACTGGTTTTTCTTTACTTACGAAATAATATTTTCCATAAATTTGTGAAGTTTCTCAAAGCTGCTTAATTAACTGATATTAACTATGAGATATTATTTGCAAAATTATTAACTCAACATATCTGCGGTAATAAGTATTCATTCTAAAAAATATTCCATTAATTGCAATACTAAAATATTACCACGATATTATTTGCTTGATTATTTAATATTTATTTACAAACTAGCTTGAAAATAAATATTTAAAGAATTTCATTAAAACAAAAGTTCATGAAAATAGATTTTATTAGAAATTTTAGATTGCTTAAAATAACGATCAATATACATTTATATTTATATTTGATTAAGACAATTACTAATCTTATTCTATAAAACATGAACATTCACAGAAGACAAAACAGAATAGTTAATTTATTAATCTGCTCATGAAAATCTTATTGCTTTAATCTCCATTATCTTTGCACATGCTAAGAAAATTTACATTCCCAAAGTCTCTGAATAATGTATGCAAATCGATGCGATATAAACAATCAATTTGATTGCATTTTCTTAAAATCCTGTTCCTGTTTCCCCGTGTTAAAAAATTTTGAATAACGAATCAGAAGCAAAATAAATATGCAACTAAACCAGGGTAGTTGCCTTGATTTATTTCCCATTTTAATACCATCAACAGGTCCTTGAGTTCCTTTAGTTAGTCCACCCTGTTGCAAGCTTTTGGGCCAGGCCTGAGAATTATATATACATATACGTACATATATGTGCGAATATGTGTGTGTGTATGTGTGTGTTTGTGTGTATCTATATGTGTGTGTGTAATTTAAGCTTGGTAGTTGATGCACTGAAAAAATTCTTTAAAGTATAACTAAATGAATGATGTGAAATTACATATTACAAAAATTTGAAGACATCACAATTTTTCCTGTGTATTGTTGGTTGTGCACATATAAGCATATCCACATACATACATTCATACACACACATAAACGTTTATATATATCTATGTGTATATATATATATATATATATATATATATATATATATATTATATATATATATATATATATATATATATATATACATGCATACATACATATATATACATATATATATATATATATATATATATATATATATATATATATATATACACACACAAACACACACACACGCACACATATATACATATGTATGTGTGTGAATATATAGAAAGATAGACAGACAGGCAGCAGACAGACAGGCAGGCAGACAGACAGGCAGACAGGCAGACAGACAGACAGATAGATAGATAAATAGATAGATAGATAGATAGATAGATAGATAGATAGATAGATAGATAGATAGATAGATAGATAGATAGATAGATGGATAGATAGATAGATAGATATACGAAAATACCTTACTTAGCTTTACTCTGTGTTGTTTTTTTCTATAATGCTTTTTTCTTTGGGGGTTTTAAAGGCTAATCTGAGAATACCTTGATTCTACTAGTTCTGAAATTACCTGAAAGGGTCATGAGTCTTACTTTCCTTCTTCAAACTGCACACTAAAAAAAAAAAAAATAATAAAGTTGAAACTAATATTTTTAGATTTATTTAAAAAGATATAAATCTTATTCAAGAATCGTTTGGCCCCTCTCCTGAGAGCTTGTTTGGGTACATGTTACATTCTCTCATGCATTACTATTCTACATGTCTTCCTTCCTCTCAGCAATCTTGTGCATCCAGCCTCTCAATCCAAGCCCCACATTAATCACTCACTACACTCAGCCCTTCTTTTCTAGAACATCAGCAATCTATAACTTCTCTTCTGATCATTCTGTCCACAGAACTGGCAAGGCACACATCATCTTCACACATTCATTTCTGTCCTATTAATTTCTTATTTCTTTATTGCCCACAAGGGGTTAAACATAGAGGGGACAAACAAGGACAGACAAAGGGATTAAGTCGATTACATCGACCCCAGTGCATAACTGGTACTTAATTTATCGACCCCGAAAGGATGAAAGGCAAAGTTGACCTCGGCAGAATTGGAACTCAGAATGTAACAGCAGAAGAAATACCTCTTAGCATTTTGCACGGCATGCTAACATTTCTGCCAGCTCGCTGCTTATTAATTTCACTACCTTTCATAATTCGTGTGTATATAATACCTTTTCCAAGGCTTCGCAATAACCATTACACCAAAGCCTTCTCTTCTAGAGCATTCACCATCAAGAATTTCATGTTCATCAGAGTTCACGTGTTCATCAGAGTTACCTGTTCACATGTCTCCTTCATACATGCATTACTCTCTGACACATCTCTCTTCTTCTCATAATTTGTCTGCCTAACATCTTCCCCAGGTGTCACAAATATCACTACATCCAAACCCTCTTTCCTAGAGCATCCACCAAATAGAATTTTCCCTCTAATCAAGTGGTCATCAGAGCTGCTTGTGCACCTATGACATCCACTCAAACATTGCTGTCCTATTCGTTTCTCCTCCTCTCATTACTCTTGTTTGACTAACTGTTATATGGCAATACTACACAGTAGCTGTGTGAGTTACGATATCCTCATCACCACTGTTATATGGCAATACTACACAGTGGCTGTGTGTTCTACAAAATCCTCGTTGCCACTGTTATGTCACATGTTCGGATGCCTCCTACTCAACTCGACTCCGACTGTTCGACTGTGCTCTGGATGTCTAGGCGTCTCCCTCTATATCTACGTATTGGGCTAGCCTACTTCAGAAGGCGGTGAGATGGCTGAAACGTTAGCAGACCGGGCGAAATGCATAGCCGTATTTCATCTGCCGTTACGTTCTGAGTTCAAATTCCGCCGAGGTCAACTTTGCCTTTTATTCTTTCTGGGTCGATAAATTAAGAACCAGTTACGCACTGGGGTCGATGTAATCGACTAAATCTGTTTGTCTGTCCTTGTTTGTCCTCTCTGTGTTTAGCTCCTTGTGGGTAGTAAAGAAATAGGGCTAGCCTACTTCATCGTCTGAGGGCGTCCACACAACACTAACCCACCAGACTTTTCACTAATCACTAGATATAGGCTTCCCTTCCAGAACAACAACAACCACCTGGAATGTTTGCTCAGCTCATTTCTCTCCTGCATCAAACATCAGCAAGAGGTATTTTCCAATATGGTACACACTGCAGCAGTAATAATGGAGATCAGTATTGATTTAGTTTAAAATAAGGTTGTGCTGTGTTTCATTGTCCACTCACATTGCCAGCTTAACATCAATTTCTTCCAAAAAATTACTCCTCCAATGAGTCACGTCCTTTGCAAATTCAATCAGTCAGCTAACACATTATCATAAAAACTCTTTAATATAATGAAACATTTTATGAAGATTTTGTGTTTATGCATTGAAAAATAACAAAAATGATAAAAAGTGGAATTACTATGCATCTCATTGGTTATTTTGATTATTTTTTTACTATGCCAATGAAAATATTGTCTTTATATATAATACAAACCCACATTTAACTGTGTAGTGTTAAGTAACATATTACTGTCTATCAGTCTCTAAGTCTCCCTCTCTCTCTCTCTGCGCATGGCTCAGTGGTTAGAGCGTCGAGCTTACGATCGTGAGGTTGTGAGCTCGAATCCCGGACCGGGCTGTGTGTTATGTTCTTGAGCAAGACACTTTATTTCACGTTGCTCCAGTTCACTCAGCTGTAGAAATGAGTTGCGACGTCACAGGTGCCAAGCTGTATCGACCTTTGTCTTTCCCTTGGATAACACTGGTGGCGTGGAGAGGGGAGGCCGGTATGCATGGGCGACTACTGGTCTTCCATAAAACAACCTTGCCCAGACTTGTGCCTCAGAGGGTAACTCTCTAGGTGCAAACCCATGGTCACTCATGACCGAAGGGGGTCTTTGCCCCTTATATATATATATAGAAAGAAGCAACAAGAATGGATTAGTTTTTAGTACAATTGTTTCATACAAAGACAGGCTTTATTACAAGTTGCAAAAATTGCAGCAGATAATCACCCCACATTACTGTATGGTTAACACCATATAGTTTTTCTGGTGCATCTAAGTTAAGTACCACATTCAAGTAAATTCATTGGAATTTACTTGAATCTTAATTGCTTTGATTGTATATATATATATCACCTTGACCACCTTGACTGGCCAGTCCGTCAGGCGTCCATTTGACACCGCTGGTCACAGCACGCTGTCCACTCCTCTCTGGATCACGCCTTTCTCATCCACGTGATCCCAATCGTCTTCGTGAAATCGTAATTCCACTGTCGTGGAGGTCTTCCAGGTGGTCTTTTTGGTATATATATATGTATATACATTAATATTAATATATATAGTAATTTAGCGGTTCTATAGAATAAGTATTAGACTTACAAGGAATAAGACCTGGGGTCAATTTGTTCAACTAAAGGCTGTGCTACAGCATGACCACGGTCAACTGACTGAAACAAATAAAAGAATATGTGTATATGTAAGTATCTATATATGTATGTATATATGCATGCATGCATATATATATGTATGTATGTATGTATGTATGTGTGTATGTATGTATGTATGAATGTATGTATGTACATGTGTATGTATGTGTGTGTATGTATATGAGTGCTGCTTGTAATATATAGGAATGAAATCTAACTTATTACTTCTTCAAATCATTGCTATTTGTAGTTTCACATTATTCATTGAGTTCTACTTTACTGATGTTTTTAGTACATCAACAAATTTTAAATTACTTATGTGTGTGTGCACATGTGTGAAGATATGTGCATAAGTGTGTGAGTGTGTGTGAGTGTGCGTGTGTATTTGCGAGTATGTGTATGTGTATGCATATATATATGTATATATGTGTGTGTGTGTGTAAATGTTTATGTATATGTGTAAGTATATATATATATACATATACACACACATTCATTTACATATATATGTGTGTGTATATATATATATATATATATATATATATATATATATATATATATATTTATATATATATATATATATATACATGTATATATATGTATATATGCATATATATATATGCATATATATGTATTGTATATATATTAATATATACTTATATAATGATGTCTATTATGTATGAGTGTGTATACATGTATGTATAGATAGATAGATAAATAGATAGATAGATAGACAGACAGACAAATAGATAGATAGATACATAGATACATACATACATACATACATACAAACATACATACATACATGCATGTATACTTTGATTAATGTACCCTCTCCATAAACAAATATACAAGTGTCTATTTTTTCTGATTTATGGGTACTTAGATTATTCTAAGTATACACACACCCTCTCACACTCACCAACAACATGTTTTCCGGAATTCGGTTGGCATTAGAATACAGACACAAAACAAGAATTGAAATGAAATTTGAAACAGAAACCTTATAAAGTAGGAAAATCTTGATTGCATGGGAAAATAAAGTAAATAAATGAAAAGAAATGAAATTAGAGATTTTCGTTTGTTTTCTTTGTCAGTGAATCATTGAATAATTTTATCAATAAATCTTTAAAACAGGAGAGAGAAACTGGTTGAGAGGGATTTCTGAAAGCTTCTATCTTTGTGCCATTTATATTTTATTAGTTTCTTTGTAATTTTTACCTGCATGTAATGGTTCATGGGATGAAAAGGAATAAAACAACAAACGTTATGAGTTGAGAATCTTACATTATTCTATAAATACTTTATCATAACGAACTCAGTACACTTTTGAATATAAAACGAAATCTGTTTAACACTTTGATAAAATAGTTTGATAATTTGTGAGCACCCATTTGTTGTGAGATTTTCTACCTCTTTTTATTATTATTATTATTATTATTATTATTATTATTATTATTATTATTTTTGTTGTTGTTGGTTTTATCATAATTATTGTTGTTATCATTATTATTATTGTTATTATTATTATTATTATTATTATTATTATTATTATTATTATTATATTATTATTATTATTTTTGCTGTTGTTGTTTTTATCATTATTATTGTTGTTATGATTATTATTGTTATTATTATTATTATTATTATTATTATTATTATTATTATTATTATTATTATTATTTATTTATTTATTTATTTATTTTTTTATTTTAGTAGGAACTGTACACATTCATGGCAGTTCTCTATCCATGTTACTCCAAGAATGAATGATTCTTCATTTGAAAGCACTTATTTTGAATGTGATTGTGTTTTGGGATGTATATAGAACAATCTACATACAAGCAGTGAATTTTAAATAATGAAAAATGTAATCTCCTTTTCGAATATTAAATTTTCTATTTTTATAGTTTTATCATCGATATTGTAATCCTCACTCTTTTCTGTAAAGCGGTGCTATCGTCGACAATACCACCATCACTGCCACCTCCGCCTTTGCCGCCGCCTCTGCCACCACCGCAATCACCACCACCATCATTGTTGTGGTTGTTGTCATCGGCATCGTCATCATCATCATCATCATCATCATTATAATCATCATCATCAGCAGCAGCATCTCATCGTTGCTGGCACCACTGCTTTTGTTGCTGCCACAGTAAAAAAACCTCATCACATTCAAGGTCACCATCACCATCATCATCCTCTTCCTCCTCATCATCATCATCATCATCGCCATCATTATCATCATCATCATCACCATCATCATCATCATCATCATCCACATCATCATCATCGTCATTATCCTCGTTATCATCATCATCATCATTATCATCATCATTGGCATCATCATTATCGTCCTTGCCATCATCATCATCATCATCATCATCATCATCATCATCATCATCATCATCATTATCATCATTGCCATCATCATCATCATCCTTGCCATCATCATCATCATCATCATCGTCATCATCGTCATCATCTTCATCACCACAGTTGTTGTAAACATTGTTACTCAGATCATTGTTACCTTAGTGTTTATCATACCTGTACCTGAAGGTTATATTTCATGTGTCAGCAAAGTAAATTTTTTTTTTGTTTTGCTTACATGAGTCAGGTGGGTAGTCTTATATGCCACATCTGGAGGGTAGGTTTTGCCTTACATGGAACATAAGGGGACATTTCCTGTCACATATTTCAGGAAGGCATACCGCATTAAAAATCACCCTTCTTTAAAGTGTTCGTTATATGCGTTACAGATGTAGTATAGTATGTCTGTGTGTGTGATGTATATATGTACATATATAAAACACACACAAACACACTCACACAAAGAGAGACAAACACACATGCATTCATACATGCACATACATATATATATATATATATATATATATATACATACGTGGAGGTGCAATGGCCCAGTGGTTAGGGTAGTGGACTCGCGGTTGGACTCGTGGTTTCGATTCCCAGACCATGCATAGTGAGTGTTTATTGAGCGAAAACACCTGAAGCTCCACGAGGTTCCGGCAGGGGATGGTGGTGATCCCTGCTGTACTCTTTCGCTGCAACTTTCTCTCACTCTTTCTTCTGTTGGCCTGCTCACTTAGCCAGCAGGGTGGTGTCATTTAAAGGCTAAAGCAATGTGAAGTGCATTGTGACCAGTGATGTGTAGCAACATCTGATAGCCTAGTCGGTCACGTGACATCACATGATTGATATATATATATATATATATATATATATACATCCATACATATATCATACAACTCATGTGAGCAGTGGAAAAAGCGATTGTGAAATTGCTGTTGAGAAGGAAGAGCTGGAGGCGGCAGGGAGCAGGGAAAGGAGGACCAGAGGGAGGAGGTGCAGGGGAGAAGGAATAAAAGGATGAGGAGAATGTGATGTGGTAGAGTGGAAGGTGCAGGAAGTGGTGGAGGATTACACACACACACACACACACATTCTTCATCAGTGGTTTTAGGGTGGTTTTCCATGTTGTCATAGAGTTAAATAAAACTTATTGATGCAAATTTTCCTTTGGCCAGACATGCTCTCTCTCTCTCATCCTCCGCTTCATTTTTTGTAAATCACTCATTCTCATTTAATTGTATATATTTTTTCTCAACCTTATTGTGAATGAAGAAATTCTCTCTCTCTCTCTCTCTCTCTCCTCTCTCTCTCTCTCTCTCTCTCTCTCTTTCTCTCTCTGATGTCAACCCTTTCCTTGCTTTTCAAGTAAAAGGCTTTTGATTCCATTAACTAATCAAAACACATCCACTTAATTACAAAACATTTATTTCTGGATAATATAAAAATGTCATCATTTGACAAAAATTTCAAGTCTTAGATGTCATGTTTTCAATTATTATTCTTTATTATTTTGAGCATCACAGCTCTTTCCTCTACTAACACTTAGGGCATTCATGCTTTGACAGAAGAAAGCATTGTGTCTTTGTGATGTTGTTTGAGTTGACTGGTATCAACTTCTATTGTTCTTATGGTAAAGTATTGGTAAATATGAGGTCATTGTAGACATGGGTGTGTTGTATGAAGCTTCCCAGCCACCTGATTTTGGGTTCAATCCAGCTGCATGGCAAGTGTCTTCTACAATAGCCTCGGGCCAATCAAAACCATGTGGCAAATGGAAAGTGAAAGAATCCAGTTGTATATATTACTCTTTACTTTTTAATTGTTTCAGTCATGTGACTGTGACCATGCTGGAGCACCACCCTTAGTCGAGCAAATCGATTCCAGGACTTACTCTTTGTAAACGTAGTGCTTAGTCTATCGGTCTCTTTTGCCAAACCGTTAAGTTACAGGAATGTAAACACACCACCATCGGTTGTTAAGTGATGTTTGGGGGACAAACACGACACACAAACGTATACACACACACATATATAAGATGGGCTTCTTTCAGTTCCCGACTAACGAATCCACTCACAAGGCTTTGGGCAGCCTGAGGCTATAGTAGTAGACACTTGCCCAAGGAGCCATGCAATGGGACAAAACCCAGAACCATGTGGTTTGTAAACAAGTTACTTACCACACAGCCATTCCTACATCCACTCTCCAGTCTGATTTGGCATGGTTCTATAGTTTGACACTCCCCCTAATGCCAACTGTGTGTGTGTGTCTGTGTGTGCGTGCATGCATATGTGTGTGTGTGTCTTTGTTTCTGTGTTTGCCCCCATCACCACCACTTGACAATTGATGTTGGGTCGTTTACATTCCTATAACTAAGCAGTTTGGCAAAAATAGACCAATAGAATAAATACCAGGCTTAAACAAAAAAATAAGCACTAGGGTTGATTCATTCAACTAAAAGTTCCTCTAGATTATGCTCCAGCTTGGCCACAGTCTAATGGCTGAAACCGAAAATGAAAAATAATGTGAAAGTAAAAGAAGATTCTAGGCCACTTAGTGAGGGGTAGTGTTTTCTCAATGTTCAATATGCTGTGATTTTTCCCCCCTCTTTTAGTGGAGATGTCACACAATGCACTGACTCTAACTTGTTCCTTCAGATTCCATTTCTATGTACCTGCTGAACTCACCCATCTTAACACTTTTGATACCAATCTGCCTGAAACCTTCCATGGTTGAATAATGTATCTTTACTGTTTCAAAAGAATTTAAATTAAAATCTTCCATCGAAATTTGTTGTTAATCCACATTTCAAACAAATGCTTAATAATGTCAGTGCTATTGAGTAATTTCTTCATTATTTTGAAAATAAATTGAAACAAAATGAGTATATCTTAACAGAAATATGGTAACAACAAGGTCAAGTCAACCTATTTGATATGAAACCATGTGAGACACCCACTGATTCTATGTTTCACACTTCTTGTTATGAAGTAATTTCCATTAAAGCCTATCATCAAAAGTTTCAGGTTAATTTATATTCTAGATACCAGTTTAATAATTTGAAGTTGTTTCACTAAATTCTTTATTGCTTTCCCCATTAACTGAAACAAAGGCAGTGTAATTCAACAGAAATAAATAGTAACAAAGAATTAAATTCCCTGTTTAATGTATGTGGGAAATTTGTGTGCAGAATTCAGAACAGACAATGGTAGTAATACATGCAATTATAAATGTAAGTTAATGTGTTGTCTGTGGATATGAATATGTAAAAGCATATGTTAAATATTGAAGTGTATAAAACAAGTAAATAGAATGAATGGGCTTTAATCCAAATCACAGCAATTGTTTTTGTGAATTAGCATCAGCAATTAGTTACTAAGTGTTTCATATATTATATACTAGCAGTATCGCCCGGCGTTGCTCGAGTTTGTAAGGGAAATAACTATATAAGCCTTTTTAGAGTGTTACTTTCCTTATAGATGCCAATTCGGGCTTTCTTAGCCATTTCTGTTTTGGTGTCTTCAAGCCATGAAGTCGTTGTTCTAAAAGAACGCTGGTCTCCTTGACAACGCTTTACGACGTTGATTTCTTTACACTCCCTTCCCCACAGCTTCACGAGGGAGGGAAGAAGGGGGAGAAGCAAACAGGTGCAGCTGTGACCATGGACGCCAACTCTGCCGCCATCGACACACGAAAAATTATGCATTAAAATGGAATAATAAATGATGTTAAATTATTTTAAAAATCGTAGACTCATCGTAGACGCACGCTAATACTCAGACGGGCTCAATATGAATCCGAACTATAAGATACTCGAATTTGGTTAAACTGCACCGCAAAATGTGGGAGTAGTTAGGAATCTAAATCGAAGGGGACAGACACTCACACAACTACAGTTTTATATATATAGATTTCATTATATAAATATATAAATATGATCCAGCAATAGCTGTGTGCTTGCACAGGTCTATTTAAGGACAACTCTCTTTTCCTGGTGGAGTAGAAATGGAGCGATTTAGATAAAATTGTTTAAATTCTTTAAAAATTTAAGACTATCTATAACAAATAAAGTAGTTAATTTTTGTAGATGTAGCATTTGATTTAAACACTAGACTTTACGATACTATCACAAACACAATGAGAATTTAAAGTATGTAAATGAAAATCCACTCATCTGAATTCAGTATTAAGAGTAGAATGAAAGGTGTCTCAAATAGAATTTTCAGGCTCTCTGCCAATGAAACATTAGTTAATTCACATGCTGGGTATTTTACAATGTAGTAGCACTAACCAGTGCTAGGTACAATGAAAATAAGTATGCACCAAGCAACAGTATAGCTAATTAATATAAAAAGGAAAATAAAGAACAAAAAGAAGAGACTCAATGATAATTATATTAGCGAACATAAAGGGAATGTAAACTTTAGGGTTGGTATTGCAGAAAGGAAAATATTAAACTTAGAAGCAGAGTTTGATAGTCAAATAAAATCAAATACAATTAGTAATACAGACAGAAGCAAAGCAGTTGGAAATAGGAATAAAAAAGGCCTATTTTAATTCCAATTGTAATGACTTTACAAAGAGCGATAACAATTATACTAAACCTAATAATAAATTTTATTTCTGTATTGCCCACAAGGGGCTAAACATAGAGGGGACAAAAAAGGACAGGAAAAGAGCTTAAGTCAATTAAATTGACCCCAGTGCATAACTGGTACTTAATTTATTGACCCCGAAAGGATGAAAGGCAAAGTCGACCTCAGCAGAATTTGAACGCAGAACATAGCGACAGACGAAATACCTATTTCTTTACTACCCACAAGGGGCTAAACACAGAGGGGACAAACAAGGACAGACAAACGGATTAAGTCGATTACATCGACCCCAGTGCGTAACTGGTACTTAATTTATCGACCCCAAAAGGATGAAAGGCAAAGTCGACCTTGGCAGAATTTGAACTCAGAACATAGCGGCAGACAAAATACCGCTAAGCATTTCACCCAGCATGCTAACGTTTCTGCCAAATTCTGATAAATGTATCATGTGGTTCATCTCAGTGCTCAGATTACACATAGCATCTTTAATTGTTAGGAAATTTTCTTTGCATTAGATACACATTTCCCTAGATCCAGTAGGTATTATAAAATTGATAACTGGAATATGGTGAAATTGCAGTTTGCAACATCAAAAAAACCTTGCATACCATATTCATAAACTGAATAATAGAAAGCTGAATATGGCAATAATAATTTCTAATAACTTGTTCAAAGTAATCATTTCTTTATTTTGTCTAAGTTTTATAATTAGTGTTCTGTGTTTGTATCCAGCTGGTGTTGATTTAGATCCTACTTATGTTACCATTGTCCCTATGACCATTTGATTCAGCAGATCATATTCCAAAATAGTATCTTCTCTCTTTCAGCTTTAAAATGTAAATCTGATAATTACATCCTAAATAAGAACAAGATTATTCTTATCAAAACAGCTTACAGAACGTTTACGTATGAACATAAAACTTTGTTAAGTTAGAATTAAATAAATAATGTCACATAAAACAAATATTGAACAAAAACATATTAAGGAAAATTCATATTTCAGACATTCAAGTGTTTTTGGACATCCAAGTCAGTCTAAAAGACTTACACAAAATAGCAGAAGGGATATTGCCAGATGACATGAGATTGAGAGTGGTGGTGGAAGGAAGACCATCAACCTGTTATCAGTATGGAGAGAGGGGACACATGAGAGCAAGGTTTCCTCGGAAAGACAAAGAAGGTGAAGAGGAGCAAAAGCAGCAGGGTGACCAAGTGACAGCCACACTAAGTGAGAAGTATTTGGAGACAAACCTATTTGGCACAGACTGGATGAAACTATTTAATTTATGGGACCTCGCCATGAATATTTTTTGTAATAATGTAAAAGATTCTTACGCCAGTTCAAATGAGGTGTCAGAAAATTAAAAAAAGATATTAAAAAGATTTTTTCTGATGGTTTTTTTTTCTTTATGAAGAATTACGTAGGTGCACTAAGACAAAAAAGCAAAATTTCAAGTGAAAGAAAACGCTGTACTGGTATTTAAACCGAAGCGAGCTGTACCTTTCATGGCATTGAATCAAGTCAATGAGGAATTGGGTAGACATGCACACCAACCTCCCCTCTCCATGCCACCACCAATGTTGTCCAAGGAAAAGGCAAAGGCCGATACAGCTTGGCACCAGTGACATCACAACTCATTTCTACAGCTGAGTGAACTGGAACAACATGAAATAAAATGTCTTGCTCAAGAACACAACATGCAGCCCAGTCCAGGAATCGAACTCACAACCTCACAATTGTAAGCTTCAAGCTCTAACCACTGAGCCATGCTCCTTCACACACACACATATAATACATTGTTATATGTGTTACTTCAAATTGCTGTTGCAAGGCAAATTTTAATGTGAGTGTGTGTGAAAAAATTTGAAACTGTTTTTAAAGTGTGTGTTTGTAAATGCATGAGTAAATATAACAACTGTATGGAAATGAACTGTATTATGAACTGTTGGTCTGGTTGATGAAGAAATTGTTAGAATAGAATGTATAGGTGTATGTGTTTTTTTTGCATTGGGTATCTATGTGTGTATGCATGTGTGTGCTTGTGTGTTAGAAGAGGAGTAGCATTGGTTTGATGTGAATATGGGAATTCAACTTTTAAATATTTGCTCTGAAGATTCCATGAGCACAGAGAAAGAGAGAGAGAGGGGGTAAGCAATAGAGTGTAGATAAATATGGTGCAAGAGAGAGAGAGGGGGGGAGTTGGCTGTTAATATAGTGAGAGATTGGGGGTAAGGGATAGTTAGACAGATAAAGGGAAAGAGAGAGAGAGAGAGAGAGAGAGAGAGAGAGAGCGGGGAGAGAGAGAAAATATGGAAATTATAAATACTGTGAGAGGCAGAATGAGAAAGAGTGAGAAAGAGAGAAGGAATGAGTAATAAAGAGAGAGAGAGAGAAAGTAGAGACAGTGTAGGAGAGACGAATATAGTGAATAAGAGAGAAAGATAGGACATTGAAATAGTGAGGAGATAGTGTAGGAGAGACGAATATAGTGAGTAAGGGAGAGAGGTAGGATACTGAAATAGTGAGACAAAGAGATTGATATACTAAAAGAAAGAGATATAATGGTAAGCAGTGAATGTATGAGGGAGAGTGAGAAAGAGAGAAAGAGTGTAAACCTGCAAGTGATTTCCAGGATGGTAAGAAAGTAATTCTAAAAATTAAATGAAGAATCTTAATCCACAGATTCAAGAGAAGTGAATAAGTAGAAACAACTCAGCAGAAAGATGATGTGAAGAAAGCTTAGAATGTGTGCATCAATATAATGTCATTAATTTATGGATCAGCTGAGATGAAGGCTGCAGATGTGCTGTAGCAGAATGAGAGGTAATGAAAGTAGAAAACTAAAATAAAACCAGTTCCAGTGCAGTCTGGGAGAATAGAAAAAGAAATGAGATATATGTAGAGAGATAGCTGGGGAGAAATATGGAAGGATAACAAAAGAAAATAGATAAAATGAATTTGTAACATATAGTCAGAGTCAGCTGATATTTTCATTTAGCTTCTGATCAGCTCTGGTCGATCAGACTTATGATTAAAGATATTTTAACCATCGATGACTAACCTGTCTCTTTGTATATCTTGGAGTATATTTGCCAGTCTATCCTTTCCTGTTTTTGACCCTTTCGTTACCAGCCCGGCTGAGACCAGCTCTGGCTCTGAGTACAAATGTCTTGTTTTCATAAGTTTCGTATTAAAATCTTCCACCAAACCTTAGTCACAATTTATGTTCCTAACACTAGCTGAATGATAACTAAGTTATTTTACTAAATTCTCTGTTATATTTAAAGTAATTGAAAGAAACACAGAGCATCTCAAAATAAATACAGTAACAAAAAGGTTAAAGACTACTTTTTTTAAGGATGTGTGTCGAGGGGATTTCACTGTTATTTCTGATGGATCAGATGGCTGTGTAGATGCTTCTTTAGTCTAAGAGCCTGATGTTGCAGGAAACTAGAATGGAATAGTCATTAAGTTCAAATATATTTTTAGTTTGAAACTTCGACTAGTTTTTGTAAACCAGCTACAATGAAATCTCAATAAAAAGATAGATTAAAAAAAAGCCAATATAAAACAAAAGTAAAAATATATAATGAATTTCATTTAATGAATTCCATTTAATTACACATGCAAGTACAATCAGCACTATTTGGTCAGAATTACACTCACAAGACAAAAATGTTATTGAATTAAAAATGATTTGCATCAATATTCCAGGACGGGTTCTTCAATGGAGAATGGAAAGTTAGAAAACAAGAATCTATTTTTTGCAACAATATTGCTTTCTCTGCGAAATAACTTGAGTACATAGGGGGCTTTTTTCTTTTCTTTTATCTCTTGTGTTTTTGAAAATGGATTTAAAAAGAAAAGAAAAATAAATTGTCTCATTAATTTGAAATGACATGTGTTCAGCCCACGAAAAGGAAATATATTTTTAATTCATTTGTTGACTTTACACTGATCACCTATAAGTTATTGATAGCTTTATTTGTGTCCCTCTCCTCTGATTTTTTCTAGTAATTTTGCCTTCATAATAAAATATCAACTTTATTCTAGTGTGAAGAAAACAGCATAACAATTTCTTGTAAGAAGAAAACAACACAACATCGAGAAATGTTATGCCTTATATTATTATTTGTATTAAGATACAGGAGTTTAGCTGTTATTTCATCATGGGTTAGCCTTGTTCTGTTTTCGCCTATGATCATAGGCAGGCAAATCCTAACATTCTCATCTCATTTCCAGACACAATGTATCTGGGACTACATTATCCAAAGTATCTTATCCTGGTCAAAGACATTCCATTTCTGGTGATCCCATCTTATTTCCAGAGAGTATATCTGGGACTACCTTATCTTTTTTTAGTCAAAGACATTGTAATCATGACACTCCCATTTTATTTAGTGACATACTGTACCTAAGAGTACATTATCCAATGTACGCTTTCTTGAACAAATTCTTCCAATTCTGAAAATTCCCTCCAATTTTCAGACATAATAAAAATAAAAATAAATGCACCCTTTTTAAAGCCTAGCCAGGCTCATGGGCTCTGTTTCCCAGTTTCTATGGCATATGTGTTCCCCAGCTGGACAGGACACCAGTCCATCGCAGTGTAACTCATTTTTGCCAGCTGAGTGGACTGGAGCAACTTGAAATGAAGTGTTTTGCTCAAGAACACAACACGTCGCATGGTCCAGGAATCGAAACCACAATCTTACAATCATGGTGCTGACACCCTAATCACTAAGCCACGTGCCTCCACATTTTCAGACATAGTGTATCTAAAACAATCTTATCCAAAGTGTCCTTCTTTCTTTAAGACAGTAAAGACGGATTTGAGGAAGATTTTGGTTGCTATATTTCAAACATCAAAATTTCACATACAAGCTCTCTACATTGCCTATACCAAAACTAACATAAAAAGCATAGCAATTTTACAATGCCAGAGTAAATATCGCCATGTGACAAAAGATGCTATCTTAACTATTCTGGTACCAAAAATAGACATTCAGTCAATACTCTCTCCGATTAATGGCAACAACATGGACAATTTAAGCACAAGAATATTTCTCTTATTTCATTTGAATTCCAAGGCAGTATGTTTGACCTTATGCTGACATTGTTCTAGTTTAGTCTGAGGGTTACCTTAAGACTGGTTTTGACATGCTCCCATATTTTACACTTTGCTGTTGATTATTACTATTAATATCAAATGGTTTTACAGAAAAATGTTCTATGTGGAAAGTAGAGAGTTAGGTTCTTCCTGATAATGCTCATTGTTAGTGTATGTCTATTTTAAGGATTCTAAAAGTTATGCTGTTAAATATATATATCATTGTATGTATATGTATATATATAAATAAATATATATATATATATATATATATATATTATATATATATATATATATATAGATAGATAGATAGATAGATAGATAGATAGATAGATAGATAGATAGATAGATAGATAGATAGATAGATATACAGAAAGACAGACCGAGAGACAGACAAAAAGATAGATAGATTGATAGATAAATTAAGGAGGTATAGTTTTGTTGAGAATGATCTTTACAAAATAGACAATATACTGAACCAAGTAGAATATCATAAATACATGTGTGTGTATCTCTCTCTTTGCCATGA
This sequence comes from Octopus sinensis, assembly GCF_006345805.1. NCBI lineage: Eukaryota > Metazoa > Mollusca > Cephalopoda > Octopoda > Octopodidae > Octopus > Octopus sinensis. The sequence continues at coordinate 63,663,562 of NC_043008.1, forward strand.
TAGATTGCTAGCCACTACACATTCTTTATTTTCTCTCCTTGTTTCTTTCTGTGTTCCTTTCTGTGGAAAAGTGTAGGCTCGAAACATTAAAGACTTTTTCACTTCCCGAGCATTATACAAATACATCAGTTTGTTGTCTACACCACCTGTCTTTGTTTTTTGTTTTTTTCATGAATTCTCCCTATATATATATATATATATATATATATATATATATATACATATATATACATATATATATATATATATATACATATATATATATATATATTTACCCATATACATTTACTAATATATATATATGTATATATATGTGTATATATATATATGTGTGTATTTATAAACAAGGGTACAAAATAGAATTACTATTGCTAGAAACAAGAGTCAAAAATGACTCAATTAGCCACAAAAAGCACTATCTTAATAAGTTGATGAAAGACAGGAAATGAGAAAGCTTGTTACCATATATATACAAAAATAGGGAATAGAATAGATAAAATCTAGGCTACATATGTTTCATAGCTAACAGAACCTTGCAAAGAGTAATTGCCCAAACAAGGGGTAATCTGCAAGCTACTCATCAGGCCAAATATACCTTAATCAAATGAAGTTTACATTGTCGTTAAGCGATCCCATGCTGACTTGCAGGGGACTCAGCTGAGAAGATAATATGGATGCCACTCGAGCTCGGAAATTAAACCGTTATGAAAACCTCCTCGAGGAATGTGAAGACGCAGGCTGGAAAGCGGAACATTTTCCTATCGAAGTTGGATGTAGAGGGTTTGTAGGACACAGCGTGAGACGACTGTTGTTATCGTTAGGCCTAACTAATCGTAAAGTCAATACCACCAGGACTGATATCCGATCAACAGTGGAGAAGGCTAGCCACTGGATTTGGTTAAAAAGAGATGATGAGCGATGGCTAGAAGTTTATTGAGTTCTTCATAACCAGCTGATCTAGCAAGCGGGGCCTCATATCAGTGAGGGGGCCGGTGCGCATTGATGCCGTCGAGAGGTAGGCCCCGAAACAGCGCGCATTCTTTCCTGATGACCCCATACACTTGCTAGCTTCCGATATACGGAGCTTTTAACTGGTAGCACTTGCATGTGCAAGTTGTTTGCAAGACATATGGGAGAGAGTAAATTTTAGACTTCCCATATGTTACTTCTTCGCTAATATCCTTTCCATTTTTTCTCAATCTCTATGCTTTCCACACATTTGCGATCAAATCTCATGCCAGTCAGCATGATGTTTACATTGACAACAATGTAAACATCATTTGATTAAGGTATCTTTGGTCTAACGAGTAGCTAGTGGATTATCCCTCATTTGGACAATTACTCCTTCTGAAGTTTTGCTAGCAATGAAACATATGTAGCCTGGATTTTTATCTACTCCATTCCCTAACTTGGGATTTCTATTTGCATTAACAGCATAAGCTATAAGACGATTTTTTCAGCTTATCAAACTTCGATATGGAGGAAATTTACAACCTTCAACATCACTAAACAACCATTGATCCAGAAAGATGATTTTAGACCTTCAACAGACTGCTTGAATCTTACTAACTTCCTACACTTGGATCCTTTAATCTTACCTTTACATATATTTATATATACTCTTTTACTCTTTTACTTGTTTCAGTCATTTGACTGCGGCCATGCTGGAGCACCGCCTTTAGTCGAGAAAATTGGCCCTGGGACTTATTCTTTGTAAGCCCCGTACTTATTCTATCGGTCTCTTTTGCTGAACCGCTAAGTGACAGGGACATAAACACACCAGCATCGGTTGTCAAGCAATGCTAGGGAGACAAACACAGACACACAACACACACACATACATATATATATATACATATATACGACAGGCTTCTTTCAGTTTCCGTCTACCAAATCCACTCATAAGGCATTGGTCGGCCCGGGGCTATAGCAGAAGACACTTGCCCAAGATGCCACGCAGAGGAACTGAACCTGGAACCATGTGGTTGGTAAACAAGCTACTTACCACACAGCCACTCCTGCGCCTATATATATATATATATATAAAGAGAGAGAAAAAGGGAGACATGCATACATACAGACAGATAGATGCTGTAGTCTGTGATTTTTGTCAAAGACAGGAACAAAAAACCAACGTGAAATCTTGCGTTAAACTCGGGAAGTCTGCTACAGAGACATTGAGCATGTTTCAACAAGCTTACGGAGATGAGGCAATGGGTCGTACAGAAATTTTCGAGTGGCACAGGTGCTTCAAAGGTGGCAGAACGTCCCTAGAAGATGACAAACGATCTGGAAGAACTGCAAAAAAGTGTCACCCCAAGAAATGTGGTACAGGGCATCGAGAATTCCTCCTCCAGGGCCAGATCAGCAATTGAGTGTTTTACTGTGATATTTTGAAGCACTGCCTGTGCCCCTGTTGACTAATCTATTAAACAAATGCATAAATATATGAGTTGTAAATGATTATTTTGTAGCTAGAGAAGTATTTTAGGAGTTTAGATATGATATATTCATATCAAAATCAATTATATCGTAATAAAGATTAATAAGTTAAATTTTTCAAAGATAATTAACTATTGTATTTGTTAATTAAACTTCTGGCTAATTGCAAATAGAAATGTTATATTACAGAAATCTGTGAAAATGTACTTGAGTGATTGTAAACTTGATCAAGATAATGAATTTAAAAAATACCAAAATTACATGATTATGTTGGGTACATGGACACATGATAACTGCTTGAACTTGTCAGATGATTATTGCCTGAAATGAGACAACTGTACATTTATGGCAAGTAGTAACAGACATGGTTATTTTGTTGGGAAATTTATATATACATATATATATATATATATATATATATATGATTGATTTGATTTTGATTTTGATTTTTCCAGTTTCAGCTAATGAGCTGTGGCCATGCTGGGGCACTGCCATTTGGTTTGCTACATGATTTTACCTCACGAATGCTTTTTAGCAACTGCCATTTGGTGCATGAGAGAGTTCGATGCAGCTCCCCTCATCTGCACCTCCTGCCGTGAAGTTGGTTCATCCGGGACACCTGACAGGAAGAGATCCAGTCCTACTTTAAAGACATCCGCATCTACACCATGCAGGTCCCTCAGGTTCTTCGGGAGGATATTGAAGAGCTGTGGGCCTCTGAAGCCCAGGCTATCACAGTATCTTGTCCTACATCTTGATGGCAAATTTATATATGCATATATACATTTTTATAATTATAAACATAATTATAATTAGGGTTTAGCAAGATTTGCTTCACCACATACCGAAATTTAGAAATAGCAGTTAAATACTATTCTAACTACCATAAAATATCTCCCAGACACCAATATAAGTTTACCGATAATGGTTCTTCTAACATACCAAACTACTTGGTAAGATTATTAATTATAAATTGATTAATTAATTTTACCCTTTATTATTATTGACTATATATATAATATATATATATAATATATATATATATATATATATATATATACAAATGAAGAGTAAGGAAATTATTTTGTAATTACATACAGCATATTATAATGACCTACACATGTTATTGTGCAACAGTTAATAGATGGTTACTGCTGTGGAAACACATGTAGGTAATTATAATATGCTGTGTATAACTATAAAATTAATTTTGTGGATGTACAAGTTTCCATACTCTTTATTCTTATTTATATCAATATATATGCCAGACAATTTTTGCCATCCAGTGGAGAGTACACAGAATTACCCATGAGAAGAATTCAAGGAGTGATTAACAGCCAAATGTAGACACAGACATTAGATACTGATCACCATAGTTAGCCATCAACTGGAACTTAAGTGAGAGCTACTACTGTATCCACCTGGATAATGGAAGCACTCCGTCGGTTATGACGATGAGGGTTCCGGTTGATCCGAATCAATGGAACAGCCTGCTCATGAAATTAACGTGTAAGTGGCTGAGCACTCCACTCAACATAGTTCTCGGGGATATTCAGCATGACACAGAGAGTGACAAGGCCGGCCCTTTGAAATACAGGTACAACAGAAACAGGAAGTAAGAGTGAGAGAAAGTTGTGGTGAAAGAGTACAGCAGGGATCACCACCATCCCCTGCCGGAGCGTCATGGAGCTTTAGGTGTTTTCGCTCAATAAACACTCACAACGCCCGGTCTGGGAATCGAAACCGCGATCCTATGACCGTGAGTCCACTGTCGTAACCACTTTTATATATATATATATACATACAAATATTCTATAATTATAAACATAATTATAATCAGGGTTCAGCTAATAGCTTCACCATGCACCGAATTTAGAAATAAGAGTTAAAATGCCTTTTCTGCTGCCATAAAGATCTCTCAGACAATAACACACTTTTTTACATAGGCAAAATGAAAAAAATAACGAATCCACATGACTCAGATTAGTTACATACGCGTTTTGGGATTAAAGTAAAGTAATATTTACTTACTTATTTCACCTCTTCAGTGCAGCATTTCAATATATAAATTTGAGAGTGTTAGAATTAAATATGTACATGATCAGGCATCATCGCATAACAGATATTCAGTCAACACTTTCAAAAATATACAACCGAACGTGAACACGTCTGATGAAGGGATATATGGTGAAGCTATTAGCTGAACCCTGATTATAATTATAGAATATTTCTATAATTTTACCTAAAAAGGTTATTTTAATGTACCAAACTACTTGGTAAAATTATTAATTATTGACTAAATAATTTTAGCCTTTTATTGTTATATAAATATATATATATATATATATATAATATATATATATATATATATATATACATATATACAGAACAGGCTCACCATTTTAGTTACCATGATGTGGGTTCAAGTTGATTTGATCAATGGAACAGCCTGCTCATCAAATTAATGTGCAAGTAGCTGAGCACTCCACAGACACATGTTCCCTGAATGTAGTTCTCTGGGAGCTTCAGTGTGACACAAAATTCGACAAGGCTGGCCCTTTGAATTGCTGATACTACTCTTTTTTGACAGCTGCATGGACTAGAGGAATGTGAAATAAAGCATCTTGCTTAAGGATACATCACACCATCCGTGAGCCAAATTCCCCTAACCACTAAAACATATGTCTTCGTTAAATATGATGAGCCTCTCGGCAGGAAATGAAATACTGGTCTCTTGCATGACAGGCAGGTATACTTACCACTATACTACTGACCACCAGCTGCAAATATACACATATACATATATATATATATAAATAAGGATAAGATCATTATTTAAATATCAATCTTATCAAGTGGCCATATATATACATATATATATATAAATATATAAATATATATATATATATATATAAGTTAACAGAATGAGATAAAAAATCCAAGGCTCTGAATAGTTTTCAGAGCAATTATAAAGAGAAGGTCTTACAGCTGTTTCCGGGATGTTTTATGTATCCCTTCATCAGAGATAGTGTGAGAAAATGTTTAAGTAATAGTTATTATAGAGAAGATATGAAATACACAGACGTGAGATACACAAGGATATTGTATCTGCAGTTCCTGCTTAAATAATGGAACTGCAAATACAATATCCTCATGTATCTCAGTTCTATATTCATTCCTTCACTTCATTCTGTTGCATTGCTTGAAATATGACATCTGTAGTACCTCTTCCTGGAACCAAACCAAACTGTATCTCTTCTGAGCAGCTCAGAATAAATTATTTTAGTAAATCTTCCTGGAACTTTCATGAGCTGGTCTAACAATTTGATACCTCTGGCTCAACAATTTCATATCTCTATTACCGTTTTCTTCGTTTTTGTTACTTCTTACAGAAATAACATAATGCCAGTCATTGGTTACAACACCTTCTTGTTCTACCTGATTAACCATTCAGTATACCTAGACTGGTACATTGATCCTGAAAGGATGAAATGCAAAGTTGATCTTGGCAGTATTTGAACTCATAGAGTGTGAGTCAGACGAAATAAAAGGTGCCATTCTACCTAATTCTTTGATGACTCTGCTAATTTGCTGATTTGTTGCTAAAGTAACTCATAAGCTTAATCAATAACATTAACACCAAATTAATCAAGAGACTAAAAGAAAATCATTAGTGTTGTGACTACATAATTTATAAAGTACTGTTAATATTAGCTATTTACTTTAAGTATATGTATGTACTATGTCAGTTACGTGATTTAACACCATCACTAGGTTTTTTTGTTTGTTCCTTCTTGAGCCACACCTGCCTCATAGGGGCCGGTTTCTCAGTTTCCTTGGCGTATAGGTTCCCCACCTTGATAGGATGCTGGTCCGTCACAGGTTAGCTACAAGATGCAGGAGGAAAGAGTGAGAGAAAGTTGTGGCGAAAGAGTCAGCAGAAGTTTGCCATTGCCTTCTGCTGGAGTCACGTAGAGCATAGGTGTTTCACTCACAAATACACACACTGCCCAGTCTGAGATTTGAACTGACGATCCCTCGACCACTAGTCCACTGCTGTAACCACTAGGCCATGTGCCTCCATGCATCACTAGGTCCTTCGGAGTCTTTAGCAGAGTCCACTCTGCTGTAAGCTTTTGGGTTAAATCTTCAGTTTGGAGATATGTTTCTCCCTCCATCTTGTCAAATACATCTTGAAAGGGTTTCGGAGCACTACTCTTTCTTCTTGACAAATCAATAAAAAACATAATTGCACACAAACAAGAATTAACAAAATCTTCTTCCATAACCACATTCACAATCCCAACACAGCAGATCTAAACAAATAACAGAATAAATTTTGGTTATCACCACATCAATACAGCAGTTCCATAGGAATCGATGTTACTACCGTTTTTAACCCCAGGCTCTCCCTGGGCTTAAAAGCAGCAGTAACATCAATTCCCACAGAACAGCCATATTGATGTGGCGATAAACATTACTTCTCAGTATAGTTACTACTTTCATCTCTTATAGAGAATAAATTTTAATCTCCACAAAAATCTATGAAGGCCTATGGCTTAGTAGTTTGGTAGTTTAGCTTACGATCATAATGTCCTCAGTTTAATTCCTTGACTAGGCATCGCCCTGGTAAGTAGCTTGCTTACCAACCACATGGTTTCAGGTTCAGCCCCACTGCATGGCACCTTGGGCAAGCGTCTTCTACTATAGCCTTGGACTGACCAAAGCCTTGTGAGTGGATTTGGTAGACAGAAACTGAAAGAAGCCCATCGTATATATGTGTATATATATATATATATATATATATATGTATGTGTGTGTGTGTGTATACGTTTGTGTGTCTGTGTTTGTCCCCCAACATTGCTTGACAACCGATGCTGGTGTGTTTACATCCCCGTAACTTAGCGGTCCGGCAAAATATCCTGAAAGAATAAGTACTAGGCTTACAAGGAATAAGTCCTGGGGTCAATTTGCTTGACTAAAGGTGGTGCTCCAGCATGGCCACTGTCAAATGACTGAAACAAGTAAAAGAGTAAAAGAGTAAAAGAATCTATTCAGCTGAAGATTAGTACCAGTGAGTACTGATACAGAATACTCTCAATCTCTCTCTCTCTCTTCTCTCTCTCTCTCTCTCTCTCTCTCTCTCTCTCTCTCTCTCTCTTTGGCTGTCAGGCTTCAATGTTCTGCTAGGTCAAAGGGTAAGAAGGTCAAGAAGGCATCTGTGTCTGCTTATGGCTGTCCAGGTATCTAAAGCAATTTAAAAAATCATGGTGCATGTTACCAAGCCATTCTCATAAGGAGATGGCTGACTCCCTCTCCCTCTCTCTATATATATTTCCAAAATCTATATAACAGAGCATAGTAGCATTATAAATAATACCCAGGCAGCAACTGTTTCTTTTTTTTTTTTTCTCCTATAAAGAATGACAGGAAAGTTCAGTGAAGAAATCTACCATATATAAAGAACTTCATAATGAATGTACGCATTAAGATAAAAGTGCAAAACACTGAGTCTATGATTGAATGAAATGACATTCAAATTGCATGTTTATAAAACATATTTCAGTAACTTGATGCCATTAGTCTACTTAAGTTGATGTTTATTCAATAACACTGGCAACAATAGTTGAAGCTAGACCCGATTTCAAACACTGTGGTAAGGTGTTAAAATGACTACACATTGTAATAACAGTATCAGCAATACACAGAGGAAGACAAAATCATAGAAACTAAACACTCTCTCCCTATACATTCATACATACATATATGTGCGTGTGTGTATGTATATACATACACACATATATATATATGTACATGAATATATATGTATCTATCTATCTATCTATCTATATATATATATACACACACAAATATATACATATATATACATATATACACACAGACATATGGCTTTTTGATTAAGAAGTTTGCTTCCCCAAATACTTTCAATCCAGTATCAATACATGTCACCAACAGCTTATGATTTTCAACTCTGGGCCGATCAAAAACTTTATAGAATATTTGTAAACAGAAACTGAAAATAGCCAGTTCTATATATGAATATATATATATATATATATATATATATATATATATATTATATATATATATATATATATATATATGTGTGTGTGTGTGTGTGTGTGTGTATATATATAAATACCCTCACACACACAGAGTAAGATTGACGATAGAGCAAAAGTACTTCTGTTAGAAAAGGGTTAATTTCTTGGACTGCATTACTGGACTGGAAACTGATGGCATCTAAGTGTCTGGAGGTGAAGGCAACAGAAATGTTCATGAGTGTCTATGTGTATAAAGGAGATGTATGAATTCAGGGAGTTGAGTGTCTTACTGGTTGTGTTTATGTGTGTGTGTACGTGTGTACACATGCATGTACTTGTGCATGTGAATATGTGTATGCTAGTGCCAGCAATGTGTGTGTGTATGCAAGAAAGTATTTAAGATGCATGTATGCATATGTACATCAGTATGTACATTCTTGCATCTGTGTGTAAACGTATGAGTGCATGTGTGTATCTCTAGGAGAGCATATAAGGATGCATGCTTGTGTGTGTGTGTGTGTGTACATTTCTATGTTTGTGCATAAACCAGTGGGTGCATGCGTGTTTGCATGAATGTGTGTTTGTCCAGGAAGACACATGTGACTGGTGTATGTACATATATGCATACACATGCACATAGATGTATGTATATATATGCATGTGTGTATATACACAGACACACACACACACACACATGTAAATACATACAGAGATGCACTTACATTCTTTTATTCTTTTGTTCTTTTATTCTTTTATCTATTTCAGTCATTTGACTGCTGGCATGCCTTTAGTCAAACAAATTGGCCCCAGGACCTATTCTTTGTAAGTCTAATTCTATCAGTCTTTTTCACCAGACTGTTAAGTTATGAGTCCATAAACACACCAATATCAGTTGTCAAGCGATAGTGGGGGGACAAACACAGACACACAAACACATACATATACGTATATACATACATACATACATACATATATATATATATATATATACACACGATGGGCTTCTTTCAGTTTCCATCTACCAAATCCACTCACAAGGCTTTGATCGGCCCAAAGCTATAGTAGAAGACATTTGCCCAAGCTGCCACGCAGTGGGATTGAACCCAGAACCATGTGGTTGTTAAGCAAGCTTCTTACCACACAGCCACTCTTGCACCTATGTTCATACTTTTGGTATTTATCTGTGTGAGTGTGACAGATGTATGCTAGTGTGGTTGCAACATCATTGCTGAGGAAGAGAAATGGGTATTGGGGTGACATTTGGTGGGGTGGTGGGAAAAGGAGAGAGAAGTGTTTGCAAAGCCATCGATGGTTGGGAACTCTGTCCTTGGTTAAAGAACAGCCAGTTTTTGGGAGTAGCTGATGTTAAGGTCATAAATCTGGGTTGTCGGGAGCCAGTGATTTGATGTTCACCAGGAGGGTGTACCTCTAGTGGCAACAATAGGATAGTTCATATTTCCTGTTGATAGCTACTGTAATTTGATGGAGGATGTACAGTCTTTCACAGAGGCAGAGTTGGTAATTGTGGGCACTGGGTGAATAGGGTGGTGTCCTCTTGATGATGTTCTATTTGATTCTGGACATTTCATTCTAGATTTCATTAAGTCTCCATAGGAAACGAGACAAAGAATTAGAATTTCTCAATCCCTGCATCTAAGCAAGTGCATATGTTGCATGCACCTTTCTTTGTAATCATTGACTATCATGCCTATGTTGTGCCTTTTGAGGCCATCAGATGGTGTGAGAGTGGTTCTGTAGACTATATCCCTTGAGAGACAGGATCTTCCTAGAGGGCAGTTAGTAGGAATTGGGGGATTACAGGTTGGGGTCAGAGGTTGTGCAGGTACTTACTTGCATCCGTTTTGACATGACATATTAAAAGTGATTGTTACCTCAGCAGGAGTAGCTCACCTTGACGTTATGTGAGTTGAAGAGCTTGTAGTACTTGTGGCCTATGAGTAAATGCTTGTTAATCAATGAAGGGAAGCCCCTAGCTACATTGGTGTAAACTTCTAGGCTACATGGAGGATTGAACTAGATTATCTTTCTCATTCTGGTCCTCTTCGGATGTGAGGTGGGGTTTGGTCGGGGGAGTGTTCCCCATGAACAATAACTTCTCTGTAAACCAATACATCATCGTAGTGGGCAGAGACATCCTCCAGATCCTGTTGTGCTCCATCCACAAACGTCTGACTAATAGTTTGCAATGGAGAGACAACTACTGCTGTATTCATTGAAGAACATCTAAATACCACCTAGGCATACAAGAAAATTATAAAATGAAAATGATACAATCCAAAAGCAAAAGTTTGCTACAAAATATATTACTTCTATGACAGTATGTCTATATGAGATATTATCTCAGAATGAATATTACAGTTAATTTTCCTTTCCGTGATGTATTTACATTAAGTATGATACAAATATGGTTACATAACTTTTGAATAAAAGAAACAGGAAAATACTTAACACTCCTGCTCCACAAGACACAACTGGAAATATTGTATTTCATTTCTTAGACAGATATTACACCTGTGAACAGCACCATCCACAAATATCATTATAGTACTATCTTTCTGATATATTACAATGCGTCTGTACTAGAAATTTTTTCTAAGAGAAATAAATATGAAGAAACATCTCTGATTCTGAGTGCATTAATACATTTCAACACAAGGAATATTGACAGAAGATTCCTATTAAAACTTTGGCCAAATGCAAATAGAAAGACTGGATGTAATTGTTTGGGACAAAAAATAAAATAATAATGAATTCTAGAGGAAGTCATATGCCCAGGAGACTTGAATATTTCTTTGAAATCAGTGAGAAAGAGAATATTTATGGATAATTTCTTTAAAACCCAGAGTTTCTCTATGTAGATTATAAATTTACTCTGGTATTATTCCTCAGATGATGTGTAACTTTGGAAGTAGACTTCTGCTGCTATGGGTAATATCAGGAAATGTGGTATGCATATAATAAATATAATACAGCTTTTATTAAGTTTCTTGGTTCTTGTACAAAATGAGGAAATGAATACTAAGTTTCAACAGAAAAATAGTTACCTTAAAAAATAAAATTAAGTAAAACAAATTTCTCATTTGTATAACTTCTCCAATAACTATTCTGTCATATCTTCCTCCTCATCTGCCTCTACAATTCTTTCTCTCTTACTGTGTGTGTTTATGTAATGTTTCTTAAGTCATTACCTGCCACCAAGCCTAAAATGTGCACTCATCCAGCTCATCTTGCATTAAGTATCTGAATCTCTCTCTCCTCTCCCTCTCTCTTACTCTCTCTTACCCTCTTTCTTCTTCTCTCTGTATAATGTAAGGTGTCCCTGGAGAATTCAACGAACCAACATTTATATCAACTATTATTCTACAATTGGCCGAGTGGTTAGGGCAGCAGACTCACAGCTGGAGGTTTGCGGTTTCGATTCCCAGACCGGGCGTTGTGTGTGTTTATTGAGCAAAAGCACCTAAAAGCTCCACAAGGCTTCGGCAGGGGGTGGTGTCAACCTCTGTTGTACTCTTTTGCCACAACTTTCTCTCACTCTCTCTTCCTGTTTCTTGAGTAACACTGCGATGAACTGGCATCCCGTCCAGCTGGTGGGGAACACATACGCCACAGAAACCGGGAAACCAGGCCCACAAGCCTGGCTAGACTTGAAAAGGGTGATGTTTATTATTATAAATAATGACATTTATACTCACTTGTATACCCACTTGAATGCGTTGGCTCACACAGAAACAGTAGTGAGGAAAAGTTGGAGACTTTTCTTTTTTAGTAGAAACAGAAGATCAGTTAAAGGACGCACTACAAATTTAGTCAGTGAACAGAACAATGAAAATAAGCAAAACTTTCAAAATTTCAGTACGTAAGTTATTACTGAAGTTAACTAAATTTCACTGATAGGTTTTTGCTTATTAATGTTTTTTACATTAGCAACCAGCTTCTTATTTGTTGGAATAATTCAAAGAAATAATATAGAGAGAGAAAACATGCAACCATAAAACAAAAACTGACATTGCATAGAATGTACCTTCACAGTAGTGCCAATTCTGTGACAGAATTATTTCAACTATTTTGGCACTGAAGTACTTATACTTCAAGTATGAATGACACTGAAGTATTAAGGAAAACAGTAAATGATTTTGTGAACTATGAAACATTGCAAAATATTTCAAAGACTTTCCGTTTTCATTATTCATTGTATTTGCATTGAGTTATTGACTTTAGGAATAATTTATTACTTCTGTCTAAACCATAATTTCAAAGCAAGAACACTTTTATTTGGAAACAGGGCTGATTAAAAAAATGAATACAGAAAGAAACAAACAAACAATATGTAAAGAAAAAATTTAAGAAGTAAACATGAATCATGAACTAAAATACAGTCCAAGCTGAATTTCACAGTAAAAGTTGTAAACTAACCTGAAATAAGGCAGAGGGCTTCATAAAACTGAGAAGCAATTTTAGGATTTTAGTGTTTGTCCATTTGTTTTAAGGCTAGTATAAATTAGGCTGCTGCTTATCATTGCGGTAGTATTTCCCCAGTTGAATACTCTACTTTTTGTCAACTTTTCCATGTTTGACAGCTGAGGGAGATTTTGCTCTGCTTCTTAAAGAGCACAGAGATAGTAAAGGTAATTTTCTATGAGAATGTGAACAAACTAATGCCATGTTTTTTTTTTTTTAATGTGGAATATCTCAAGCAAAAATGACATTTGTAGATACTCACACACGTACATACATACACAAACATGCACACACACACACACACACACACACACACACATATATATTACCTATGTATATGTATGTATGTATTGTAAGGTTAGTGGATATAGAAAGCAGAAACTGAAAAAATACTGGTGTATGTATGTGTGTATATATATAGATATATAGATATAGATATATTTATATATATACACATGCACACACACACGCACACACACACACACACACACACACACACACACCACACACACACACACACACACACATTAAATTGTGGCATGTGAGAATAATGAATCCAGCCAGCCTGCTGATCAAAGAAACAGCCTGCTTGTGAAATTAATGTGCAAGTTGCTGAGTGCTCCACAGACATGTGTACCTTTAACATAGTTCTCAGGGAGATTCAGCATGACAGAGAGTGTGACAAAGCTGGCCTTTTGAAATACAAGTACTACTAAATTTTGGCAGCTGAGTGAACTGGAGCAACATGTGTCTTACACAAAAACATATTGTGCCACCAGGAATCGAAATCATGATGTTATGAACATGAGCCAAATATCCCTAACCACCAAGCCACGTGCTTTCACAAGATTAATGAAGGAAGAACACAGTAAAGATAGAAATACACACAAAGGACAGGAACATGATTACCTCTCATCAGTTATTGACTAAAACTCATCACAATTTTGATACTATATTGATATGTGGATAAATGTATGTATGGTTGAAATTTACAGAAAAACAAGACGAAGACAGGTGTATAAAC